>NC_053489.1:182852415-183169915 GCF_905171775.1 Rana temporaria
CTTCAGATCACTAAAAACTAAGTAATTTTAAAGAAGGATACTTGCAGAAAGAAATATGATCATTTATTAAGCATACTATTTGCCAGAAGACAGAACTGGAATAAGTCCATCTTGGATACAAAGAGCTGAACATGTTGAAACTTTATTTTTATTTATTTTTTCCTTTTGCTCTAAAATCTCTAAAATCAGACAGTAAATTTGTAAAACAATGTCGTCCCCCGCCCCCCCACCCACTCTTTTTTTTTTTTTTGTTTCTTGATGTCCATGCCTAAGCCATCCTGCCAGTCAATTGTTTTCCCTTGTTCCCCCTTCACACCAGAAGACCGATAGGGTCCATCTGTCTGTTTTTCAGGCAGACCCGATCAGACCACCCATTGTTTTCTATGGGGCAGCAGATGTCATCCGATCTGAAAAAATCTGCTAACAGATGGATAGGGATGTGGCTGCCCCATAGAGGGCAGATCCCCTGCTGAGCAGGCAGATCTCCTTGAGCAGATCTGCTCTGTCTGAAAGGGGCCTTAGCAGTGGTAATGATCTGCAGGCCTGTCAAGCCCCTTTATCATTGCAAGGTCTAAAGCTGGGTATTCATTTATCCAGAAGAACCTGTGAAATTTTGGCCCTGTCTTGTTTAACAAAAGCCCATAGTTAGACCAGTTTCTGTCGAATGGTCCTGCTGGAAAGCTAGAATTCAATCAGCTGCTGCCCTGCCATCCACATTACGTGTGTAGATGTAGGAAGAGTTTTTTGGGTGTTTTTTTTCATTTAAACCTCTGATTGAACAAAAAAATAATAATAATTTAGTGTATACCTAGCTTATTATTCCCCACCTGCCTCTCAGAAGTCAAATGCACAACTGGCTGGCTGTGGCGAGCAAGATCGTGTGAGTGACAGCGGCTGCGGGAAAGACTGGCAGCAGACTGAAAATCTAGTAAGAAAATAGGAAAATCATCTAACTATAGACAATTTTAGGAAAATTTCAGGCTACATTATTTATCACAACTTAACTGTATTTGTGGCCGATCAATAATTTTATTGTGTAGCATAATAAGTAAAGTTTGGTCCCGCCTACTGCCCCGGCCCTGCAGAGCTGAGAATGAACAAGGGATCATGTGACCTGGTAGAAAAACAAAATGAGATACATTTTTCTATACAGTGCTCACTAATTTGATTAGTAAGAAAGTTCTCCACCTACCCTGTTTCCTCGAAAATAAAACCTACCCCTAAAATAAGACCTAGCTTAATTTTACAGGAGGACTGCAATATAAGCCCTACCCCGAAAATAAGCCCTGGTTTAAAATCCTATAACCCACTCTATTACATTAGTACACAATGTACAATGTGTGTGTTTCTGTAACATAAATGCAGGGAAGAGAGCTTCCGGCAGGTCACAAAAGCGCAGAGCGGTGCTATAATGAGGGTATTTGGCACAATTATATTACAGAAATACACACATTGTACATTATATACTATAGTAATAGAGTGGATTACAAGATTTTAAAAGCATTTTAACTAAGTTCACACTGGGGATTCCTAACAGGCAGGTTGAGAGAGGGGAAAAGAAGACAGCACATTACATGGTAAGACCTACCCCAAAAATAAGCCCTACTGTGTCTTTTGTTGCCAAAATTAATATAAGACCCAGGCTTATTTTCGGGTAAACACGGTAGATTGGTGAAAACCAATTTTTGGGTTTACCGTCGCTTTAGAATTCCGAACTGTTGGACGTTCAGAGATCCTTTTCCCTTAACATTATATGGGATTTCTTTTGAGGCGTTATTATTGGAAAAATGTGTTTTGTGTTGAAGTTGCTATAGGGATCTCATACTGTTCATAGGTTTGTGTACATGACCTCATACATGTAAGATAACAGCTCTGTGAGTGTAAAGATAAGTAAATGCTATTTTATGTCACTCCAAAGTCGGTTGTGCCAAAAATAGTCATTGTTTATTTTGGTTAGCGAGAAATTCCTTTAACGTGTTATTATACGAGTCTGTCTTCTGCTTGATTTTAAACAGATCATTCCACTCACATTAGACCACTCCTAAACCGGATGTTATTGTACATACTTTACAGCGAGCGTGCATTTATGGTGTATGTGCTGGGCCATCACATTCATTGATTAGGAATGCATGGCACAGAATAAAATCAATAGAGTTGGACAAATCCCAAGACTTGGATAGCAAATGTCACCTAGGACGTTTTCAGACTTTCAGCTTTAATTCAAGGGGTCAAACATAAATACCAAGTGAATAAAAGGAGGAAGGGTACCTAGGGAACCCAGGGACTATTAAGATGGTGCTAATAGAAAGTCAACAACAAGGGAATATAGAAAAATAGAAAATAATTTTATTTTTTTACAGATAATAAATATATATAAAAAAACACCAATCAAGATGAAAAGAATACATGATCTCCAAAGACATATTAGGAAGACCAATTCAAGCATTGACTTGTGTACTTGCTCGACATGTTTTGCTAACATGTCGAGCAAGTACACAAGTCAATGCTTCAATTGGTCTTCCTAATATGTCTTTGGAGATCATGTATTCTTTTCATCTTGATTGGTGTTTTTTTATATATATTTATTATCTGTAAAAAATAAAATTATTTTCTATTTTTCTATATTCCCTTGTTGTTGACTTTCTATTAGCACCATCTTAATAGTCCCTGGGTTCCCTAGGTACCCTTCCTCCTTTTATTCATTTTGTATTATATGGGACGAGGTGCTTGGATTTGTTGATCTTTGTTCACAAATAACATTTTATAAATACCAAGTACACATTTTAGGAACTGCAACCATTTTATACACGGCCCCCCTATTTTCAGGGGCTCAAATGTAATTGGACAAATAAATATCATAAATAAAATGTTCATTTTTTATATTTTGTTGATAATCCTTCACTGGCAATGACTGCCTGAAGTCTGAAACCCATGGGCATTACCATAGACTGGGTTTCCTCCTTTCTGATGCTCTGCCAGGCTCCAACTACTGTCTTCAGTTGTTCTTTGTTTGTGGGTCTTTCTGTCTTTAGTTTTGCCTTCATCAAGTGAAATGCTCAATTGGGTTGAGGTCAGGTGATTGACTCAGCCATTGCAGAATATTCCACTTATTTTGAATCAAAAGCGTCTGGGTTGATTTTGCAGTGTGTTTTGGATCATTGTCTTCTGTACTGTGAAGCGTCATCCAATCAACTTTGCTGCATTTGGCTGAATCTGGGCTGACAGTATATCTCTAAACACTGCAGAATTCATCGGGCTGCTTCTGTCACATCATCAATAAACACTAATGACCCAGTGCCACTGAAAGCCATGCATGCCCATGCCATCACACTGCCTCCACCATGTTTTACAGATGACGTTGTGTGCTTTGGATCATGAGCTGTTTGTTCCAAGCCTTCGCCACACTTTTTTTTCTTCCCATCATTCTGGTACAGATTAATCTTAGTTTCACCTGTGCAAAGAATGCTTTTCTAGAACTGGTCTGGCTTTTTTAGATGTTTTTTGGCAAAGTCTAATCTGGCTTTTCTTTGTGAAGTTTTCTCTTAATTGTAGACTTTGACAATGATACGCCAGTGCGTTCTTTCCTCAGAACGTACCAAACTGTTGATTTGGCATCTCCTAATGTTGCTGCTATGATGGATTTGTTTAATTTCTGAAGCCCTACAATTGCCGGTTACACTTGCATGGACATTTCCTTTGAACGCATGATGTAGGTTCACAGCAATAGATTCCATATGCAAATACCACACTTCGAAACAATTCCAGACCTTTTACCTGCTTAATTGATGAAGAAATAACGAAGGAGTAGCCCAAACCTGGCCATGAAACGGCTTTTGATTCAATTGTCCAATTACGTTTGGTCCCTTGAAAAAGGGGAGATGGCTATTCTTAAAGAGGAAGTAAACCCTGATGGGTGTTACATCCTCTATCTATCTATCTATCTAAAGGTAAAGCATAATGGGCTACTATGCATCAATTTCAAAATGACAGTATTTTTTCTTACATTGGTAAATTTTATCAGTTTAAACTTTTGATATGTTTTCTATTTTCTATTGTGAATAAAATATGGGTTTATGAGATTTGCAAATCATTGCATTCTGTTTTTTTATGTAGACCTTTACACAGCCTCCCAGCTTTTTTGGTAATCAGGGTTGTAGATTAACGGTATAATTTTAGCTTCACTCAGTTCTTGTCCTCATTATTTTTAATAGTATGGTTCAGATCTCTGTGGTTACACGCTGTGTGCTGTGACAATGTACTTCCAAGATCCTACATGCAAGAACTGGAACTTCCTTTCATTTTCTAACTTTCTAACCATTCAGCTGCATCTGCTGTTCCTCTGCTTGTTATATTGAACAAGGCATGAAAACTAACTTGGAGTAAGGCTGGCCATATATTATACAATTTTCCTTTTAGATTTGCTAAAACCATATAATATGAGGTCAAACCAAAACACTTTCAATTTGTATGCACTCAGGTAGGCTAGGGGTAGGCAACCTCGGCACTTCAGCTGTGATGAAACTACAAATCCCATCATGCCTCTGCCTCTAGGAGTCGTGCATGTGATTGTCAGGGTCTTGCAATGTCTCATGGGACTTGTAGTTTAATTACAGCTGGAGGGCAGAGGTTGTCTATCCCTGAGGTAGGCCCTTGCACTACATATTTGAAGGTAAATTTAAAGGAAATTGAATAAGAAAATTGTATAATGTAAGGCCAGCTTAAGTCTTAATTTTCTACACCACTGTGTATATCAAACAACCCACCATTTTGTTTCCTATAATACCACCTTTTAGATATTTTGTTCATTGCTGCTGACTTCCATCAGCTACTTTCTATCTGCAGTACATGTAGTCACTCCAGTGTAGGCTGCATATCATTGTTCAGGACTGGCTAAAGCTGGCCATACATTATACAATTTTCTTGTTCAGTTTCCTTTAGATTTACCTTCAATTGCCGTATTTATCGTGGTATTGCGCGCTCCGGCATATAGCGCGCACCCCTAATGTGGACCCGCATTCCTGTAAAAAAAAAACATTTTAGTACTTACAGTTTTGGTGTCTTGCGCGGCGTCCATCGGCGGCCTTGTCGGGTCCGGCGTCCATCTGCGGCTTTGGTGGTGTCCTCCTCGTCGGGTCCGGCGTCCTTCTGCGGCCATCGCGGTGTCCTCCCCGCTCGATCCCCGCTTCCCGCGCTGAGTTTGAACCACTGCGCCGGCATATACCGAGCGCAGTACACTCGTGTATAATCGGGCAGGCTCGGCTCCTCTCGCGGTCACGTCCTTTGCGTCCTGTACGTCCAGGACGTGACCGTGAGAGGAGCCGAGCCTGCCAGACTATACCAGAGTGTACTGCGCTCAAACTATACAGGCGCAGTGGTTCAAACTCGGCGCGGGAAGTGGGTATCGGCGTATATCGCGCACCCACGATTTTGCCCTGATTTTCAGGGCAAAAAAGTGCACTGTATACGCCGATAAATACGGTATGTAGTACAGGGGCTTGCCCAACTGCATACAAATTGAAAGTGTTCGATTCGACATCAGATTATATGGTTTTGGTAAATCTAAAGGAAAATTGTACAAGAAAATTGTATAATGTATGGCAAACCTTACTGATGCTAATGAACTATGACATGGCCATGCGTAGTCTCAAGCAGAGGTGCCTGTGACAGGGTGACAACCATTAAACATCCATAATAAGAAACGTTGCACAATCAGGTATTATTTTTTTAAAAGCTGCATATTTTAAAGAATTAGAATCAACTTTTAAAATTGCATGAATATGTTAACCGCTTGCTGACCGCCTCACGTAGATATACGTCGGCAGAATGGCACGAGCAGGCAAAGAAATGTGTTGCCTGTATATATGTTGCTTTGAACCTGCCCCCTAGCGCGCCCGCCTCGGTCTCCGTGACTGTGCCCGCGGGACCTGCGGACTCGATGTCCGCCGGTGTTCTTCGATCGTGTCACGGAACAGCAGAACAGGGGGGGGGGGTGCCTTTGTAAACAAGGCATCTCCCTGTTCTGTCTGGTGACAGCACTGATTGTCTGCTTCCTCTCATCGGGAGCAGCCATCAGTGACGTATCACAGTAAGCCACGCCCCCTAACAGTTAGAATCACTCCCTAGGACACATTTAACCCGTTCCCCGCACCCTACTGGTTAACCCCTTTACTGCCAGTCACATTTATACAGTAATCGGTGCATTTTTATAGCACTGATCGCTGTATAAATGTGAATGGTCCCAAAATAGCGTCAAAAGTGTCCGATGTGTCCGCCATATTGTCGAGGTCACGATAAAAATCGCAGATCGCCGCCATAACAAGTAAAAAAAAATACGCTATAACTTTTGTGCAAACTCAATATACACTTATTGCGATTTTTTTTTTTTTTACCAAAAATATGTAGAAGAATAGGTATTGACCTAAACTGAGAAAAAAATGTGCCTTTTAAAAAGAAATTGGGGATATTTATTATAGCAAAAAGTACAAAATATTGTTTTTTTTTTCAAAATTGTCGCTCTATTTTTGTTTATAGCGCAAAAATAAAAACCGCAGAGGAGATCAAATACCACCAAAAGAAAGCTCTATTTGTGGGGAAAGAAAGGACGTCAATTTTATTTGGGAGCCACGTCGTACGACCGCGTAATTGTCAGTTAAAGCGACGCAGTGCCGAATCGCAAAAAAGGCCCGATTATTTGGCAGCCAAATGATCTGGGGCTGAAGTGGATAAAGCTTAAATGACATTTTGGTCATTGGGTTTAGATGTTTGAGTTCAGTGTATTTAGTGCTATTTGTTGTAGGAAAGACTGAATGTGTGGTGCCTTTCAGTGAAGCTTTCTGGTCATCAAATGTTTGAAGAAATGTCATTTTAATTCCAAATGTTGATCCCCACCATACTTACAATGGCCCTGAAGGGTGGAGCAGTTAGTTGGAGCTGCTTTGTGACAGATATAAATGCCGTTGATGGAATAATAAGGAATGAAGTGAATATTGGAGCAGTGTGCAGATGTATGACATGGCCTCCAGCTGTGGATCAAGTAGAAAATGATTGTCTTATAGAGGCCATCTTGCAGTCTCTGAGGTAAATTCCTGTTATTCTGGAGGGAAAATATAAAAATAAATAAGGAGAATGCATAACTATGCTAGATATGTTGTAGTGGGAATAAAGTAGTTGTAAATGCAATTAGACCAAAAGAAAGCCTTGAATATTATCATGGCCTACAGTATATAGTCATTGGATTTACAGATGTAGAACAATTTATGATTTTTTTTTTCTTTTTTGTTTGTGGTAATATAAATGATAATTGGTATGCTCATTATGCATATTTGTTTACTAGGTTGTTTCTTTGTAGGCCATTCAGTAGCAATCACTTAAAATAGCATGGTTTTGCATGTAATGTTTCGCTGGCTGATTTGTCATAGCAGAAGTAGGATGTTCAGTAAGATACATTATCTTAACCACTTCAGCCCCGGAAGATTTTGCTGCTGAATGACCAGGCCATTTTTTGCGATTCGGCACTGCGTCGCTTTAACAGACAATTGTGCGATGCTGCACCCAAACAAAATTAACGTCCTTTTCCCCCCACAAATAGAGCTTTATTTTGGTGGTATTTGATCATCTCTGCGGTCTTTATTTTTTGCGCTATAAACATAAAAAGAGCGACAATTTTGAAAAATAACACAATATTTTCAAAAGCGATTTTTTTTTTTCAGTTTAGACACAGTTTAGATACGTATTCTACTACATATTTTTGGTAATAAAAATTACAATAAGCCTATATTGATTGGTTTGTGCAAAAGTTATAGCATCTACAAAATAGGGGATAGATTTATAGCATTTTTATTATTATTTTATTTTTTTACTAGTAATGGCGGCGATCTGCGATTTTTATCGGGATTGCGACATTATATTGGACACTTTTGACACATTTATGGGATCATTGGCATTTATACAGCGATCAGTGCTATAAAAATGCACTGATAACTGTATAAATGTCACTGGCAGGGAAGGGGTCGGTCAAAGGGTTAATTGTGTTCCCTAGGTGTGTTTCTAACTGTAAGGGGATGGGACTGACCTAGAGGAAATTACAGATTGTGGTTCCTAGCTATTCGGAATTCGAGATCTGTCATTCCTCACAGAACAGAACAAGGATTTGTGTGTTTACACACACACGTCCCTGTTCTGCCTCTCGTGCCCACGATCGCTCGTGGCCGGCAGTCATTGCGACTGCCGGTCACAAGCTTTGGCACCCCCGCGATTGAAATCGGGAGCGGGCCTGCTATCCCGCTTAAAGGAGCCGACGTACAGCTACGACGGCTCATGGGATCACGCTGACCAGAAAGGTCAGAAAGCGGTTAATACTACAGTATATAGTACTATTAATAAATAGGACTGTCAGTATTATATGGTCACTATTCTGTGTAACAGAAATGTCATTCTGTGTTGAAGTATTAAAGCATTTGTTAACCCCCGGAAAAAAATGTAATCCTGTTTCTTTACAGCATGTTATACAGCACAGTACTTGTGCTGTGTAATTTGCCCCCTGTAACACCAAGCTGATCTTGCCAGTTTCTGCCCTCCCCCCTGTAAACTGACCACAGTGCATTATGGCTGCTAAGCCCTGACACCGTGGTCAGTTTACGTGCCTCCGTCATCCACAGCTCTGTGTGTGAGCCGAGCCACCCCTCCCCTCCCCTTCTATCACCGTTCCGAGCAGCTCGCACATTACTGCTCCCAATCAATGCCAGCCCCTCTGCTAGGATTACATGATGTATATGCTATATGCCATTTTCGAAAACCTCTTCTTATAAGTGCTGTTTTTCTTATCCCTGATCAGTGGTCACGTGACCACCTGGCGCTGTCTCCCTCCGATGTTTGTATTACAGAGGGAGGTCACGTGACCACTCTGCAGATGTCGGAGGAAGAGCTCAGCCCCTCTGTAATACAATTACATTAGAGGAAGACAGCGCCGGGCGGTCACGTGACCACTGAGTAGGGATAAGAAAAACAGTATTTATAAGAAGAATTTTAGAAAATGGCATATAGTATATATATCATGTAATCCTAGCAGAGGGGCTGGCAGTGGCTGTGTGCAATGCCTTAACAAACACTTTAAAGTAACATTTGTATTGTATCCATTGAGTGGAATATTCAAAGGTGGATACCATACCTACATTTTCCTACCATCCCCATAACACTATGTTTAGGAACCAAAATATACACGCAAAGGGGACTTTTTAATGTGCAGGCATTATTTTTATATCTTCACTTAATATATATTTAACAGCCCCACTTCCAGAGATATAACTACACAAACCATAATGCCGCGTACAGACGGTCGTTTTTTGTGATAAAATAAAACAACGTTTTAAAAAACGTCATTTAAAATGATCGTGTGTGGGCTTCACATCGTTTTTTGTCTTCTAAAAAACGACCAAAAAAAATTCGAACATGCTTCAATTTTTTATGTTGTTTTTCAAAATGTCGTTTTTTGTGTCATAAAAAATGATCGTATGTGGGCTAAAACGAAGTTTTAAACCCGCGCATGCTCAGAAGCAAGTTGTGAGACGGGAGCTTGAATGGAACAGAGTGCCGTCGTACGTGTTGTACGTAACCGCACTTTGCTAGAGAATTTTCAGAAAACGATGGTGTGTGGGCAACGTTGTTTTTTATGCTGAAGTTAGAAAAACTTCGTTTTTTTTCATGATGAAAAACATTTCATCACAAAAAACGACCGTGTGTACGCGGCATTACAAATATTGAATTACTGAACCACAAAACATCCCTACAAATACAGCAGTACTGTGCAAGCTCCTATCAACGCGTTTCACATTTATCCACTTTAAAGCGGACCTTCATTCAACATTTTTCTTTCTGACAGTAAATACCTTATAGAGCCCACTTCCTGTTTCTTGTCTGGTAAAAAGCCTAGGCTTATGACATCATGCACAGCTCACTCTTATGAGAGTTTTCCAGGAAGCAAGGGGGGAATGTGTCGGTGTAAATCCAGGAAGTGAACAGGCAGCAGCTTCAGCTGCCCACAGTTAAAATGGTTGCAGCCAGACTTATTGGAGGGAGATTTCTGCAGCATATTTGACAAGTACAGAATCACAGTGTATATAAAATGTTATGCATAGTGTTTGGCGAGAAGCTTCAAAATGGCAAAGATATTTTTATTACAAATTATGTGGGCAGACTGCAGTTCCTCTTTAATCAGGGCTTTCTTAACTCAGTCAGTTGCAATACATTAGTTGATGGGTTTCCACATTCATCTACAAATCAATAGGCAGTAGATAGTGAAATAATAAAAACATAAAATAAACACCAATAAGGAAACATGGACATATACAGCATACTTGCATACGGACAACAGAGAGAGACCTAAAGCTGGCCATACACTTGTAAGAAAATCCTTTCTTAGAAGGTTCTTACTTGCCATCACCGAGTCAGCTAATTTTTTTGTGTGAAATCCCTTAAAATGTATCTAGATCTGCTATGTAATCCCAGGTGTATTAAAAGGGCTTCATTTCAATATGTACAATTTTTTTGGACCAGCATAATATGACAGACTTATCACCTCCTAAATGTGTCCCCCCCCCCCTCCCCTCGTCACTCAGTCCACTGCTGCCCAGTAGCAGCCTGTCCATACAGAGTGCAGGGGCGCCCCCCCACCCCCCAATAATCCATGCGCGCCCAGCCTCTAATCTACATGCAGGGCGTTTTTTTTTTAGAAGCACATGATTAGAGCATGAGGCTCTAATTGGCTTAAAAAATTGTGGGCTCGGGGTGCAGAGCACTGCGACCAGAGCCCACGCATTTGTGTGACAAGAGAGGATTCATATTCGTTATTGTCTTCTTGATTCTTGTCCTGGTCAATCAGGAAGCGGGTCTTATCACCCGATTGGCCAAGAGGAGAAGCGATCCTATTGGCCACAGAGGAGGAGGGAGGAGATGTAGGGTGAAGCTGCCACCTGCCCGCAACCTATATGGGGTAAGTGAGTGCAGGGCTGGTGACCAGAGGGGGGTGCCTGTGATTGACCGGGGAGTAGCGGCGGGGGGATTGTTTGCCGCCACCGCCCCGCCCCCCCCCCCCCAAAAAAAAAATATATATACCACCAGCCACCACTGCTGCTGCCACCACCATACTTGTTCTAATGACAACTGTCTTAGAGGGGATTTACAGTGCCAAGCGTTAGCTGTGTTAAGTGAGGTACACAGTATAGGAAAATCAGGCGAACGATCGTCCGATTTTCCTTGTTGTTTCACAGCAAGTCGGAACCGAGGAAGGAAATAATGTATGAAAATTCTCGTACGACAAAGGCTATTTTTTTTTTACTGTTTATTGTTTCTGATCATGCGCAGTCTTTCGTTTCTGATTTTTCTGCTACGAAATTCATATGAAAACAGTTCACGTTAAAGCGGAGTTCCACCCATTTAAAAGTCAGCAGCTACAAAAAGTGTGGCAGCTGACTTTTAATAAACAGAACTGTCCCACGGTCCAGCGATGCAGCCGCCCGAATCCTCGCCTTTCTCCCCCCTCCTCTCCACGGTGCCGGCTGTGACAGCTTGCGGCTTTACAGCCAGGTGCGCACTGCGCATGCGCGAGTCGTGAATGGCCAGGCAATCTTCTGGGTCCTGTGACGTTTCCCAGAAGATTGCAGGGAGGGAGGGTGGAGAGATTAATTTCCGTTCTACGCCGCGGCAAGAGAGTATGTGGGAGCTGGGTACCTGTCAAAACCAGGTACCCGATCCCCCCCAAAAAATGTACATACCAAATGTGGCATGTCAGGGGGTCGTGAGTACTTAAAGTAGAAGTTCTATTTTTGGGTGGAACTCCGCTTTAAATGAAAATCGTTTGTACTGTTCCTGTATGAGAACATTTTTGGAGTTTGTCCCTTCGGAAATTTTCGTTCGGAAAGTCATAATCAGCTGTTGAAAGTTGTGTACGCCCTATCAGAAAATCATACGATCGTTCCTCAGATGAAAACGTTAGCCCAATTTTCTTATAATGTGTTCTAGCCATAAGGGCTTGTTCACACCAGAACATGGAGCTGGAGACCCACGTTCAAAAGGCACTGCTGTTGTGATCTGCAATGGGTGTCAGTGCAATGCCACTGACACCCTGAGGCCAGGTTCACACCTATGCGAATTGAGTGCACCTTAAATGCATCCAATTCGCAGAACATTTTAAAATACATTGTTTTCAATGAGGCTGGTTCACATATGTGCGATGCATTCGCACTGCGCATTGCCGCCAAACCGGGTGCGTCTTTTAGGCATTGCGGTGCGGCTCAGGTGCGAATTCAAGCCCATTATCTTCTATGAGTACGCAGCTGATTCGCAGATGTGTTCAGTTCTCTTCAGGAATTTCTCTCATTCAGCTCAATACACTTCTCCCCCACTCTCCTCTCACCCGTAACTTCTCCCAGGTCTCCAAATTCGCATCTAAAATGTTGCTAATCTGCTGAACACTTCTCTTATCTCTCTGCAGAGATAAGAGAGCTGAAATTCGCACCGCACTAGTGTGATTCCGGCCTAAAAGCTGTGCATTTGCCTGCACCGTATTGCATGTTACTGAAGTACTATGCAATCTGCTTGCAGTGCATTTTTTAAAGTAGTGCATGCACTACTTTGGTGCGATGCCATGCGATTGCAGCCCATTCAAATGAAGGGGCTGAAAATGCACGGCACTCAAATCGTACAAGAACACAATTGTGTTTCTGTACGATTCCTGGTGTGAACCAACCCTAAATGCGGTACTTTAGGGATTATTTACATAGGTAGTCAGCTCCGTGCAGCCTTGAAGTGTTACTAAATCCACAACAGTAAAATAAGCCTGTATATGCAGTAAAGCATGCTTACTCACTGTGGAACACAAGGGATTAATCCTCTGCATTGTGTAACAGGCTTTTTGATCCTGTCTTCTTTGATCCTCCCCTTCCTACACTGTCCCCAGTCCATCTCCTGAAAGAACAGAACCTTGGGGTCAAGCTGCACATGCTCAGTTTGGTGTGTATTGCTGCATAGTTTTGTTTAGTTTTTTTTGGGAGAGTGCATGTGATCAGCACAGGGCCAATCAGCACTGTCCAGACAGAGGGTCAGGGGTCCCGCAGCCTCAGAGTAGAATGAACTCCTTCAAGGTTTATCCAGACACGGATAGAAGTCAAAAGACTGCCATAGCTGCTGATTAGAAAAGGTATTTAGCAATTTATATTTACAAAAACGATTGCATTTCCATGTTCTGTGTACTGTGGGAGACCAGATATAGTGAATGTAGGGTCTTGGGTTTAGTAACACATTAGAAACCCTTTATTTACTCTAAACAAAAGTCACTGCCCCTACCTATGACTGGTCTATACAATAAGGAGCGCTGGAATGGGCGCATATACATACAAAAACATAGAATATCCAGGGTCATACTTACCGACCAATCAGCAACCAACCAAATTCACCTGTCTAACTGTGTGCGTTAAAAACAGAGGTTTAATTGCACGCCTTTGCAAATGCATGTGTAAGCTGCAGGCCCTGTCAAGGCGCTCTGTATACTGCAGTCCTAACTATAACATTGCATTTTATGTCTCCTCAGTAGGAGCACATGACTGCTGATGGATAGATAAGGGGCAGGTGCAGTGTGCTCCTGCCCCTTTAATGAGGGCTGGGCTACCTCCAGTCACCTGCCCCTTATCTATCCATCAGCAGTCATGTGCTCCTACTGAGGAGACATAAAATGCAATGTTATAGTTAGGACTGCAGTATACAGAGCGCCTTGACGGGGCCTGCAGATTACACATGCATTTGCAAATTGCAAATTTAACGCACACAGTTAGACAGGTGAATTTGGTTGGTTGCTGATTAGTCAGTAAGTTTGAGCCTGGATATTCTATGTTTTTGTATGTTTATTTACTCTGTTCTAGTGCTGAGCTGCACACAGACAACATATGTTAGTGAGCGAGTCGAGGACCCAACGCAGAGCCCTGGCGTCCGTATTTGTGCACCTATACCTTATTACTTGTCACACAAGGCTGTGTGGGTGAGTTCATGCAGCTGATGCCTGTCCATTCACTAACATGGGCTGCCTGCACTACTCAGCTCAGCTCAGCACTACAACAGAAAAATAAACAAGAACTGTGAGCCCTTTGTGATGGGTTGAATGCGGACGAAGAATGAAGATGAATCACTAGCTGCACACCTATATTCCTGCTGTTGTTGTGCTAAGCTTTGTAGCTATTATTTTTACCAGAAAGTATCAGAAGGTTAGCTACTAAAATAGCGGCATCTCAGTCCCCACGTGTGAGCGATCGCTCTTGCTCAGACGTAGAAGTCGTGTAGAAAACATAGTTGTCCGGCTATATTTAGCTGCTGTGTCTATTGCTGGAAAGGGAGTTAGAGGGGAAAAAGCGCATATCTTGTTTGCGCTGTGAGGTCATCGGTCCCATTGGGTTCGTTGCGCTGTGTAGAATTATCCAGAGGGCCTTTTACTCAGAATTATTTCTCTGCTCTCTTTAACCTAGTGTTCTCTCCACACACTGTCCTTGTAAAGAAATGCTATCTAATATTAGCACGCTGTCCTTTTCATTTTATCCTTTTTTTTTTTTCTGTCTCTCAATATTGTGCAAAACATATGATGACGGGGTGAAAAAAAATCCCTAACAAAAATCAAGTTTTCATGCTTTAGATAACACAGCCAGATGGCCTAAAGCTTGGTCTTAAGCGCACGGCCAAAAGGGACGAGACGCCAGTTCTGTCAAATCAGTCCGTGGGCTGCCTGAGAAGATGTTCTTTCAAATGAGGGTCAGGGGGAAAAAGCATTTGATATCGGGAGGACAAGCTTGAACATTGATTCCTTAGCTATAAAATGAAGGCTCTGCATGTACAGGTGTATCTCATAAAACTTTAATATCGTCAAAATGTTCATTTATTTCAGTAATTCAATTAAAAAAGTGAAACATAGGGGGTTATTTACGAAAGGCAAATCCATTTTGCACTACAAGTCCAAACTACAAGTGCAAAGTGCACTTGAAATTGCACTGAAAGTACACTTGGAAGTGCAGTCGCTGTAGATCTGAGGGGAAGATCTGAAATGAGGGGAAGCTCTGCTGATTTTATTATCCAATCATGTTCAAGCTAAAATGCTGTTTTTTATTTTCCTTGCATGTCCCCCTCTGATCTACAGCGACTGCACTTCCAAGTTCACTTTGCATTTTGCACTTGTAGTAAATAACCCCCACAGTGATCTATTTCCAACATTTCTTAGTTTTTTATTCGTTTAAAAACATTTTTCTACATCTTTCACATTCTCTATTGACCCACCACCCCAACATTTAACATGCACACATTTGTTTATCCCTTTCATGACTAAGCGCCTATTTCTGACATTTGGTGTTTACAAGTTAAAATCCATATTCTTTGCTAGAAAATTACTTAGAACCCCCAAACATTATATATATATCCTTAGCAGAGAATCTGGAGAATAAAATGGCGATTGTTGCAATATTTTATGTCACACGGTATTTGTGCAGCGGTCTTTCATGAATTGAAACAAAACGAAACAGTAAAGTTATCCCAATTTTTTTGTATAATGTGAAAGAGGATGTTACGCCGAGTAAATGGGTACCAAACATGTCACGCTTTATAATTGCACACATGGTGAAAAACTACAGTGCCTAAAAATCTCCATAGGCGATGCTTTAATTTTTTTTTTTTTTTACGGTTACCAGGTTAGAGTTACAGAGGAGGTCTAATGCTAGAATTATTGCTCTCGCTCTGACGATCGCGGCGATACCACACATGTGTGATTTGAAGAAAATAGAAAAAGGATTGTGTCCTTTTCTGGGTTTTTCAGAACCGAATGTGACAGATCGGAGGTAAAAAGATATAAACAGGCACATGGCCACCTGCCCATTGGCCTCACATGGGTCTATTATATAAGTATATGTGAACCCCTACTCTGTAAAACAACCCATTTACTTTAAAATACCAATGAAAGGCAAAACATTTATGTGTACATATAAAAAAAAACATTATAAATACCTTCTTTTGTTGCTCTCTGTTTTCAGCTACATAAGGAGCTCAGAGAGCTAGAGAAGGAGAAATGGCAGCATGCTGGTCTTCCTAGTAAATGGCTGTGCAGGAAGGAGGGGGTGTGTCAGGACAAGTCTGATTATTGGTGGATAGCAGGCTGAGATCCCAGCACAGTTAGAAAACTGACTGCATAGTGCTCCCATGCCTAGTGTGGTCAGTTTTTGATAGGAAAGCAGAGGCACTGGCAGGAATACCAGGTATTTCACACAAAGGAAACAATACAAAGAGGACAGAATGCTTTTTCCTACAAGTACATAGTACAGCAGGCACATATCAGGAGGAAAAGAACGGCTGCACACCAATTTTATTCCAAAAATAGCAACAAAGACAGAGTATCCAAACCCAGGAGGTGAGGCGTGTGTTTCACACTGACCTCCGTGCTTCTTCAAACAAGAGTACATTTTTGGAATAAAATCGTTGGAACCTTTCTGTGGTGTGCAGCTGTTCTTTTCTTCTTATTGATTATCGGTGGCAAGCCGTGGCTTGCATCCAGACTGTAGTGATTGCTGACCTGGAGCGACGTCTTCCTTGTTTGAATCTTTAGGCACATATCAGGAATATGCAATGTTGAGGGTATCATATTCTTCTAGACCGGCCGCAGTACATTTATGGTGGGCGGGCAGCACGGCCAGGCTGGATCACGTACCTTTACACCATCCAACCTGTTATGGGTACACTGCATTGCCGCTCCTGTGCCTGCTGTGTCCACCGGACAAAACGAATTACAATTACCAGTAACTGGGTATCATGTGATAGCAGTGATTTCCACATTGAGAAGAAATCTGAACAGACACACAAAAGTGACATTCTTTCCATTCGGCTTTGATTTAGCAGCTGGTCTGTTCATGGATTCCTTGCTGATTGGAATGGACATCCTCCCTGTGAAATGGATCTAATTGTTGTCAAAATCTGTTGGTTTACATAGGTCTGTCATTCTGCATAGACAGAAGAGGACCTTTTTCTGGTTCATCTGTTCCTTTGTCATCTGCGAATCACCCCTATGATGCCGCTGATTCATAATCCATAAGCAGGATAGAGGCAGAAGGGCGATAGGAAATAGGGGCGTCACCTACTTGGCAGTGTCGAATGGCAAAGGACAGTTATGGTCAGGGGCGGACTGACCATTGGGGCTCTCGGGCACTGCCCGAGGGCCCCCATGCCACTAGGGGGCCCCATCAGGGTTGCCAGGCTCAATAAAACCAGGGACAGTATGTAAAAATCTGTGTTTTTTTTACCCTTTTTCTGTCCCTGATATGTCTGAAAACGACATGCTTTTGATGTGAAAATCCTGAGATTTTAGCTGCACTGCCTCCTGGCGTGGTGGCCATCTGTAAGCCCGGGATCCCCATAATCTTCTGTTGCCCGGGGGCCCCATGAGTTGTCAGTCCACCCCTGGTTATGGTTATACATAAACAATGGAAATGACATTCTCATCTCATCAGAAGTATATTTTTAGAATAAACGACAGTAGCCCTGAGATTAATGGCATGAAATAATTATGTTTTTGATTTCAGAGTAGAAATGATGTGTCTCTATCCATCTGTTTCCTACAGGTTGAGGACAGGATGACGGGAACCTTTATGGCAGTGACTTCGGCAGACACTTATTGCACCTAAAGACCAAGGGATCATCAGGTAATTAATAATGCCCGTCCTCTGAAGTGCCAGGGAACTGACATCCTCAGCCCTTTCCTGTTTCTTCTGGTCTTCTAGATCTATCTTGCCTGTGCAGCCGGACATGTGCTGTAACCAGATTGCAGCTATTTGGTGTGCTATTTCCAGATAGTCTTCCTGCAGAGCCTGTTATTTGTCATTCATGCAGAGTTTATTTTTGGAACATTTCATAATAATTCTATTTAATTACATTTCCTTGGTGGTAAAATCTATTTCTTATTGAGAGGTCACATCAAGCATTAAACACAGTGTAGGTATTTGTGTCTCTACCACTGGATACCGTTATCTGTGTATACTAAAAGATTTTTGTTATTGTCTTTTATTTTATTTTATTTTTTAACTTAGAACAATTGATAATATCAACTTACTATAGGTAATCTGGTATATTACAGTCCTTTTTTTCTTATACAGTAAAGTAGTACAGGGAACAATTTTGATTTAAAGGGTAACTCCACTTTTGTGGGGGGAAAAATAGCAAAAAAATAAAATAAAATTAATTTATCATATACGATTGCAATTATATATTGTAATTGAATGTTATTAAAAATTTCCTTTCCCTTTCCATCTGCTGCTCTCTAATTTTCTGTAAAATGCAATGCATGCTCACTCTCAAATTGTGCCACCAGTGAGGTCTTCAATTGAGTATATACAGCTCATTCTTCAGTATCTGTACCGTCTAGTGAGATGTGCACTCCAGTACTCACAGGTGCCTTCCCAGTATCAATGCCACCAGCGGGATCTCCAAATTTCCCACCACTAGACATTACAACTTACAGACAGGGCTTTAACCCCTTCCCACCAAGCGTACATATATATATATGCGGCCTCGGCTTTCAGGGGTTATACCGGGATGATGCCTGGAGCTGCAGGCATCATCCCGGTACCGTTTTTTAGAGCGGGCAGTTGGCTCTTCAAGCATAACAACCGATGTAGCTAAAAGCCACTCCACTGTTATACCGGAGAAGTGAGAGGGGA
Organism: Rana temporaria; assembly: GCF_905171775.1. NCBI lineage: Eukaryota > Metazoa > Chordata > Amphibia > Anura > Ranidae > Rana > Rana temporaria. The sequence goes on from NC_053489.1 coordinate 182,871,141, forward strand.
CGTCCACGCCTTCCGCCGTTCTTACTAGGCCTCCCGTCCAACCGGGAGACCCGATCCTAATTCCGGCACTTCCGCCAGCTAGAGAGAGACTGGCACAAAGCCGCAAACAGCTTTGTGCCCGTCTTCTCCCTGTAAACACGGAAACGACGGCACTTACAGTTTACTTGGCTGCCAATGGCGCCATTTAAAAAAAAAGTGGTATTCAGAATCATCGTTTTTTGCATACTGAATACTTTGAAGTACAAAGGAGGGATTAAATTAAATGACTGCTGAGCAAGTACGGTGTGACATAAAATATTGCAATGATCGCCATTTTATTCTCTAGATTCTCTGCTAAAAACTATATATATAATGTTTGGAGGTTCTAAGTAATTTTCTAGCAGAAAATACAGATTTTAACTTGCAAGCAACAAATGTCAGACATAGGCCCCTGCCCTGTACACCCTGTACACACGACCGAACATGTCCGTTGAAACTGGTCCGCGGACCAGTTTCAGCAGACATGTTCGGTCGTGTGTACGGCCGCCTGGACAATTGTCCGGCGGATCGGACAGGTTTCCAGCGGACAAATGTTTCTTAGCATGCTAAGAAACATGTCCGCTGGAAGCCTATCCGTCGGACATGTTCGGTCGTCTGTACAGACTCACCGTACATGTCCGCTCAGCCGAAAGCCCTCGCATGCGTCGAAGTGATTCGATGCATGCGTGGAAGCATTGACCTTCCAGGGCTGCGCACATCGTCGCGGCGACGGCGCGGCCACGTCACCGCGTATCGTGTCCACGCGGATTTCTGTCTGATGGTGTGTACAACCATCAGACAGAAATCTCGAGCGGACATGTCCGCTGAAAACGGTCTGGCAGAGTAGGCAGCATCCATCTTCTGGCCCCTCTTCCTTCCGGGCCGCTGACTCTGGCGCTGTGATTCGCCAGAGCCGCGTGACGTCACTCCCGCGCATGCGCATGGTAGCCACATTTGACGGCACAGGCTGGGGAAGAAACGACACTTTGTTTTGTTTCTTCCCCGTGCAGGCGCAGTGAAATTTTTTAGCGGACTACAAGTGAAATATATCCTAAACGGCGCACTACCTATAGGTAAGCCTTATTCTAGGCTTACCTATAGGTAGAAGTCCAACAAGTGGATTTACAACCACTTTAACCACTTGTTAACCACTTGTCCTCCAGAAGATTTTCCCCCTTCATGACCAGGCTATTTTTTGCGATACTGCATTGCGTTACTTTAACTGACAATTGCGCAGTCGTGCAATGCTGTACATGAATACAATTTGTCCTTTTCTCCCCCCACAATCAGAGCTTTATTTTGGTGGTATTTGAACACCCCTGTGTTTTTTTTTTTTTTGCACTATAAACAAAAAACGGCCAACAATAATAAATAAAAAAAAAACAATATTGTTTACATTCTGCTATAAAACTTATCCAATAAAAAAATAGAAAAAATCAAATTTCTTCATAAATTTAGGCCAATATGTTATCTGCTACATATTTTTGGTAAAATAAATACCAATAAGCGTATATTGGTTTGCGCAAACATTATCGCGTCTACAAACTATGTGTTTTTTTTGTTTACTAATTAGCGGAATATCGTGGGACTGCGATATTGCGGTGGACATTCTGACATTTACCGACACTTTTGACACTTTTTGGGGACCAATAACACTATAATACATTGATCAGTGCTAAAAAAATATGCACTGTCACTGTCCTAATGACACTGCCTGGGAAGGGGTTAACATCCGGGTCGATTAAAGGGTTAACTGTGTGCCTAACTAGTGTTTGTGAACTGTGGGAGGTGCTTTTTCTAGGAGAAGAGATGGAATTTATTCCCTGCTTTGAAGGAACAAAAATTCCACCCCTTCCCTCCTGTCAGAACGGCAATTTGCCTTGTTTACATAGACAGATGGGCGTTCTGTCTCTCTGCCTGATGCTCAGTGGGTGTCGGTGGACATTGAGTTCCTGGTACTCCCTGATCAGCTTGTGCTGTGTGTAAACACAGGCGGAGCGAGCTGGTGGTTGCGCACATGTGCGCCCCCTACCCGGAAGAGTTGGATCACGTCGCAGAGGTGCCGCCCTTTAGCAGTAAAACCTTAAAGCGGTAGTAAAGCCACTGCTCGTTTTTTTTTTTTTTTTTTTCCATCACTGAAAAGCAAAAGCCATAATGGATACTAGCTCATTATGAAACACTTACCTTGGAACGAGGATAGGGGAACTTACCTGGTCCACGCCGAGGGAGATGTTATCTTGCCTCGGCGTGTCTTCCGGGTATAGCCGCTCCAGCGCTGTCATTGGCTGGAGCGACAATGACGTCACTCCCGCACATGCGCACGGGAGACTTCTTTCCGGCAAGGTCCGGCGGCTGCCGGGCCTTTAGCCGAAGATCCCCGCTGCGCTGGCGTTGCGAGGGGAATATCTCCTAAACCGTACAGGTTTAGGAGATATTCTTTATACTTACAGGTAGGCCTTATTATAGGCTTACCTGTAAGTGAAAGTGGTAGTACAGAGTTTAATTTGTGTATTTCTCATCTGCCTAGAGTTCAGCTTTATGTAAGGCTTTGTGACCGTTATGTCCCAATATTTTTGGTGCTAATCTTAGGTCGCCGTGTCGTTTTGCCATCTCGCCAAGTAAAGGATGTCAGTTCTTGTGTGCAGGAACAGCTCAGTATTTGTTTTGCACAGTGTTGTCAACACTTGTGTTTAAGTACATCATTTGATGCCTGTTCTAAAAGATGCCTGTATGTCCAGTAGCGCTCCGCGCACAATTGCAGCGGAAAAAGCGAACAGAGGTTTTAAAGCTGAAACCTCTAATTATACTTTCGATTGGCTTTTAAAGGGCTTTGTTGATGCGTTTGCTCTAATTGCCTGCTGAATTATTCACATGTACCTTTGTATCCTTGCTGTAAATTATCTATAAAGCTGTGGCTCTGCGCACCTCGCATTGTCGAGTTGGACGGCGGTGAGATGGCTGCTGTTGACACAGGTGCCCAGGTTATTAGATGACATAGGTGTATACTCTTCTACGACATAGCCCCTCCTGCCTCAGCTGGCTTCTGTGCAGAATACGCTGCTGTATTGTAAGTATAGCATTTTGCTTCTCACTTTTTCCATCAAGCAACGTAAAGTAGGAGCGGGTACTCCTTCATGGAGGTCTATAGATTCATGCTTTGTAGCTTCCAGGCACTGTGGCCCTTGGGATTTCATCTAGAATTAATTGAATGTCAGCTATAGTTTATAAATAGCTGGGATAAAATTGTGTCCATAGGGGGATAATCAATATTTAACATCAGTGTTTTTTTTTTCAGTGGCTTGAACGGCTTTTTCTTTCTGGTTATGTATATTTTATGTGATTCTTGTGTATTTTCTATAATGTAGACTTCAAGAGCCATGCTAGTTTATACTAGGAGCAGGTAAACAATGTTGTTGTGCCTTTAGACACTGCAAAAGTGAAAAAGATAACACTAGCTGCATTTATGGATTTTGGATCGGTACTTATTTTATTACCTACAGTATTTATTTATTGTTCACATTCTACAGTGCCCTACAGAATAGACACAGCTCTTTATATCAGTCTCTGCTCCAGTGGAGCTTACAGCCCAATGCTTTCCCACAAACATATGCTCATGGACCGCTTTGTTCATTAGCCATTGACCCACCAGAATGATTTTGCTGTTTAGGAGGAACCCAGAACCAATCTATGGGAGAACATATATTAAACCCCCAGCACCGTGAGCCCAAATTTAATGTAATGCTTGGCAGGCAGTAGAAACCACTGTTGGGTCTGTTTAACCGCTTCAATACAGGGCATTTTCACCCCCTTCCTGCCCAGACCAATTTTTAGTTTTCAGCGCTGTTGCACTTTGAATGACAATTGCGTGATCATGCAACACTGTACCCAAACGAAATCTTTATGTTTTTTCCCCCCCACAAATAGAGCTTTCTTTTGGTGGTATTTGATCATCTCTGCGGTTTTTATTTTTTGCGCTATAAACAAAAGAAGAGTGAAAATTTAAAAAAAAAAACACAATATTTTTTACTTTTTTATTTAATAAATATCACAATTTTTTTAAAAAAACTTTTTTTTCCCTCAGTTTAGGCCGATACGTATTCTTCTACATATTTTTGGTAAAGAAAATCGCAATAATCGTATATTGATTGGTTTGCGCAAAAGTTATAGCGCCTACAAAATAGGTGATAGATTTATGGCATTTTTATTTTTTTTATTTTTTTACTAGTATTGGCGGCGATTTGCAATTTTTTACTGTGACCGTGACATTGCGGCGAACACATCGGACACTTTTGACACGTTTTTGGGACCATTCACATTTATACAGCGATTAATGCTATAAATATGCATTGATTACTGTGTAAATGTGACTGGCAGGGAAGGGGTTAACCACTAGGGGGCGTTGAAGGGGTTAATATGTTCCCTAAGGTGTGTTCTAACTGTAGGGGGGAGTGGACTCTCAAGGGGAGGAGACCGATGTGTGTTCCTCTGTACTGGGAACACATTGGTCTCCTCACCGCTGACAGGAGGTGGATCTGTGTGTTTACACATACAGATCCACACAGCGCCGGGCGCGCGCCCTAGATCGCCGGGAACACAGGATGTCATATGACATCCACCCGGATCGGCGAGGGGTTCCTGCCGCCGTCATTTTACAATGACGCGGTATGGAAGTGGTTAAAGGGGTTGTAAAGGTACAATTTTTTTTTCCTAAATAGCTTCCTTTACCTTAGTGCAGTCCTCCTTCACTTACCTCATCCTTCCATTTTGCTTTTAAATGTCCTTATTTCTTCTGAGAAATCCTCACTTCCTGTTCTTCTGTCTGTAACTACACACAGTAATGTGAGGCTTTCTCCCTGGTGTGGAGTGTCGTGCTCGCCCCCTACCTTGGACTACTGGAGAGTCAGGGCGCTCTCTACATTGCAGATAGAGAAATGATCTGTGTGTTTTTAGGAGGCGTCCTGACTCTCTTGTAGTCCAAGGGAGAGGGCGAGCATGAGGCCTCGTACACACGACAGAGAAACTCGACGTGCTTGGCACGTCGAGTTCCTCGTCTCGTTTTGGGATGAAGCCGCCGAAGAGCTCGGCGGGCCGCCTTCTCCTATAGAACAACGCGGCCAACGAGAAAATAGAGAACATGTTCTCTATTTTCTCGTCGAGCTCCTCGGCGGCTCCATCGAGCCAAAACTGTACAGACGACAGAGATTCTCGGCAGAATCCGGGTTTTGACCGAGTTTCTCGGCGAATTCTGCCGAGAATCTCTGTCGTGTGTACGAGGCCTAACACTGCACACCAGGGAGAAAGCCTAGCATTACTGTGTGTAGTTACAGACAGAAGAACAGGAAGTGAGGATTTCTCAGAAGAAATAAGGACATTGAAAAGCAAAATCGAAGGATGAGGTAAGTGAAGGAGGACTGCACTAAGGTAAAGGAAGCTATTTAGGAACAAAATTGTACTTTTACAACCCCTTTAAGCTGCATGTCTTAGTACACACTTTCATGTTCCTTGACCATCACATGAGACTATGCTTGGCTATTCAATTTATTGGACCTCAGCACCCATGGGGACAGAACAGACACTAAAGAAACCTTGACAATGGAAGGGCTCCTGCGCTCTTCATTCTGCTGTTATTAAATCGGAAGTAAACCCATCCATAAAACAGTTTAATTTCTGGCACGTCCCGGAAATGTAACACTCCCATTGGTTGTGCTCTCAACCAAACTGTCAAACAATCCAATGGATGGTGTCATGACTGATCACATGTGCAGCATCATGGCAGTTGTAGATTAAACAGAGGCAAAGATGGCAGCTTCCTTGGCTGAAATAGATAGGAGGGTTTACTTACACTTTAAATATGTTTTTGGTTCTCTTTTCTTGTGTTGGTCTTACACTGTACTTTGGACAATGTTAGCAGAGTCAAGTAAAATAATATTAAAAGTAGAGTAACAAAAGCTGGCTCCATTTGTCACCAATAATCCTTCATGTGACATTGGTTGTGTTATGGTATATAATATAATGATCCGGGTAGGGGGCGTGGATCATTCAAATTAGGTGCGTTCCCGCGCCGAACGTACTGCGCATGCTCCGTTTTGAAATTTCCCACCGTGCTTTGCGTGAAATGACGTCGCACCGACGTCATTTTTTGAACATCGACGTGAGTTACGTCCTTTCCTATTCACGGACGACTTACGCAAAAAAAAAATTCAAAATTTGACGCGGGAACGACGGCCATACTTTAACATGGCAGGTCTAAATATAGGCCACAAAATAGCAGCTCTAACTATACGCCGGGAAAAGCCGACTAGCGAAGACGTAAGAGAATGCGACGGCCGCGCGTACCTTCGTGAATCGCCGGAAAATGCTAATTAACATACCCGACGTGGAAAACGACGCAAACTCCACCCAGTGGGCGCCGAAGTATTACACCTACAATCCGAAGGCGTACGAAGCCGTACGCCTGTCGGATCGAAGCCAAAAGCCATCGTATCTTGGTTTGAGGATTCAAACTAAAGATACGACGCGGCAAATTTGAAAGTACGCCGGAGTATCAGTAGATACTCCAGCGTACTTCTTCTGTGAATCTGGCCCTTGGTTTCTGTACTTTTCTGTGTTTTTTAGCAGTGCACCCGACTAAACTAATCTAAAGGCCCGTACACACGATCGGATATTCCAACAACAATTGTGTGATGAAAGGGTTTTGTCGGATAATCTGACCGTCTGTACGATCCATCCGACAATTGTCGGAATTTCTGACAACAAATGTTGGCTGTGCATGCTCTCAAATTGGTGCTGCGTCGGATTATCCAATCGTGTGTACACAAGTCTGTCGGACTAAAATCCAAAGTTAAAAACACGCATGCTCCAAACCAATGCTAACCATCAGACAACATTAGGAGAATTTGCCCAACGGGTGGCGCTAAAGAGCTGAAAAACAACATAGTTTCATGTATGTTGGCTGAAAAGGTTCTGTGGTCTGTATGCAGAACAAGTTCACGGCCAACGCCCTTCAGACAAAACTCCACGGATTTGTCTGATGGAAATCCGATCGGGTGTACGAGGCTTAATCCTGCCTGGTTTCTGGCTGTGGTCTTGCAGTGTGCGTTGCTTATAGACTCTGAGAAGTAGATGCTTTTTCTTTTATCATACCATACAGAGTAGGAGAATCCAGCTATTGGTTATACATTCAGAGGCAATGAAATCCCATAATTGGTCCTTGTGTCGTATTTTAGGAGACTGGCTGACCAAGATTGTGTATGACTTTTCTAAGAAGTGTTAAAGTTGATGTATTTCATTACTTATTCCTCTGTTACCTGCAGATTTGCAGCAGTGGAAATGTCCAGAACCCAAAGACGAATTATGTCATCGCTCATTAAATGTTTTAAAAAAAGGAGATCTAGTGACACAAACCATGCAATAACATATTGGGTTTTGGATATTGTAGACCGTATACTCTCCGCAGTACAGCTTTTCCCAGTCAGATAATTCCCATGGTGCTGGATAAGTGGGTTATAGTTTCCTACTTAGGAAAGGCTGACACTTTCATGCAATGACATTTCATGTTTGGCTGCATCCTTTACTGCTCTTTAGCTGCAAAGCCTTGGAAAATCAGACAAGATAAAGATATCTAAAGACCAAAGTACAGTAAAACCTTGGTTTGCAAGCATAATTTGTTCCAGAAACATGCTTGTAATCCAAAGCACTTGTATATCAAAGCATTTTTTTTTTTACAGTGTATAAAAGTGAAGAGAGGCGCCTCTGAGGCCTCGTACACACGGCCGAGGAACTCGACGTGCCAAACACATCGAGTTCCTCGGCCAGTTCAGCACTGAAGCCGCCGAGGAGCTCGGCGGGGCGAGAGCTCCCATAGAACAACGAGGAAATAGAGAACATGTTCTCTATTTCCTCGCCGAGCTCCTCGTCGGCTTCCTCGGCCGAAAGTGTACACACGGCCGGGTTTCTCGGCGGAATTCAGCCAGAAACTCGGTCGGAAGCTGAATTCTGCCGAGGAAACTGGTCGTGTGTACGGGGCCTAAGTGTAGCAATAAGTTACTAAATGTTGTACCTTCATTAAATGTAACCATATTGCTACACTTAGAGGATCTTCTCTTCTTTTTTATACTCAGTTGTGACATAACGCTACTCTTGTATCAAGACATTGCTTGTATAAAAGGCACAATTTATTAAAACATTTTGCTTGTCTTGCAAAACGCTCTCAAACCAAGTTACTCTCAAAGGTTTTACTGTACAGTTCTTTGCTTTACTTATGCTGGGGGGGGGGGGGGGGAACAAAAGTATGTAATCATGGGATCATTTCTAGATTGTCTTTTCACATCTATCTACACCTCCTCCCTCGGTCAGCTGATAGCCTCCCACGGCTTCCAATACCATCTTTACGCTGATGACACTCAAATTTATTTCTCTACCCCTCAACTCACTTCTTCATTCTCCTCACGTATCACTAATTTACTATCAGATATATCACTTTGGATGTCACGTCACTTCCTTAAACTCAACCTATCCAAAACGGAACTTATAATTTTTCCCTCCCCCACGTGCCTCTTCCCCTGATCTCTCTGTCAAAATTAATGGTACAACTATCAGCCCATCCCCACATGTCAAGGTCCTAGGAGTAGTCCTGGACTCTGAACTCTCCTTTAAGCCCCACGTTCAATCACTGTCCAAATCTTGCCGCCTCAACCTTCGCAACATCTCCAAAATACGCCCCTTTCTAACCAATGACGCCACGAAACTCTTAATTCACTCCCTGGTCATCTCTCGCCTCGATTACTGCAACTCCCTCCTCATCGGCTTACCCCTGCATACTCTATCCCCCCGTCAGTCCATCATGAATGCTGCTGCCAGACTAATCCACCTTACCAACCGCTCTGTCTCTGCTACTCCCCTCTGTCAATCCCTCCACTGGCTTCCGCTCACCCAACTAATTAAATTCAAAATACTAACAATTACCTACAAAGCCATCCACAACTCTGCCCCCAGCTACATCACTGACCTAGTTTCTAAATACCAACCTGTACGTTCTCTTCGTTCTTCTCAAGACCTCCTACTCTCTAGCTCTCTCATCACCTGCTCCCATGCTCGTCTCCAGGACTTTTCTAGAGCCTCTCCATGCCTATGGAACTCCTTACCCCAATCTATCCATCTATCTCCTTCTCTATCAGCTTTTAGAGGATCCCTGAAAACCCTTCTCTTCAGAGAAGCCTACCCTTCCCACACATAACTGTATTTTCATTTGAGTCCATCTGATCATCCCCCACAGCTAACTACCCTTTGTTCCACTTGACCCTCCCTTCTAGATTGTAAGCTCTAACGAGCAGGGCCCTCTGATCCCTCCTGTATTGATTTGTATTGTGACTGTACTGTCTTCCCTGATGTAAAACGCTGCGCAAACTGTTGGCGCTATATAAATCCTGTATAATAATAATAATAATAATAAATACAGGATTGTTGCATGTGAATTTGTAGATCTAGAAATCTACATCGGCCTTGTAGATCAGTGTGAAGCCAGATGACAGCAGCTGATTGAGAGACTCTGGTTGCTGAAGTGCAGTAGCTGATTAGGAGCAAATTCTAGCCTAGTAAATTAGTATATTGATCCCAGACTGCGTCCTGCAAGCAGCTTCTCTATCTAGCAAGTTTGCTGTAAAGACGCCTCATATAATTACATCAGAGCCACCTCCGAGACTGCAATTATTAAATACCCCAAATGTCATGCAATCAATTAATGCACCCAATTTGATTACACTAATGTTCCAACCTGTATAGTGCGGTATCTCAGGACAAAGTTATCTGTCATGGACACGCAGTGCTTGGGTGTACATGTTGTAGTTCTGTAGAAAGATTGGCCTGTATGTGGCTCAATCGTTGTGAAACTACAGATCATACAGATCAGTCGGGGTTTAGCGTCAGCTGGAGAGCTATAGGTTGGCTTTGTTTCGTATTTGAACTTTTTTTCCATGCTTATAGATCTTTTGAAATTTGCCAGATACCGCACATCTTTATGGTCTTTCCAGTTCAGTTGCCGTAGCTATAAAATAACCATTAGCCGAGTGGCAATCTATTTCTGCCTTTTAAATGAAAGTGGTTCTAAAGGTACAAATGTTATTTTTATCTGAATGTATTCTATGCATTAAGGTAAAAATCCAGCCAGTGAGGGGGGGGGGGGGGCAAGTGTTGTGCGTCAATAGGTACAGAGAGCTGGTTTGGGAGCAAGCACACACGAGTGCCTCCAGAGCCATCTACTTGCTATGGGGGTGCTCAGTGTGGGAGGGGGGACCCAGAAGAGGATGGGGGCTGCATAGGTAAGTATAACATTTGTTTACTTTAATGCAAGGGATGCATTAAAGCGGAGTTCCACCTAAAAATGGAACTTCCACTTTTCGGATTCCTCCCCCTATCTGGTGTCACATTTGACACCTTTCAGGGGGGAGCAGATACCTGTGTAATCCAGGTATTTGCTCCCGCTTCCGGGCATAGATCGCTGCAGTATCCGCAGCGATCTACGCCATGTCTGGCCCCTCCTCCGCCCCCCCCGCTGTCTTTTGGGAGACACACAGTTCCCAGAAGACAGCAGGGACCAGTGCGATCACGCATGTGCAGTAGGGAACCAGGAAGTGAAGCTGCAAGGCTTCACTTCCTGATTCCCTTACTGAAGATGGTGGCGCCTCCACCCGAGAGCCGAGGGACAGATCAGCTTCGGTTGCCGACATCATGGGTGCCCTGGACAGGTAAGTGGCCATATATTAAAAGTCATCAGCTGCAGTATTTATAGCTGCTGACTTTTAATTTTTTTTTTTGGCGGAACTTTAAGGTAGAAAAATGTTTAGGCTTTAACCACTTTAAAGTAGAACTATATGCAAAAATATTTTTTCCTTTTTGGATAGAGGGAGGCTTATAACTCCTGTTTTTTTTCGCTATCTTTGTCCCATTGCAGAGATTTTCCTTCACTTCCTGTCACATAGCCAAACAAATCACTGCAAATCAAGGGAAACCCTTTGGGGACCCCCAGGTCACCAGAATTGGTGTCTCCATTGGAAGATTTCCCCTCTATTACTTTTCCAGGGACAACACAAAATTTGTGTTTTTTTGTTACTTTTAATAATAATGGTAAATGGGACAAATAGAGGGGGCGATTCGTCTTAAAGAGGAGGTCCAGCCTCCCCATGAAAAATTAAAAGTCAGCTGCTACAAATACTGCTACAGCTGACTATTAATGCAGTCCTGATCAAAAGTTTAAGACCACTTGAAAAATGGAAAAAAATCATATTTTACATGGTTGGATCTTAACAAGGTTCCAAGTAGAGCTTCAACATGCAACAAGAAGAAATGAGAGTGAGACAAAACATTTTTTGAGCATTCAATTTAATGAAAATAATGAATAAACTGAAACAGGCTGTTTTTCAGCTGAACAAAAGTTTAGGACCACATGCCTATAAAAGGCCAAATCTGTGCAAAGATGTGGATTCATTGTCATCCTCTGTCAGGTAGTCACACGTTGTGATGGCAAAGGCAAAAAAACTCTCTCTTTTTGAACGTGGTCAGGTTGCTGAACTGCATAAGCAGGGTCTCTCATCAAGACACTGGACGATCCTCGACCCAAATTAAGGCCCTTACTGGTGCTGACTGCAGCCCCATAACCATTAGATGGCATCTGAGACTGAAGGGCTTCAAAAACAAAAAACGTCTTCAAAAACCTTGTCTCATTGAACGCCACAGAACTGCTCGTTTGGACTTTGCAAGAGAGCACCAAGCATGGGACATTCAAAGGTGGAAGAAAGTTTTATTCTCTGATGAGAAAAAATTTAACCTTGATGGTCCTGATGGTTTCCAACGTTATTGGCTTGACAAGCAGATCCCACCTGAGATGTTTTCTACGCGCCACAGTGGAGGGGGCGCCATAATGGTCTGGGTGCTTTTTCCTTCAGTGGAACAATGGAGCTTCAGGGAGCATTCCTCATGACTGAGGGCCCTCGTCTGTGTGGTAACGACTGGGTTTTTCAACAGGACAACGCTACAGTACACAATGCCCGCAGGACTTCTTCCAGGAGAATAACATCACTCCTGTGGCCCATCCTGCGTGTTCCCCTAATCTAAATCCAATTGAGAACCTTTGGGGATGGATGGCAAGGGAAGTTTACAAAAATGGACAACAGTTCCAGACAGTAGATGGCCTTCGTGCGGCTGTCTTCACCACTTGGAGAAATGTTCCCACTGACCTCATGGAAACGCGAGGCATCAAGCATGCCGAAACAAAGTGATCAACAATAATGGCGGAGCTACTCATTACTGAGTTCATGTTTGGAAGTTGGATTTCTGTTTTGGGGGGGTTTAGTTTTTTTTTGGAGGTGTGGTCCTAAACTTTTGATCAGCTGAAAAACAGCCTGTTTCAGTTTATTCGTTGTTTTCATTAAATTGAATGCTCAAAAAATGTTTTGTCTCACTCTCATTTCTTCTTGTTGCATGTTGAAGCTCTACTTGGAACCTTGTTAAGATCCAACAATGTAAAATATGATTTTTTACCATTTTTCAAGTGGTCTTAAACTTTTGGACAGGAAGCCTGCGATGTCGGCACTCCAGCCGATTTTCGGATCAGCTTTCGGCTTCACAGCCGGTTCTCTGCTGTGCATGCGCAAAGCGCGCTGCACTTTCTAATTGGTCCAGCGGCAAAGAAAAAAAATTCTGATGCCTGTCTGCTTTATCCAAAATAAAGTTTTGCCTTTAGTTATTGATTATTTTTTTTTTGGAGAATAAGGATATTGTTCAGTGTCACTTTATATTTGTTTCATGGCACCATAATACACAATGCTTTAGAGTACAAAGGACCATTCTCTTTTAGTATTTCCAAATTTTGAATCTTGATCTCAAGGTGCATCCTTCATAACAGTATCAGTACTGTGCTTCGGTGTGGTTTTCAACTGATGCTAGCAGCTGTGTCTGCATGTGCTTTGTACAGGGTGCTGATCTTGGCCTCATTGTGCTCATACTGTATATATGTGTATGTATGTACGTATGTGTGTGTGTGTGTATATATATATATATATATATATATATATATAGTGCTTCAAAAAGCATTTTTTAAACTCTATTAAACAAAAGTGTGGAAGCATTTCGAAAAAAAATAATAATATATATATAAAATATATATACAGTATCTCACAAAAGTGAGTACACCCCTCACATTTTTGTAATTTTTTTATTATATCTTTTCATGTGACAACACTGAGGAAATTACACTTTGCTACAAGGTACATTAGTGAGTGTACAGCTTGTATAACAGTGTACATGTGCTGTCCCCTCAAAATAATGTGTGTGCGTCATTTGTTTTTGATTATGGGAAGTATAAACAATACTTATCCTTTCCCCTGCTCACCTGAAATCACTTACTAACGCCCTGTGTTGACAGCCTATGGATAGCAGAGCCACAGGAATGCCGACAGCTGTCATAAGTACTAAAAGACCATGTCATGACTGTCAGTCCCTGCAATGGGCAATATTAATTGGGCAGAATATGCTTCTGTGCCCAGAGTCTGTGAGGCCACGTACACACGGTCGTTCCAAACCGATGAGAATGGTCCGACGGGCCATTTCCATCGGTTCACCGCTGAAGTGGTCTGATGTGCGTACACACCATCGTTCCAAAAACCGATTCTGATCGGATCAGAACGCGGTGACGTCAAACACACGACGTGCTGAATAAAACGAAGTTCAATGCTTCCAAGCATGCGTCGACTTGATTCTGAGCATGCGCGGGTTTTGATGCTTTTCTGTACTAACCATTGGTTTGGACCGATCGGGCAACGGGCCATCGGTTCGATTTTGAAGCATGTTTTAAAATTTTGGACCGAAGGAAAACAGACCGATGGGCTATACACACGGTCGGTTTGGACCGATGAAACTGAACTTCGGTCCATTCTCATCGGTTTTGTCCAACCGTGTGTACGCGGCCTGACTCCCTTCGCAGGCGCAGCACACTTCCAAGAACCCAGTGCTTGGAAGAAGGCTGTATTTCAACACCAATTTTAAACCAGTGAAGAGTAATTTAAATGACTTGAGGATTATATGTTCTTTAAAACCTGCTGTAATAAATTGTGTTTTCCAGAAGCTACACATAATTTAAACCTTGGAAGAATCCTAAAAAAAAGAGTACTGTTTACAAAGTGCAGGGCTGGAAAATATCTGGAGCTTAGGGAGCACACGTCTACAAAAAGGACAGCAATCAGCAATCTCATGCCGCGTACACACGACCATTTTTCGGGTTGTAAAAAATTACCTTTTTTTTTTACTTTGGATAATAAAACATTTTCTTTCTGCCAGTAAATACCTTCTACAGCCCACCTCCTGTTTCTTGCCTGGTCATTAGCCTAGGGGCTTATGACATCATGCACAGCTCTCTCTCTCTCACTATTGTGAAAGTTTGCCAGGAAGGGAAGGGGGATGAGTCATAAGAGGGCCAATGAGAGCTGCAGAGCTGGAGGTGTGTGTCTGTGTAAATCCAGGAAGTGAACAGGCAGCAGTTTCAGCTGCCCACAGTTAAAATGGTTGCAGCCAGACTCAGTGGAGGGAGATTTCTGCAGCATATTTGGTACAGAATCACAGTATATATAAAATAATATGCAAAGTGGTTGGAGCCAAGCTTCAGAATGGCCATGATGTTTTTATTACAAATTATGTGAGCAGACTGCATTTCCTCTTTAAGTTCCAACAACTGTTGTATGCATAGTCTCTCCAGTCTCAGGCCTATGATGTCTTTAGATAAAAAAAATGTAAGTGAAGAAAACCAAGGCAAACCACTTCTTACTTGGTTCTGGTAATAATATAAGATGGATTGAGATTGGTTGTAATAAGTTATAACATTTACAAATGAATGCATAGGAGACGGAGAAAGACCTGTTTGTTATAAGGACAATACAGACCTAAATAAGGAATGGAGTGTTTGAGGTTTGACATTGTACAAGGATGTTTGTGTTTACACAACCCAGCTCCTGCAAATAGGAAGCATACTTGGTGGTAAGTGACTCAGCCACTTTGCTTTTAAAGACAACATATTTGCATTAGCTGGAAGTCATAATGAGTGTATTAATAATTTAGAAGCTGTAATACCAGACAGTAGAATAAATCATCATGTCCACTCCAGTGTTATGTCTACTGCATGCCAAGACGAGAGTCATTTTATATGTAAGGGCCCCCATTAGAAATCATGGCGCCCAGTATAACTTACCTGAGAGGGTTCCTTCAGTATCTCCCCATACATTTTACCTTCTCTCAAGTCTTTCCCCATAAACGTTAAAGTGGAGTTCCACCCATAAATATAACATTACATCAGTAGTTTTAAAAAAATGTCATTAGTCCTTTACGAATTTTTTTTTTTTTTTTTAGATGCCTTCAAAGTGTTGTTGCTAGGCAGAATAGTTAATCTTCCCACTTCCTGCACCTCGGTGCTTAATGCTTCCTAACCTACACGGCACAGACTCCTGGGAATGTAGTGGGTGTAACTTTCCAGGAGTCTGTGCATTCCCCAGTCTCAAAGAATCATGTGACTTGGACAGCACAGGTGCTGAAACCTGATCTGACACTGCTTGTGCAGCACTGAGCATGTGCGAGGTCTGCAAGGCTGAAATCCAGGAAGTCATACAGTCTGGCTTCATGATGCCCACACTTAAGATGGCCCCAGTCAATTTCTATTTTATAAAGTGTCTAAATGCTGTAACAACCTAACAAAACGGACCTTAGTTTACAGACTAACTTTACTAGAATACATTAAGCTTGTGTATTACAGGGGTATTTATATTTAAAAAGTGAAATTGTGGCCAGAACTCCGCTTTAAGTGCCACTCCCATGCCTGGTGTCTCCTCATCCCATGCAGAGGGCTGCTGAGAGCACAGAGGCTGCAAGCTACCCCTTGTCAAGGGCCCACGTCTGCAAATACTCCTGCCTCCAAAAGGAGAAAATGGAAAAAAAAAGTGATTTGCCTGTTCAGAATTTTGCAAAAGCTATAAAATATGTTTTCAGCAGTTCCTGGGAAAATCTCACTCCATAATGCACCAGTGATTCCTCCCTCCCTCTTATCCACTGCCAGTCGATCTTGGAGAGAGGAGTAGCCTCCCATTGATGCTGCACTTTGCTAAGAAGCTGATTGTTTGCATGGGTTCAGCATCCATTGCATTGCAGTTCACAGCTTTAAAAGTGGCATCATTTCTGCACTGCAGAAACTGTTCACTGGAGTACCTGGCTGTGCAGGGGGCAGGGGCGGCTGGTTCAGGCTCTCAGGGGCGTGCTGAGAGGCTGAGCCAGCTGCCAGTCAGGAATCTGTGTGGATCCAGACATCAAAGCGGAGTTCGGCACCCCCAGCAAAAAATGTAAAGTCAGCAGCTACACATACTATTGCTGCTGACTTTTAATATTAGGACACTTACCTGTCCTAGAATCCAGTGATTTCGGCACCCCAGCGGATTTTTCTACCGGCTCACGGGTGCTGGGGCTGCCATTCGTGGTAAGGGAAAACGGTAGAGCCAGTTCCCTACTGCGCATGTGCAAAGCGAGCTGCCCTTTCTGAATGGACTGGCGGTGAAGGAAGGAGAAGGGGGGCCAAAGTTCAGAGTGATCTTGCCGTGGTGAGATCTCTCAGAAGTGGGGAATGGGTACCTGTCAAAAACGGGTACCCACTCCCCCCCCCCCCCCAAAAAAAGCTGCCAGATTTCTTGCACCAGAGGGGAAGAGGAGTTAGATAAAGCAGAGCTTCTACTTTTCAGCGGAACTCCGCTTTAAAGTCAGGATCTCTCCAGAGCCTGGACCAGCATGTTGCATATTACACCCATATTTCGGGTGTCACATGTAACATGCTCCTATCCACCCACCTTCTACTGCTAGCTCTCCCCTCTCTGTGGCAGCGGATGTGCAGGTCTTCTCCCTGCACTTGCTGTCAAAAACCGCCTGGCTGTGTGTGTCTCTGCCCACACAGCCACGTCATTCATTCATAGTTTTCTGTGAACAAATAGACTGCAAGCACTGTCAGCCATTACGGCTAATGACTGTTATAGTTGTCAATAAACTATGAGGGTGCTGGTGAGCGTCCTCATAGTTCATAGATTTTTCCTGCCATTCAGTAACTGCTTGCCCATATCAGAGTATACTAAGTTTACAAAATCCAGAGTCCTCTGAACATTGAGTTAATATCCCAACAGTGAACAGTGTTTAAAGGGGTTGTAAAGGAAAAAATGTTTTTCCATAATAAGCATCCTTTACCTGCAGACATTCCTCTTTTCACTTCCTCATTGTTCGTTTTTGCTCAGAAGTTGCTCTATTTCTTCTCTGTTCTGTTCACTTCCTGCTTGTCTGATTTTACTGACCACCGTGACGGGAGGCTTTACTGTGGTGGTCAGTAACATGCTCACCCCCTCCTGGGAACTACATCTGTGCGGCAGGACGCTCTCTACGTGTTAGAGACCTCAAGGAGGTGTGAATTACTGGACGTGCCGCAATGCATACTGGGAAATGTAGTTCTTACATGAAGGAGCGAAGCAAACCAGGAAGTAAATGAGAGAACAGAAACTAGAATGCCGGAGGTGATATACTGTAGATGAAGGAATTTAATAGGTATTTACTTGTTTTTTAACAGAATCATTACACTATTCTGTCTGTCTACCTTGCAGACATTCATTTTAGGCAAAAAAAAGTTTCCTTTACAACTCCTTTAACTGCCTTTATTTTCTACCTGAACTTGGTCTTTTTAGGTGAACTTGACCTTTAAGCTTGGTTCACCATACTGCATTGCGCTTTCGATGCGATTTTCTGGTGTCACATTTGGCACCTTTCAGGGGGGAAGCAGATATCTGTCTAAGACAGGTATTTGCACCCACTTCCGGGCATAGACCTCTGCATTATCTGCGGAAGTCTACGCCACGTCTGGCGCCCCCCCCCCAGGCTGTCTTCTGGGAGACACACGGGTCCCAGAAGACAGCAGGGACCAGTGGCATTGCGCAGCGCGAGTCGTGCATGCACAGTAGAGATCCAGGAAGTGAAGTCACAAGGCTTCACTTCCTGATTCCCTTACCGAAGATGGCGGCGGCAGCATCCGAGAGCTGATATAGAGATCGGCTTCGGATGCCAACATCGCGGGTGCGCTGGACAGGTAAGTGCCCTCATTTTAAAAGTCAGCAGCTGCAGTATTTGTAGCTGCTGACTTTAAAAAAAATAATAATAATTCGGTGGACCTCCACTTTAAAAAACAAAAACGGGAACCTTTAATATCACTAAGCCTGATTGTCACAGCAATCTCTGTTCTTTCTAAAGCATGGCTACTTACAGGAATTCTTGCAAACAAATGAAAACATGCATACATTTTTGAACACACAGAGTTGTAAAAAAGAGCTGAAAAAAGAGTAAACACGGTTGATTGATGAAAAATGGCTCCAACCAAACACTAATGAGTAAAAGAAAAGTTTTTATGTTGTCATTAATATTCTCTGAAAAATGGCCAAGAAAGCATAAATTCTGCCAGGGTATGTAAACTTGTGAGCATAACTGTATATATAAATTGTAAGAAAATCGTACTTTCTTTTTACATTTTTTTTCAAATTTTACTAATCCTCTAACATTCATTTTTTCTGCAGTTCTTGATTTTTAAAGGTCAATGTTGGCATCTGTTCTAAATTAGAGATATAAAATGAGTGCTTTGTCTTCATGAACTTTAAAAGTGGTTGCTTCAGCTGAACCGCTCAGAAGGAAGGAAGTGACAAGTGAAATAGTGTCTTAACAGTGTCATCATCTTATTTGTCATGATTTTGGGAGAAAACGAACCACGTGCATAATATGCATTGCTTTTTCTAACCGTTATGTTTCTATTAGTTTGAATAGTGTATTTGCAGTTATCATGGCATTGCACTACATGCATATTTGATAAGATAAAGGATTTGTTATTCTCTTCAGCCAGTCTTGTGATTCAGACATCTTTGCCCACAAAGCATATTCGAGTAGTTTACACCTATCATTTTAGAATTGGCTTTATACCTTTCTAGATCACCAAATCAATTATGTCAACTGATTTTGTTAATTCATTATCTAATAAACAGGCAGCTTGGAAGCTGCAAAGCTAAACTAATTGTAGCGCCCCCTTACTTTCAGTAAAGGCACTACGCTAAAGTTAATGGGGAATGAGAGAGATAATTTGCTCTCATTCCGAATTATGTTAAATTTGGCTGTCGCCAAATCTGGATTGTTCCGTGGGTAAGACTGCGTTCTAGGGATGTGGTGCCATCCCTGGGCTGCAGGTGGCACCAGAGAGGTCCAGGCGGAGCCGCTTTTCCTCAGCAGCCAATTAGAGGAGTTTTCCCTCGCGGGGCATGCTGGGGAGGAATATTTCTGTGGCGCAAGCCGTTGTTCTTGGTTCTTTGTGGGTTCCTGCTTCTGGGTGTGGCACCCACCTTTAGGGTGTGCGCACATCGCGGGCCCCACCACTATGGCCTACCTGGCCTGGGGTCGCGCGCAACGTGGAGTTCCTGACTTTGGGCCCTCCTGGCCTGGAGTGACTAATGCTGCCAAAGGGGCCCCAGTGACTGACTGGGTCCCCCTCTACTAAGGAGATCCCAGGCTGTATGCCGTTTGGTGGGGGATCGGCTTGAGGAGAACCCGGAGGCAGGTGATCCAAAAGGGCTTGAACGAACCATCTGGGATCTGGGTGACCGAACACTGACAGATAACCTCAGTACTGTCAGTCGGTGACCCCAAAGAGAAAGACTAGGAGGATTTGCTCTGCTGTTCACCATTGTCAGCATTGAGCCTGTGGCAGAGGCCTCATCTGGCACCTTATTTAAAATGAGAGCCAAGTCAGTGGCAGTGACTTGTTCTTCCAGCAACCTTAAAGTGACACTTTGGCATGGATGGCACTAGATCGCCGAAGGTATCTGTGGTATTTGGCACTGAACCATCAGTAGTAGATCCTTTAATGCCTGTAAGTGGTGAGGTGTAGCCTCCATGGATTGGAGCATACGGTTGGAGGAAAACCACCTGACTTTCAGAAGACAGATCAAAACTCTGCTCTTTTGATGTCATGAGACACGAACAACTAGCGCCCAGAAGCGATTCAGTTCGCATGCGCCACGCTTTATAAGTTTTTCATTCATTCACACCGCTCCTATACCGCGGTAAAGATGCGGCTAGCAGGACTTTTGGAGCGCTCCTGCTAGCGCACCGCTTCAATGTGAAAGCCTTCTGGCTTTCACATTGAACACTACAGGGCAGGTTTTTTCATGCGGTATAGCAGCGCTATTTTTAGCGCTGTACCGCATGAAAAACGCCTCAATGTGAAAGGGGCCTTAGTGCTGATCCAGAAGCATACTGCATATTGCTCTTACAAGCTTTATTAATTCAGGTGTAATTTTACCTATAAATGAAGGGATTGTGTCTTTTTAGGAGGCAGTGGTTTGTAACACTTCCTTACTTGAAGATGCTGCCAGTGTAGAACCACTTTGTGATAATCCAGAAGCAGCAGAAAGAGTGTTAATACAATGAGAACGTTGGAGGGAAAAGCTACAAGCACTTTTATTATTGTCCTTATTTCATTCCATTAAGTATTTTTGAATGTGTTTAGGACACAATCTAGCATGCAAGGGTGTGATTTGTCATCCTTGTAGCATTTGGCAAAGAATATTGCAGATTTGCTCTCAGCAGAAATTGCACTGTGGGAACGTTTCTAAACTTTAGATGTTGGTCTAACCATGTCACTGAGAGGAGGAAAAGAAAAAAACAGTTTACTGACCAGACTATAGGAAAACATTATGATGTCATGGTGGAGAACAGGGATATGAATCATTTAAAGGTTATAAAATATAAATACATTTGTCAGACAAATTCACCCTCTTACCCGTCATATATGGTCTGAGAGGACAGAAACTATCATCTGCTTTGTCCCAATAATCATCCAACTGTAGGAGGTACAAGATGGAGCCTACAAGCAAACTAAACTGAAGCCTTTCCCCTGCAGTGAATTGTATTCCAGGATTTGCTTGTCTTCTGCTAAAAGAACGTGCAATAATTTAAAGTGGAAGTAAACCTGATTCATGTAATTTGAGCTGGGCACATATATCTGCAGTGTTTTCTTACCTCTCTTCAAAGCACTGTGTCCTGTGGCTTTCTCCTGCTCTGTTCTATTGTTATCAGCCTGATAACTCCTGACAAATTCTCCAACACATGAGAAAAAAACAGGTTGAATTTTGTGTGGTTGCTATAAATAGATTAGCAGGCAGCTTGTGTCACAGAACACCTCTGAGAGTCTTTGCCTATGTGAAGAGGGCGTGTGTGCCTTTCCTCCATTCAGCTGTATTGGCTGTATACCCAGACTTCACTGTTAAACAGGAAGAGAATATCTCCTAACACCATCTGAACTTTCTAAACAGTATATAAAGTTGAAGGCAGCAGATATACATGTAAAACTTATGTAGGGAGATTTGTTTCATCGCCTGTGTATCATCTGAGGCGGTTCACTTCACTGGGTATATGTGAGGGTTTACATCCGCTTTAAGATTTTACATAAGTCTCAGAAATCTTTCATCAATGGCTTCATGTTATATAGTTTGAATACCATATCATAAATATACGATTTATCATTGTAAAAGAACACTTTTCCATACTTTTCTTTTTTTTTTTTTTCAATTTCTGGAAAAAATACTGAGAAAAAGCCTTTGAATCACATCTCTAGGTAGGTGGTATGTATCAAAGCAACATCCACAACAATGTTTCCCATCAGAACATTGCCCAAAGCATCACACTGCCTCCGCCAGCTTGCCATCTTCCCATAGTGCAACCTGGTGCCATCTCTTTCCCAGTTAAGTGACGCAGACGGCCATCCACATGATATAATAGAAAAAGTGATTCATATGACCAGGCCACCTTTTGCCATTGCTCCTTGTTCCAGTTCTGATACTCATTGTGGTAGCTTTTGGCTGTGGATATGGGTCAGAATGGGCACCCTGACCAAGTCTGCAGCTATGCACCCTCATACACAACAGACTATGGTACCCATTTTATTCTGCTTTCAACACATCAACTTCATGGACAACATGTTCACTTGCAGCCTAATATATGCCACCCACTTTCAGATGCCATTGCAACGAAATAATCAAGATTATTAACTTAACATATTTTGTTATATTGTGGATCAAATATATATATTTTTTTATTTGATAACCATTTGCCATTTAAATAGATATTGCTTCAAAATAAAAGTTCTTTGTTTCAATGAGGCAGGAAGTACCAAGATGTACCAAATAAGCCTCATTGTGATTTGAGAAATACATGTAAAATACGTATTTATCTTAGGCTTACTTTGTTCACATTTTCTCCCATGGTAGCGTGCTAGTTAATTTTTTCTAGCTAGCCCACAGACTGTTTTAAATATCCCAGTGCTGAAAATGTGTCACCGTTGCAAATTTCATGCAAAAAGATCTATATTTGGTACTGTAACATTCAATCTTTCATTCCGCGGTATGTCTGGTGATGAGTTTCAGGCTTTTAAAGTTGAAATTAATATTTCAACATCTCCCCCCCTCCCCCTTCCTCTGCACAGATCTGAGACAACACTGGATATAACTTTGCTCCCATGACAAGCACCCAATGCTGATCAGTAGAATTGGAATTAAGGTAGAGAAATCCTAATTACCTACATAGAATTTTTCATACAGAAAGGGTAATCGTTAATTTCCTTTGGACTTGAGCTCTACAAATTTCGTTATTAAAATAACCCAGTATTGAAATGGAAGGTATGATAGTCATACTTTAACGACTCTTAAAGGGGTTGTAAAGAATTTTTTTTTTTTAAATATCAAACATGTTATACTTCCACTGTGCAGTTCGTTTTGCACAGAGTGGCCCCGATCCACGTCTTCTGGGGTCCCTCGGCGGCTCTCTCTGGTCCTCCCCGCAAGAGCTCCACACATTCATGCGAGCTCGCATTGTGTGTAGTCCTTGCGGGTGCGCTCCCGTGATACAGCAAGCGGCCATAGCCGCTCACTGTATCACTCGGCCCCGCCCCCCGGCGCGCCGCGTCATTGGATGTGATTGGCAACAGTCAATGGCTGCGCTGCTTTCACAATCCATCCGCTCTAGCCAATCAACGGCCTGGCTGAGCGGTGAAGAGGATGTCGGGGCCGAGCGCGGGACTTTCGAGGGGCCAAGTAAGTAAAACGGGGGGCCGGTATTGTCTGAAGTATGTGTATATACACAATGTTTTGCCTTTCATTTCTATTTTAAACTGAATAGGTTGTTTTACATTGTTATATGCAGGAGAGCCTTGGCTCTCCAGGGACTCTCCCTCATTGGCTGCTGTCAGTCACAGCCAGGGAGCCAATGAGGAGAGAGAGGGGACAGGGCTGAGCCACAGCAAGCTGTTTGCTCAAGTGGGCACTCGGCAGGGGGGGAGGAGCCAGGAGCATCTGTGGGGGACCCAAGAAAAGGAGGATCGGGCGGCTCTGTGCAAAACCATTGCACAGAGCCGGTAAGTATGACATGTTTGTTATTTAAACAAGACACAAGAAAAACAGGCTGACTTTAATATCACTTTAACTAACTGGGAGTCTCTTAAAATGTTCAGCTTTTATTAGTTCATGTAAAATCTGAATCTTTTGGGATAAACTGTTTTAACTACAAAAGTAAAAGTGTTAATTGGACTTCAGCTTTAATTTGGTAGTAACTTTTGTAAAGTCCGTCTAAATCTACTAGATCAGTAATGGCGAACCTTGGCACCCCAGCTCTTTTGGAACTACATTTTCCATAATGCTCATGCACTCTGCAGTGTAGGTGAGCATCATGGGAAATGTAGTTTCAAAACATCTGGGGTGCCAAGGTTCGCCATCACTGTACTTGATCATCTAATGCCACCCAATAATTTACAATGCTGCTGTCCAAGGGTGGTTATGTGGTTCCTCCATAGAGAATGTTGAGTGTAGCTACAGGAAGTTTGTTAGGCTAGGTTCACACCACGATTTTACCATCCGATAAACGGACCGTTAAATCGGATGGAATCGTATGTGACAAAATCGGATGGAATCGTATGTCAAAATTTTCACAAAAAAATCGGATCCTGATTTTAAATAATGTCTGGGAAAAGGAAATTTTTGAAGTTATGGATATTCAGGGGAACCCCGCCGGCAATTTAAAACAAAAATGACGTGCGGTTCCCCCTAAATATCCATAACCAGACCCGTTATCCGAGCACGTTAACCTGGCCGGCCGCAGAAAAGAGGGGGAGACAGAGTGCGGCCCCCCCTCTCTCCTGAACCGCACCAGGCCACATGCCCTCAACATGGGGAGGATGTCCCCATGTTGATGGGGACAAGGGTCTCATCCCCACAACCCTTGCCCGGTGGTTGTGGGGGTATGCGGGCGGGAGGTTTATCAGAATCTGGAAGACCCCTTTAACAAAGGGGACCCCCAGATCCTGACCCCCCCCCCTGTGTGAAATGGTAATGGGGTACACTGTACCTCTACCATTTCACGAAGGAAGTAAAAAGTATTGTAAAAAAACCACACTGACACAAAAGAATAAAGTCCTTTATTTAAAAAAAAAACCAAACTCCAGCGCTGAAAAATCCACTCGTTCCCGGCTTCCTGCGTTGTCCTGATCCAGCGACGGGTGCGGGTGATCTCCCGCGATGAGAAGATCCAGCGTCGGGTGATCTCCGCTCCGGCGATGAGAAGATCCATCCGGCGCAGCAGCATCCCGGACCTCCTCTCACCGCTGGGCACAGCCCAGCGAATGAGCGGCTGAAGCGGTGACATTTCTTATATAGAGGAGGCAGAGCCACCCATCACGTGACCCCGCCCCCTCTGACGTACCTCTGCTACGTCACTGGGGAAGACCAAGAAGAGGAAAGGTCTTTCCTCTTCTTGGTCTTCCCCAGTGACGTAGCAGAGGCATTCACACCACAAAATCGTGGTGTGAATGCACCCTTACTAGCTTGATAACCAGATGCAAATAAAAGGCAAAGGCCTTAAAAAAGAAAACCATCACATCTAATGACTTGTTAAGCACCAAAATAGATAAATATTTAGATACACTTTAAGCACTGGGTACTCTACACATTTCACTGAAAGTGGTGGTCTTATAAGGTGAAGCAAAAGAAAAGTGCTGTGACCTTTTAACAACCATTTTAGCAACCATTTAACATTATTTATTTTTCAAACTGCTTTACATAGTACATTGTTTTTCCATTATGTATATTCAATTTACAGTAGGAATGGCATTGGGTCTTGGGCCTTACAGCTGAGAGTATTGGAAGAAACTGCTTTGGTCTTCCATACTCTACTAGGAAATTAAAGCATTTTCTTTAATGGCGATGAACTTAAAAATACTCTGCTTACATGATGCAGAGCAGCTTTATAGCTTGTAAAAAGAGACATCAGATTCAGAAACAAGTCATTTGTAGTCACAAAAGCGTGTTTTTAGATGCTTTTGAGAATAGGTTATGTGGCATATGTTTACAGTATTTTTTTATCACTTTTAGTTGTATAGAACAGTGTTTCCCATCCCTATTAAGACCGGAGACCGATAAATTCTTCCATGCCCGACAGTGAAAAACAATAAAAAAAATCTAAAATAAGTTTTATGACACAATAAGTATTGAAATGCTGGAAAGCTCTGGATGGGGCTGGGTGTCTCTGCGGGACTATGGAGATTTACTGAAGAGGAAGGGAGGTAGGGGATTCTGGAGTGAGCTTTGGGTTCTCTAGTGGGGGCTGTAGGTCTCTTAGGGGCAATGTGATAGACTGGAGGGCACTGCAGGAATTGGGAGGCACTGTGAAATACTGATGGAGGCACTGGGGGGGGGGGCTTAAGCTCTTCAACGGGTACAGTGGAGGCTGAGGGCCTCGAGGTGTTTTATGTGGTTGAACACTATGGGAGCTGGGGGACACTAATGCCGTGTACACACGATCGAACATTCCGACAACAAAACCGTGGATACATTTCCGACGGATGTTGGCTCAAACTTGTCTAGCATACACACGGTCGCACAAATGTTGTCGGAAATTGCGAACGTCAAGAACGCGGTGACGAGTTCCATAAGTGCGCCACCCTTTGGGCTCCTTCTGCTAATCTCGTGTTAGTAGAAGTTTGGTGAGAGACGATTCGCGCTTTTCAGCTTTGCGCCTTTCAGTCCGTTACTGCTCTTTGCAGCGTGACGAATGTGCCATCTCCATTACGAACGCTTGTTTTACCAGAACGAGCGATTCTGTCTCGTACTTGATTCAGAGCATGCATGGAATTTTGTGCGTCGGAATTGTCTACACGTGCTCGGAATTTACGAGAACGGATTTTGTTGTCGGAAAATTTGAAAACCAGCTCTCAAATTTTTGTTGTCGCAAATCCTGACAGAAAATGTCCGATGGGGCCTACACACGGTCGGAATTTCCGACCAAAAGCTCCCATCGAACATTTGTTGTCGGAAATTCCAAGCATGTGTACATAAGAGTTTAGGGATCTGCGAGTGGCTGAAGGCCCATATGAAGGGTGGCCATGGCTCAGGGGTTACGGAGGAATTGTCATTACAATTCGGATAATAGAATGAAGTTGGTGATGTAATGGAAATTTTAGATGATTATTACAAAGGATGGTTTAAAATTAGGCAGTATTAGGCCACTTTCACACTGAGGAGCTTGTAAACTGGCAGTAAAAACACTGGCCCAGATTCAGGTAGATCCGTGCAATATTTGCGTGGGCAAAGGGCAACGATGTTTGCTCTGCGCCCACGCAAATATTTCGATTTGCCCGCGATTCACGGAGCAGTAGCTCCGTAAATTGCACGGGCGCTATGCTAATTAGCCCTGCGTAAGGGCGCCTAATGTAAATGATCCCGCCGGGGGCGGGAATCATTTAAATTAGGCGCGCTCCCGCGCCGAGCGAACAGCGCATGCTCCATCGGGAAACTTTCCCGACGTGCATTGCGGCAAAGGACGTCATTGGCTTCTAAGTGAACGTGAATGGCGTCCAGCGCCATTCACGAATCACTTACGTAAACGACGTGAAAGGCGGGAAGGGCGGCTATACTTTAGCATTGGCTGCCCCTGCTATTAGCAGGAGCAACCTTGCGCTAAAGTCGCCGTACGGAAACTCCGTACCTTGCGTGCGCAGTGCCCGCGCAACTTTTGTGAATCAGTGGTAGTATGCAATTTGCATACTATACGCCGATCACAATGGCCGCGCCCCCTAGCGGACAACGCAAGAATGCAGCCTGAGATATGAAGGCATAAGGAGGCTTATGCCTGTCATATCCTAGGCTGCAGTCCGCGTAGCGATGTTCCTGAATCAGGGGCATTCGCTACGCGGGAGCAAAACAGCTATTGCGCCGCGCAACCTATGGTTGCGCGGGCGCAATAGCTTCTTGAATCTGGGCCACTGAGCGCTTTTGAAGAGCTTTTCAGGTGCTTTTGAAGCGCTTTCCATTCATTTCAATGGAGAGGGGAATTTTCCACAGCCCTGCCAGCAAACTGCCCCAGTGTGAAAACATTCATTGATTTGAATGTAAATAGGTTTTCGTGAGCATTTTAGGCGCTATTTTTAGCGTGAAAGTGCCTGAAAAGCGCCTCAGTGTGAAAGTGGTCTTAGAATCTGTATCCGTTTTACGTTACGCCTCCGCAACTTACACGGGCAAGTGCTGTATTCTCAAAACACTTGCTCCGTAAGTTGCAGCGGCGTAGCGTAAATCGGCCGGCGTAAGCCCGCCTAATTCAAATTTGGATCAGGGGGGAGTGTTTTATGTAAAACTACTGTGACCCGACGTGATTGACGTTTTTGCTGAACGGCGCATGCGCCGTCCATGGAATTTCCCAGTGTGCATTGCTCCAAAGTACGCCGCAAGGACGTCATTGGTTTTGACGTGAACGTAAATGACGTCCAGCCCCATTCACGGACGACTTACGCAAACAACGTAACTTTTTCAAATTTCGACGCGGGAACAACGACCATACTTAACATTGGCTGCGCCTCATATAGCAGGGGCAACTATACGCCGGGAAAAGCCTAACGTAAACGTTGTAACTTTACTGCGTCGGCCGCGCGTACATTCGGGAATTTGCGTATCTAGCTAATTTGCATACTCAACGCGGAATTCGACGGAAGCGCCACCTAGCGGTCAAAAAAAAAAGAGACTTACGCCTGTCAGATCTAATGGATATCTATGCGTAACTGATTCTAAGAATCAGACGCATAGATACGACGGGTCGGATTAGGACTTACGACGGCGTACATGGCGCTGCGCCGTCGTAAGTCCTTTCAGAATCTGGGCCTAAATGTTCAACTGTATATACATGTTTTCTCAATTCATAGATGTATGATTTATCATAAAACTTTTTTATATACTGTATACATATGTTTTCCAACTTTTTTTTTAGTATTTCATGTTATTGGCATTGCTGTATGTCCTTCTATGGTTTATCCCTTAAACTGAAGGGTGCATGCGTAAATCTGATTACATACCACTAATGTGGGCACAAGATAAAGCGCCAAATCCCTTTGCTAAGATCTTTTGCTGTAAATAAAAAAAATAATAATCCTTAAACATTTTATAAATGGTTTTAAATATTTAGGCTTGTTTTGATACAACCCCAATTGTAAATAAGTTGGGATGCTGTGTAAAATGTACATAAAAACAGAATGCAACCATTTACAAATGTCATAAAGCCATATTTTATTCACAATAGAAACTAGAAAACCTATTAAATGTTTATGCTGATAAAATGTATAGTTTTAGGAAAAAAATATGTAATTTTGAAATTTGATGGCAAGCAACACGTCTCAAATTTGGGACAGGGAAAACAAAAAGCTGGCAAAGTACAACCCTAATTCTAAAAAAGTTTGGACAGGACCATGTTTGTGTCAGTGTAGCATCCCCTCTATTTTGAATTGCATGCCACGGCTTTGCAGCCTTCTGCAGGCCTATGGTTTCTCCTGGCACCATCTTGTGGTGGCCGTTGGTATGACAAGACCACCAGCAATGCTAATAGAGCTTCCCCTGTCTGTTTCACTGCCATCTCCTTCCCTCTAATTAGAACCCGCAAACATTATATATATATTTTTTATTCTAACACCTTAGAGAATAAAATGGTGGTCATTGCAATACTTTCTGTCACACCGGATTTGCGCAGCGGTCTTACAAGCGCACTTTTTTGGAAAAAAAATACACCTTTTTTAATTAAAAAAATAAGACACCGGTAACGTTAGCCCATTTTTTTTTATATTGTGAAAGATAATGTTATGGTGAGTAAATTGATACCCAACATGTCATGCTTCAAAATTGTGTCCGCTCATGGAATGGCGTCAAACTTTTACCCTTTAAAATCTCCATAGGCAACGTTTAAAAAATTCTACAGGTTGCATGTTTTGAGTTACAGAGGAGGTCTAGGGCTAGAATTATTGCTCTCGCTCTACCAATCGTGGCGATACCTCGCAAACACCGCTTTCATATGCGGGCGCTACTCACATATGCGTTCGCTTCTGCGTGCAAGCTCGGCGGGACGGGGCGCGTTCCTGGCTCCTAACTTTTTTAGCTGGCTCCTAGATTCCAAGCAAATTTGTCAAGCCCTGGGCTCACTGACTTTGACAGCAGCAGGCGCCAATGGCACTGCGCTGCCGTCTTGGCAAAAAAGGAGGGAGAGTTCCGAGACACTCCTGCATCATTGCTGGATCGAGATGGGTTCAGGTAAGAATTAGGGGGCTGCTGCACAGAATTCATTAAGATAAAGAACTTTACAGCCACTTTAACCACTTCCCAACCGCCGCATGTAAATGTATGTCCACAGAATGGCACGTACAGGCAAATGGGCGTACATGTACGTCCTTGCCTTCTAGCGGGTGGGGGGTCCGATCGGGACCCCCCCCGCTACATGCGGCGGTCGGATTCCCGCGGGGAGCGATCCGGGACGACGGCGCGGCTATTCGTTTATAGCCGCTCCGTCGCGATCGCTCCCCGGAGCTGAAGAACGGGGAGAGCCGTATGTAAACACGGCTTCCCCGTGCTTCACTGTGGCGCTGCATCGATCGAGTGATCCCTTATATAGGGAGACTCGATCGATGACGTCAGTCCTACAGCCACACCCCCCTACAGTTGTAAACACACACTAAGTGAACACTAACTCCTACAGCGCCCCCTGTGGTTAACTCCCAAACTGCAACTGTCATTTTCACAATAAACAATGCAATTTAAATGCATTTTTTGCTGTGAAAATGACAATGGTCCCAAAAATGTGTCAAAATTGTCCGAAGTGTCCGCCATAATGTCGCAGTCACGAAAAAAATCGCTGATCGCCGCCATTAGTAGTAAAAAAAATGTATAAAAATGCAATAAAACTATCCCCTATTTTGTAAACGCTATACATTTTGCGCAAACCAATCGATAAACGCCTATTGCGATTTTTTTTACCAAAGATAGGTAGAAGAATACGTATCGGCCTAAACTGAGGGAAAAAAAATGTTATATATGTTTTGGGGGATATTTATTATAGCAAAAAGTTAAAAATATTGAATTTTTTTCAAAATTGTCGCTCTATTTTTGTTTATAGCGCAAAAAATAAAATCCGCAGAGGTGATCAAATACCACCAAAAGAAAGCTCTATTTGTGGGGGAAAAAGGACGCAAATTTTGTTTGGGAGCCACGTCGCACGACCGCGCAATTGTCTGTTAAAGCGACGCAGTGCCGAATCGCAAAACCTGGCCTGGGCATTTAGCTGCCTAAAGGTCCGGGGCTTAAGTGGTTAACAGCGAACAGGAGGTACTTGCTTCTTTCGGGCTGTGATGTGTAAATGTCTTTAAAGTGTATGTAAAGCCTAACAATGAGCTTATCCTATTTGTTCCTCTTTTTGCTTGTTACATCTTAAATTTAAAATAATGTGGCTATATCCATTCAATAAATGATAAAAAAAAATCCTGTCCAAGGGGGACAGTGCTGCTCCTCCATAGATATAAAGTAGGGAAGGAAAAGGTCGTCACCTCTTATAAGAACTGGTAAATTGTGTTACATTTTTGTTTTTGGGATTAGATGAACTTTAATTTCAAAGTCTGGGGAACAACATTGTAAAATGATGGTTCTGATTATAGAAGAAGATTTCAAAGCAAAGAGGGTGCAGTGCAGTTAGTATTTTTTTCTTATAACAAGAATCATTTAACAGAATAGAGTACAGCACATGCTTTGCACATGAAAGTGAGTTAATGAAGCCCCTTATGCCCTTAGTAATTTAGCTTCCTTTCCGTTTCTGCATGTCAGTATTACACATTCATATGCACAAAGCCAGGACTTTGCTAATGAAAAAGAGACAGTGCTTAATGATACAATGGCACGACATCTGTACTCTGGCAAGTCCACTGTGCCCAGAAAATGATAGTACACATCTGTGCACATAATGATGTATTGCTTTGTATCACTTTCTGGCATGCTCCTAACTGCCCCTGTTTTGGCTAGTTGGGTGAGATGTAAAAAAAAGGCATTTTCTTGTGGGATATGGGAAGAATTTGGACACAATTGCACAGCTTAGATGTACAACTTTCAGTTGTAAGAAGCTGCTGGGTTTGTAATATTATTATTTTTTTTTTCTTTCCTCCTATATTAACCTGAAAAAAACTTGAAGCATCAAAACTAATGGAGCTGATGTATTACAGGCACTTTAAGCCTCCAGTCACACTTGAGTGTTTTTCAGCTTGTTTCCCGACAGATGACAGTGCACAACATGAAAAGTCCATTCTTTCTAAATGTCCCTGTTCACATTTGTATGTTCGGTCACCCTATACCCTACGCCCAAAAAAGTATGTGAGATATATTTTCGACATACTCAGGTATTTTTGCCTTCATACACTTCAATAGATGCCTGTAAACACACAACATGTGTGTTTGTGCCTGAAAACCCCTTCTCCTTCCCTAGAACTGCTCTCTTCCTTTTGTCCAACCCAGAACATGCAAAAACATTTGAATAAATCGCTCTAGCATGGCACAGACGGCTAAACAATAGCTTGATAGGGGCTTTTACCCTTTCCTGCTCCATCCAAAGTTTAAAAAAAAATCTAAAAAGCTTTACATACACTTTAAGTTCATCTGTGTCCATTCTGTCACTGAAGCGCCCCAAAAAATGCAAATACTGACAGGAAGACCCTTTTATAGGGCTTGGCACTTGCCCCATGTCAGTGTCTACTTCATACCCAGAAGTACCAGGATTTTCATGGGACTTAATAGAGGAGGAAAAAGGTGGATGACACTGTCAAGGTAAGAGCAGGCATGTCATCACAATGGCTCTATTGTTTTCCTTGGTTTAAGCTAATTACAGCCTTTCTTTAGTTTTCAAAATACTTGATTTCTCAAAGTTTCTAATGGAAAGTTACATAATTAACTGTTAATCTGTATATGTGGTTCTGGCTGTGGAAGGTATCTGTAGTATAGTGGCCTCCAAGGAAAGCTTGTTGTGTCCTGGCCTCCATGGAAAGATTGCTGTGTCCTGGCCACCATGGAAAGATTGCTGTGTCCTGGCCTCCATGGAAAGATTGCTGTGTCCTGGCCTCCATGGAAAGATTGCTGTGTCCTGGCCTCCATGGAAAGATTGCTGTGTCCTGGCCTCCATGGAAAGATTGCTGTGTCCTGGCCTCCATGGAAAGATTGCTGTGTCCTGGCCACCATGGAAAGATTGTTGTGTCCTGGCCACCATGGAAAGATTGTTGTGTCCTGGCCTCCACGGAAAGATTGTTGTGTCCTGGCCCCCATGGAAAGATTGTTGTGTCCTGGCCTCCACGGAAAGATTGTTGTGTCCTGGCCTCCACGGAAAGATTGTTGTGTCCTGGCCTCCACGGAAAGATTGTTGTGTCCTGGCCACCATGGAAAGATTGTTGTGTCCTGGCCTCCACGGAAAGATTGTTGTGTCCTGGCCACCATGGAAAGATTGTTGTGTCCTGGCCTCCACGGAAAGATTGTTGTGTCCTGGCCTCCATGGAAAGTTTGTTGTGTCCTGGCCACCATGGAAAGATTGCTGTGTCCTGGCCACCATGGAAAGATTGCTGTGTCCTGGCCTCCATGGAAAGATTGCTGTGTCCTGGCCACCATGGAAAGATTGTTGTGTCCTGGCCACCATGGAAAGATTGTTGTGTCCTGGCCTCCACGGAAAGATTGTTGTGTCCTGGCCTCCACGGAAAGATTGTTGTGTCCTGGCCTCCATAGAAAGATTGTTGTGTCCTGGCCTCCATGGAAAGATTGCTGTGTCCTGGCCACCATGGAAAGATTGTTGTGTCCTGGCCACCATGGAAAGATTGTTGTGTCCTGGCCTCCATGGAAAGATTGTTGTGTCCTGCCCCCCATGGAAAGATTGTTGTGTCCTGGCCTCCATGGAAAGATTGTTGTGTCCTGCCCCCCATGGAAATATTGTTGTGTCCTGGCCTCCATGGAAAGATTGTTGTGTCCTGGCCTCCATGGAAAGATTGTTGTGTCCTGCCCCCCATGGAAATATTGTTGTGTCCTGGCCTCCATGGAAAGATTGTTGTGTCCTGCCCCCCATGGAAATATTGTTGTCCTGGCCTCCATGGAAAGATTGCTGTGTCCTGGCCTCCATGGAACGATTGTTGTGTCCTGGCCTCAATGGAAAGATTGCTGTGTCCTGGCCTCCATGGAACGATTGTTGTGTCCTGGCCTCAATGGAAAGATTGTTGTGTCCTGGCCTCCATGGAAAGATTGCTGTGTCCTGGCCTCCATGGAACGATTGTTGTGTCCTGGCCTCAATGGAAAGATTGTTGTGTCCTGGCCTCCATGGAAAGATTGCTGTGTCCTGGCCTCCATGGAAAGATTGCTGTGTCCTGGCCACCATGGAAAGATTGCTATTTCCTGGCCTCTAAGAAAAGATTGCTGTGTCCTGGCCACCATGGAAAGATTGCTGTGTCCTGGCCTCCACGGAAAGATTGCTGTGTCCTGGCCACCATAGAAAGATTGCTGTGTCCTGGCCTCAATGGAAATATTGCTGTGTCCTGCCCCCCATGGAAATATTGCTGTGTCCTGGCCTCCACGGAAAGATTGCTGTGTCCTGGCCTCCATGGCAAGATTGCTGTGTCCTGGCCACCATGGAAAGCTTGTTGAGCCTTTGAGGAAAGTCATTGTGTTCTGGCCTCCAAGAAGAAACGTGTGGTGCCAGATTAGCCAACATGTGAATCTTTCTTTTTTTTTTTTTCATTTTTAAGAAAGAAAGAGAAACAAAAAAGAAAAACAGACAGAATATATGGATATTACATTACAGCTTCCTCTTCAGCTATATTACATTACATATATATCATCAAAAGAAAAAAATACTACATCCAAAAGGCCTTAAATTCCCATTTAACAGGCAAAAGATAGCAAAAAATACTATTTCTTCTTCAACTTATATCTATTTTTCCCCAATTACTACATCCCCCAGCCTAATTAATCCATATATTCCATTGTTTTTAGTTTCTTATTTTAGCTGAATCTTTCATTCAGTATAAAAAAAAACAAAAAATTTAGACTGATGATAAATAGGTTTTCAAAAATTACAGTGCCTTGAAAAAGTATTCCTACCTCTTGTGTCACAACCAAAAACGTAAATGTATTTTATGTGATATAGACCAAAACATAGTTGTGAAGTGGAAGGAAAATGATAAATGGTGTTCCATATAAATCTCTGAATAGTGTGGCATGCATTTGTATTCAGCCCCCTTTACTCTGATACCCCTAACTAAAATCTAGTGGAACCAATTGCCTTCAGAAGTCACCTTATTAGTAAATAGAGTCCACCTGTGTGTAATTTAATCTCAGTTTAAATAAAGCTGTTCTGTGAAGCCCACAGAGGTTTGTTAGAGAACCTTAGTGAACAAACAGCATAACGAAGGCCAAGGAGCACATTAAACAGGTCAGGGATAAAGTTGTGGAGACGTTGAAAGCAGGGTTAGGTTATAAAAAAAATCCCAAGCTTTGAACATCTCACAGAACACTGTTCAATCCATCATCCAAAAATGGAAATAGTATGGCATATCTGGAAACCTACCAAGACACGGCCGTCCACCTAAACTGACAGGCCGGGCAAGGAGAGCATTAATCAGAGAAGCAGCCAAGAGGCCCATGGTAACTGTGGGGGAGCTACAGAGACCCACAGGACAACAATTAGTCGTGCACACCACAAATCTGGCCTTTATGGTAAAGTGGCAAGAAGAAAGACATTGTTGAAAGAAAACCTTAAGACGTCCCATTTGCAATTGGCGAGAAGCCATGTGGGGGACACCGCAAACAATTGCTTTGGTCCGATGAGACCAAAATTGAACTTTTTGGCCTAAAAACAAAATGCTGTGTGGCAGAAAACTAACGCGGCACATCACCATGAACACACCATCCCACCATAAAACATGGTGGTGGCAGCATCATGTGGGGATGCTTTTCTTCAGCAGGGACAGGAAAGCTGGTCAGAGTTTTAATGGGAAGATGGATGGAGTGAAATACAGGGCTTAGTAGAAAACCTGTTATGCCACGTATACACGATTGGACATTCCGACAACAAAACCGTGGATTTTTTTCCGACGGATTTTTCGCTCAAACTTGTCCATCAAACACATCGTCACTCAAATGTTGTCGGAATTCCGAACGTCAAGTCACAAACTACACTACGACGAGCCGAGAAAATTTAAGTTCAATGATTCCGAGCATGCGACAAATTGATTCCGAGCATGCGTAGGATTTTTGTGCGTCGGAATTGCATACAGATGATCAGAATTTCCGACAAGAACTTTTGTTGTCAGAAAAATTTAGAAATTCCGACAGCAAATGTCCAAAGGAGCCTACACACGGTCGGAATATCCGACCAAAAGCTCACACCGAACATTTGTTGTCGCAAATTCCGATCATGTGTATGCGGCATTAGAGTCTGCAAAAGACTTGAGACTGGGGCAGAGGTTCGCCTTAGAGCAGGACAACAACCCTAAACATACAGCCAGAGCTGATGGATTATACCACAACTGCTACAGTAAATAGTATAAAATAGCACTATAATAGTGTAACCAATGAATATTCCAAAATACTATGAAGTGTAAAGTATAGAAACAAAGTGCAAAAAAGTATTTCTGTGCAATAAAGTGCTCTGTGCTCTATTCCCAGGATGTTTCCTGTGTGTCCACCACGTGAAAAGATGTATTCACTCCGCACTCACCAGATGTTGGTGACTCCCTTACTGTATAGTAAGGAAAGTCAGCTAGGCTTGTTGGTCTTTCTGGGGGACCTATCCCACTATGATGTCTTCTGGTGGCTCCCACAGGCCCAGACTCCCTCCTGTTGCAATCCCAGGGGTACAAAATGTTTTTATGAAGGTAGAAAATGATTAGAGAGGAAGCCCTTTAGTTTAAAATCCTTTTATATTTATTCTTATGGGCATTTACAAGGTAAAAAACAATGATAGAAAATCATATAAAATGTCACTATATGAAATAAAACATCCCTCTGTGTACTTAGAGAGATGAACGCTGCCTGTTACCTGGCGTGCGTTCCACTCTTTGGGCCGGAAGTGACGGAGCATCAGCTGAACGCGTTTCGTCATCAGCAAGTGACGTTATCGAAAGCAGGGGTATGAATACTTTTTCAAGGCACTGTATATTGTTGTGCTGATCATCTCTTACATGTGAGAATCTTACGAACGAGCTAGAAAAAAACATGAGGTTGCTCAGCGTATCAGCAACCCACAAAGTAAATATACAAAAAAGAAAAACAAATAGGAAATACATGCCATATGTAGAAAAACATAATTTTTTTTTTACAGAGACCATGACAATATAAAAAAACACAGCCATGTGTGCGAAGCCTAAAGGTGAACAATCAATAACGGATTACGTAATACAAAAATAGAAAGACTGTTTGTTATGGACTGATATGGAGCTCGTCATGATGGGTTGGTCACAAACTGCCTGTTGCTGAGGCAGGAAATTTTTTCCCGGTAATAATATCTGGTCAAAACATACTGCAGAATAGACATGTACTTAATGATATTCGGATTTTTTCTGTCATAGTTTGATGACGAAAATAGAAATGAAACTCAGTGTATCTCATTCCAATGGCAGAGCCTTGTATACGTGGGGCCTATTCCTGCCTGTCTCTTTCCAGTACATTCTATGTATTTAGAGCACACAACTATGCACTTTAAAGACTGAAATAAACCCTACATAGTGAGAAGAATAATTGTGAGGGGTGTGCCCTGAATATGTCTCTCTACTTTTGTCACAGCCTGGCCATTAGGACTTGAGGTACAGTAATTGCTTGAAATCACCAGCTGCAATATAAATATCACAGAGCCTGCATGTAATCAGCTTAGCTGCGTAGGAAGAGGAGATTGGAGATGAGGGAAGTCAGTGGATGAGAAAGGGAACTACAGAAGCAGTTTTATCAAATGTGAAGACTGCGGGGAAGATAAGCCTCAGCAGCAAAGGCATGGAGTCAGCCTGTCACACTGTGGTCTATCTATGTATATCCATCTCCATACACAATGCACACTGGCACATTTATCTGTGTAGGATAGGGAGCAACCAGGGTAGCCAAAACTTTACTGAAAAATAATAAAAAAAACGTTATTTAAAAAAAAAAAAACTTTACTGAAAGAAACTTCCTTAGATGCTTCTACATTTTATTAAGGCCTGTGGACCAGCTTCAGGGCTCCTTAAAGTCCATCACAGTGAGTATGTTAAGCGTATTCAGTAGCTCAAAGAGAAATATGCAGAACAGTCAGGAAACTGAAATCTGATTAGTCGATCAGGATTACTGTTCACTGCACATAATCTCTTCTGTTTGCATAACTGAATAGGTGTCTTATATTGGTACATGCCACCCCAAGGAGCCTTGTAAGGATGTAATTACCATGCACATACTATAGTTTGTCATAAGACTTAAGGGTTTGTAAATGTAAAACATTTTTCCCTAAATAGCTTCCTTTACCTTAGTGCAGTCCTCATTCACTTACCTCATCCTTCGATTTTGCCTTTAAATGTCCTTATTTCTTCGGAGAAATCCTCACTTCCTGTTCTTCTGTCTGTAACTACACACAGTAATGGGAGGCTTTCTCCCTGGTGTGGAGTGTCGTTCTCGCCCCCCTCCCTTGGACTACAGAAGAGTCAGGACGCTCTCCTAGTTGCAGATAGAGAAAGGAGCTGTGTGTTAGTGGGCGTCCTGACTGTCCTGTAGTCCAGGGGAGGGGTCGAGCACGATACTCCACACCAGGGAGAAAGCCTTGCATTACTGTGTGGAGTTACAGACAGAAGAACAGGAAGTGAGGATTTTTCAGAAGAAATAAGGACATTTAAAAGCAAAATCGAAGGATGAGGTAAGTGAAGGACTGCAAGGTAAAGGATATGTATAGTATTTAGTTTTTTTTTTTACCTTTACAACCCCTTTAAAGTGTATCTAAACCCAGAAACACAAATTTTAATATATTGCAGCTTTTCAATGGGATGGTTGCATTTGTTTTCAGGCTTTTTTCCGTGTATATTTACCTGGTGATTCAGTCAGAAATGCATATCCTGTCTTAGGGTATCTACATTCCACTGTATGGAATCAGGGCTGCTCTGTGCAAAACCATTGCACAGAGCAGGTAAGTATGGCATGTTATTTAAAAAAAAAATTGCAATCACTTTAAAAGGGGTTGTAAATGCAGAAGTTTTTTTTATCCTAATGCATTAGGGTAAAACAAAACTTCTGTGTGCAGCAGCCGCCCCAGCACCCCATATACTTACCTGAGCCCCATCTCTCTTCAGAAAAGTCCACAAGTCCTTCGGCAATCCGGGACTCTCCCTCATGATTGGCAATGAGTCCAGATCTAAATCCCATTGAACACCTGTGGCGAGATCTTAAAATTGCTGTTGGGAAAAGGCGCCCTTCCAATAAGAGAGACCTGGAGCAGTTTGCAAAGGAAGAGTGGTCCAAAATTTCCGGGTGAGAGGTGTAAGAAGTTTATTGATGGTTATAGGAAGCGACTGATTTCCGTTATTTTTTCCAAAGGCTGTGCAACCAAATATTAAGTTAAGGGTGCCAAGAATTTTGACCAGCCCATTTTTGGAGTTTTGTATGACATTATGTCCAATTTTCTTTTTTTCCCGCCTTTTTTTGTTCCAATAAATACAAAGGGAATAAACATGTGTATAGCAAAACATGTGTTATTGCAATACTTTTCTGTGAGAAATACTTGATTTTCTGGAAAAATTTCTGGGCTGCCAACAATTTCAGCCATGACTGTAAATACAATTTCTATATCTATATTCTATACCTATTTTAGGACCAAAGATAAGTAAAAATTGCTATTTTTACTTAGGTAAATATAAAATAATATGTAGAAATATTTAATGTTTATGACTTATACCACCACTTTTTTCTCTGGTCAACTTTTGCTGTGAATTAACCTGAGCTGAGAGATCTGCTATTGTGCATGTACATAAATGAAAGTGAGAGCAGGACACCACTCCACCCCTCCTTCCTTCCTTATCAGAGAGGAGCCAACAGAAGCACAGACAGTACTGAACATGCTCTACAAACTGAATGTCATGTACCCTGTAATAAATGTTATTTGAAACTTGACATAAAATGAAAAATGTGATATAAAAGATTAGTTCATCTGTTTGTAAACTTAAAAAAAAAACACACAAAAGCCCCTTTTAGCCTAGGTTCACACTGCTGCGAATTCAAAATCGCGATTTCGTGGCTGCGATTTTGCCGCGATTTCGGCCGCAATTTAATGTAAATCGCGGCCCGAAATCGCAAAAAGTAGTACAGGAACTACTTTTTGAAATCGCAGATGCGGCGTCGCACTGATTAGGACAGTGCCATTGCCGACAATTGACGCCGATTTGAGATGCGATTTGACATGTCAAATCGCATCTCAAATCGTTCCAAATCGTACCCAGTGTGAACCAGGGCTTAGAGCCATCAATTTATTTCTAGTTTTGGATAGAGTTTGGAAGTGTAGGCTTCCCTGCCAGGTTTTTACGTCTGTCTGTTACCCCATAAGGGAGATTTTCTCACTTCTTGTCCCTGTGACCCCACTTTTCCCCAAAAATATGTTCTTTGTCCTAATTTTTTTTTAAATCTGTATGTTGTAGTTTTGTCCATCCAGTTTTGAGTTATGCCTAATACACGCGATCACAAGATCAGCCGAAAAATAAAACTTTCCAACCAATCGTATAATAATCTTATCACTCGTACACAGCTTTCAAGAGCCGATCATGACAGTTCATGCAAAGTTTTCGGAAGGGACAAAGTTTTCTCGTACGATTTCAGAACGAATGTTTTTTGTTCAGTATTCGTCTGAAAAATCTGACGGCTAAAAACACTTATGTTTGATAATGAAAGAATTTATTACAATGCAATAACAACACATTAAATCGCTTCTGAAATTGCATTCCGTCATACAAGAATTTTCGGAACTTTAGTAACCTCTTAATTTTCTATATGAGACTAGCGTGCAGAAAAAAAACGGACAATTATTTGTCCGACATTCTCATCATGTGCACGAGGCCTTACAAAGCCCCATCATGCAGCACAGCCAAGTGGATGGCACTGCTTTCTCTGTAACAGTTACATATTGTACATTGGTGTCCAACCTGTCCAACCTGCTGACTGGACAATAAAAGAGCAGGCAACGTTTGATGAAGTCATCTCTCTGATCACTCTTATTAGCATGTTCCTTGTTAGCATGTTTGCGTTCTCCTCACATGGTTGGCTCCCAATCCTTTCTCTTTCTTTCAGGTTCAGAATTTGAAAATATACATTTAATTATTTATTCATGAATATATATCCGCATTAATTATGTATTTTTAGATCTGCCTGGAGTTCAGCTTTATGTGATGGCTATGACTAAGCACTAGTAAACGTAAAACGCATTAACAGTTTCCCCCTACTCCTGATTTATGGAGTGTTTTGCTTTTATGAAAATTTTGCAAAAAAGGTGGAATATATGAGTGTGGCCATATGGAGTTTTTTTCCTACATTTAATTGATAGGAGTTGAATGACTATAACATTTCTGTTGGTCATGTTAATGACTTCACAGTGGCTCCAGGTTTGGGACTGTATTTCTATAGTTACCGTATTTATCGGCATATAACACTCACCCTAACTTTAACGGGGAGTTCCAGCCTTTTTTTAAGTTTATTAAAAGTCAACAGCTACAAAAAGTGTAGCTGCTGGCTTTTAATAAACAGACACTTACCTGCTCCACGGCTCCAGCGACGCGCCGGCCGTGGCCCTGCTCCTCGCCCCCCCCTCCGTCTTCATTCCTAGTGTGGGCACCCGGCAGTGACAGCTTTCGGCTTCACGGCTGGGCACCCACTGCGCATGTGCGAGCGGCACTGCGCATGCGCGAGCGGCGCCGTCCGATTGGACAGGCACTCGCCTACAGGGAGGGGCTGCAAGAAGGCGATTAAGCTAATCGCCTTTCCAGCCCCTCGGCGGAAGGAGGAAGTGGGACAGGAAGTCCCCTTCTCCTGAAGCCCCCACTCCCCCCCCCAAAAAAATTACATGCCAAATGTGGCATGTAAGGGGGCGAGGAGTGGGTTAAGCGGAAGTTCCATTTTTAGGTGGAACTCCGCTTTAAGAGGGAAGTTTCAGGGAAAAGCTTTCCACAGCTCCCTGCGTATAACACGCAGTCACAGTTTACTCTCTATTTTCAGGGTAAAAAAGTGAGTGTTATGCGCCAATAAATACAGTAATTATTAGAGGACAGTTTAATCACATCTTACTCATCACAAAATGCTAAACCCCCCTCCTTTTTGGGTAGCAAGTACCTTTTTCCAGAAGGTACTTGCTCCCCAGTTTCTCAATCCTCACCTAGACAAGGATGACATCAGTTTGCCCTTCCTATGCCTGGAGCCTCCTGGGATACACATCCCAAGAGACTACAGGATCTTTGTCTGCATGTGCAGTAGGGTGCTGACTGTAAGTCATCAGGAAGTCGCCGCTGGCTCCTGATTTTAAGATGTCGCAAGAAACTGTAAAGGCTTTGGGTTCTTGGATAACAGCACAGGACTTTTTGGCCTGGCAAGTACTTGTAGCTGGCTACTTTTAGCCTTGGTTCACACTGTGAACGACATGTGAATCGCACAGGAACCACACTTCATTCCTGTTCAATTCACATGCGATGCAGTGCATTGTGATTTGAGCCCAATAATTATGGAGTTGTGCATGCAGCAATTTTGGAACTGCATTGCAACCGGATGGCATTGTACTTTTGTACCAATGGATCTGGTGCTGGCAAACGCACTGAGTTTCCGACCTTTGTGTTTGGGGTGACGTCAAGATTGCACTGACACCCACAGAAGAAGGTAAGGGCAGTGCGATTTGAATGTTGTGCAGGAAACATGAACGGATTGCATCCTTTCCCGCTTTGCATTAGTGTGAACCTAGGCTTACCTTTTTCAGAACAGGCAAAAGTTACTTTAAGGGCCAGTTCACACCAGATGTTCTGTGCGCTTTTTTTTCTGCACAAAATGCGTGCACAGTGTTTTCCATGTATTCTAATGGCTCTAGTTCACACCTTGCAGTCAGTTTCTGCACCGGAAACTGACTGGAACTGACTGCACTGGTGTGAACTAGAGCCATTGGAATACATGGAAAACGCTGTGCATGCATTTTTAGGGCCAGTTCACACCACAAAAATGCACTCATATGTTCCGGATCAGTTTTTGCTTACAGTTCTCACCACACGCAGTTCCAGTGCATTTCCAGTGTGTTTTTGATACAATTTGCTAGGTTCCAGTACAGTACAGGAAAAAAAAAGTAGAGCGTGCGGCATTTTTTCTGATTGCACTGGTGTGAACTAGAGCCTTTGGAATACATAGAAAACACTGCATGCGTATTTAGTGCCGAAAAAAGTGCACAGAACTGCATCTGGTGTAAACTAGCACTTTGTGAAAAAAAAAAAAAAGCGTACAGAACTGCATCTGGTGTGAACTAGCAAAAAACAATGGCCCAGATTCACAGAGAGCAAGGCGCACATTACGCCGCCATAGAGTAACCAATGTACGCTACGCCAACGCAGCGCAGAGAGACAAGCATTGAATTCAGCAAGCCAGTGCTCCCAACGCTGCGCCTGGGTGGAAGTGGGCGTGACCCATGCAAATGAGGCGTGACCCCATGCAAATGATGGGCCGAGCGCAAGACATGTACGTATCACGAACTGCGCATGCGCACACCCCCCCGCGCCTGCTCACAACCACGCCGGCACAACTGCCTAAGCTACGCCGGATCATTGTGTACGCCGTGAGCGTAAAGTCAGACACACGTCCAACGCATAATACGCCGGCTTGTGTTCCCTGGTGCAGACCTGAGCATGTCTGTTGCTGGGTTGCACCTCCTTTATGGGGAATAACTTTAAGCCGGACGTACAACTTAAGCGCATCTCACGTAGCATGCGCCGGGCACACGCAGGTTCGTGAATCGCCGTATTTCCCTCATTTGCATGTTTGACTGGCTAATCAATGGGAGCGGCACCATGTGCCCAGCCTAAATGTGCACCCACCGGAGGCGCATGCGCGGAGGCACCCGTGATGGCTGCTTAAGCCGGGAGCTCCGCACTGACCCGGTCATCTAGCCGCCCTAGCCCGGAACGAGTGGCAGCCGACGGCCCGAATTTTGGCCACACACCTGGGGGAACATTAGTACTGCTTGTCCATGTACAGCAGTGCGGTCCGGAGGGACCCGAGGACCCGTTATTCGCCGGTGGAGATACCGAGCGATTCCAAGATGGCGACCGCGCCTCAGGTAATAGACGCCAGCGCTGGGGGAAAGCAGGAGGACAGACAAAGTATGTCACAAAAACCCATCTCCTATGCAGACATGACTGCTCATGGCGCTCCCGCTCTCCTGTCTATCTCACCTACAGCCATAACTCCTAATATGGAGAATTCCTCACAGCAGCACTCAGCCTCTCCTGTCTCCCCCATGGGAGCTGCACTATCCCCCTCAGGCGCCATTTTCTCCTCAGGCATCCCTGAACCCATTATGCCTCAAAATGCAGGGGAACTTTT
Source organism: Rana temporaria (assembly GCF_905171775.1). Taxonomy (NCBI): domain Eukaryota; kingdom Metazoa; phylum Chordata; class Amphibia; order Anura; family Ranidae; genus Rana; species Rana temporaria. The sequence goes on from NC_053489.1 coordinate 182,915,174, forward strand.
TCTAAAACTCTCTGAATTACTGGAGAAAGGCCTAGCCAACACTGCCAACAAAATAACTAATGACATTAGAAATGATTTCCAAAACCTTGGCTCCAGAATGGAGGTGATAGAACAGAAATTGGATATCACTGTCTCTAGGGCTAATCAGAACACTGACCATATACATGATTTGCAAGAACAACTTGACACTGCTTTGAACAGAATTGACGACCTCGAAAATCGTTCAAGGAGAGAGAATTTTAGGGTCAGGGGGATCCCAGAATCCATTTTGGACGTTTCTACAGCTGTGCAGGACCTTATAAAGCACCTGCTACCGTCAATAAACGCTCATAAATTAGAATTGGACAGGGCACACAGGTCTCTTGGCCCTCTCAGAAAGGACGGTTCACCTAGAGACATTGTGGTAAAGCCACATTACTACACAGTTAAAGAGGAAGTAATGAAAGCCTCTCGTCAACATCCCTCCATCCTGTTCCAAGGAGTCAATGTACAAATATTTGCGGACATTTCACCTCTAACCATCCAAAGGCGCAGGGCCCTGAAACCTTTGCTATCCATTCTGATGCAGAAAGAAATTCGATACTGGTGGGCCTTCCCATTTGCCCTGAAGTTTTCACTTAAGGGAAAAACTTATTCCTTCACATCTCTTCATGAGGGGGAAAAAATTCTACTTTCCCTGAAGCTTATTACGCTGGATCCAGCAATGGACACCTCCACCCCACAGGCAGGATCATCCAAACGACCTACTCCTACCAGCCCTATCTCACCGCCATGGAAATCCAATAAGAGCAGACGTCTTAAGGACTCAGTCACAACCTGACTTTTTTGTGTCATTAGATAGGCTTTCTTTTTAGGGTTCCTGTAATGCCCGTGACGGGGCATTTTTTACCCGGGGTTTTCCAACAACTTTGGGAGATCCCTGGTCCATTTGGTTCCATACTTTTTCAACCACCTTGAGTTGTCTTTTTCTCCTTCACAGGATTGACTTTTGCGAGACTTATATTATATTTTATATGCTACTGGTGCCACCGGTTTTGATCCGGGACCCTTCTCAGTTAGGCGGGAGGGACCGGGATCAAAGCTTCTTTGGGGTTTTGCTACTGACACCCAAACAAATTTATTTTTGAACCACTCAGGCTTCCATACATATAGCCAATGACTCACGGTCACTTGACCTAGTCTTAACCTTAGTAGTATTTTTGTTCTGTTACATTGCATTCTGATAGGTATTAATCAGATCCCTTATTCTTTGATCTATGGGCTTCGGCTGCCCTTGTTCTACTTGTTCTAAAATGCTACAGTTTTTTGGTATTATATATTACTAATAATTTTATGTGCCTTATTCCTCTCAGGGATGGCTATGACCGGGGCAGATGCCTTGTGCCCCCGTCCAACCCTCGACTGTGGATTATCCGCTGTCGGGAGTTGGACTGGTAACCCTTGACTTGGGTTACGTGTATGTTTTGTTTGGCGGGAGGGGGGTGGGACTTCTTCCCCCCCACTCTTGCCGGTTTCATTTATTTTGCTTAATTTTATGCTCCTTTCTTCTTTTTTCCTGCTTTTCTAGTCTTTTCTCTAAGGTTGCCAAGCTACGGACAGAGTCCCTCATTAGCCCTTCTTCGGATCCAGGCTCCATATATGCCGTCTGCTCTCGGATCCCACGCCTCCTATCCTCTGGGGTAAGTACACATAGCTACCATATGCTCCTACTATTTATTGGTCATGTCACGTAACTCCACTCCATCTCCACTTCTTCGAATGGTATCCCACAATGTCCAAGGTCTAAATTCCCCTGTCAAGAGGAAGAAAGTGTTCCAATCCTATCGCTCCCAAAAACTAGAGGTACTCCTCCTTCAAGAAACCCACTTTCCTACAAGTTATTCCCCTTCATTCATCCACACTCACTATCCTCAATTCTTTCTGGCAAATGCAGAGGACAAGACAAGAGGGGTTGCAGTGCTCTTCGCCAGATCTTGCAAATTTAAATCTTTATTAGTGCACAGGGACCCTGAAGGGAGATTTATTCTAGTGAAAGGGTGGATAGATGAGCAACTTTTTTCTTTTGTGTCTTATTACGCTCCTAATAGAGGGCAACTTAAATTTTTTCAATCAATGTTCAATGCCTTAGAAACACTCTTGGAAGGGATTGTCATATTGGGGGGGATTCCAATGTGGCGTTCGACCAGAGTCTTGACAAATCCAGACCTATGTCTTCACAATTGACCCGTCCTACTAGGACTAGTTCACAAATAGCTAAACTGATTTTTCAGCGAAATTTAGTGGATGTTTGGAGGGAATTTAACCCCTCCAAAAGGGATTATACCCATTTCTCCAACCCTCACCGCTCTTACTCGAGAATAGACCACATCCTTGTCTCCTCGAGACATGTCCCTCTGATCACTAAAGCACGCATAAAAGAGACAGCTCTTTCTGATCACTCAATGGTGATCTGTTCCCTTCAAGGAAGGACAGGTGTCTTCCGTCAGTTTCACTGGAAGCTTAACGAGACCCTCCTTAAAGACCCTATGGTTGTCTTGGAAATTGAGAAAGCACTGCAGGATTATTTTAGCCTAAACGATGTGGAAGGGATCTCGGCTGAAACTTTGTGGGCTGCGCATAAGGCTACGATCCGTGGTAAGATCATACAAATTGCTGCTAAAATAAAAAAGGACAAAGCTTTGGAAATTGAAAAATTAGATAGGGAATTTACAGATTTGTGCAAACAGCACAAGAAAGATCAAGCTATGATCCGGACCTCTCAGCTGGACGCTGCTAGACTAGCTCTTAACTTAGCACTTACTGTAAGGGCTGAGAGGTCTCTGGGATGGAGCGGAGCGAAATTTTACCAACATACGGATCGAATGAGTACTATGCTTGCCACCAAACTTTCACCGACTTACCGCACATTTTCTCTCCCAAAAATCAAAACTCGCGAGGGGACTGCTACCCTTAACCCCGAAATCATTCTCAAAACTTTCCAAGGATTTTATTCTGAACTTTACCAAGCCGGCGACTCAGCTGAGATTCCTGAGATTCAATCCTATTTGGACAAATTGCCTATCCCTAACCTTCACACTAATCATGTGGAGCTTATGGAGGCCCCTATATCTGTGACGGAAACCTTGGATGTGATTAAAAATTTGAAGGGAGGTTCAGCTCCGGGGCCAGATGGCTTTTCGACCCCTTATTATAAAAACTTTGCGGATATTCTTGCCCCTCACCTTACAAAATTTTTCAACTCTAAAAGAACGGGGGAGGACCTGCATCCCCAGCTGAACGAGGCATTCATATCTGTTATCCCCAAACCTGATAAGGATCCGGAACAGGTAGAAAATTATAGGCCCATCTCGTTGATCAATAACGACATGAAAATTCTCACGAAAATTTTAGCTAACAGAATAAACTCATTTATTACCCATTATATACATAAAGATCAAGTAGGTTTCATACCAGGGAGACAGGGTCCGGACCAGATCAGGCGGGCGATAGATGTTGTTTCGTTACTACAGTCGGGGTGGGATGGAGGTCCTCCCCAGGAAGGATTGCTTCTGTCTTTGGACCTTCAGAAGGCCTTCGATTCCATATCATGGCCTTACCTATTTGAGGTTCTGAAACGGTGGGGGTTTGGGGAGAACTTCCTGGGAACGTTGCGCTCCCTGTACTCAGGACCGCAAGCAAGGGTCAAACTGCAGGGATATTTCTCAGATACTATATTGATCAAAAGAGGGACCAGACAGGGATGTCCCTTGTCTCCTATCATTTTTGCTGTGGCAATAGAAACCTTAGCTATTGTCATCAGGTCCAATCAAGATATTACTGGAGTTTCCTGTGGTCAGCAAACTCACAAATGCGCTTTGTTTGCGGACGACTGCCTCCTATTTGTTACCTCCCCGGGAACCTCATTGGCTGCTATCTGTGAAGTGCTTGATTCTTTTGGACATGTCTCAGGATTAAGGGTCAACATGAAAAAATCAATGGCATTGAACATTAATATTCAACCTGCTCTAGTAGAGCGACTGAAGAATTTGTTTAGATTCCAGTGGGCTGACTCCTCTATTCGTTACTTGGGGATAAATCTGACTAATAAGTTTGAAAACCTTTATCAGGCTAACTTCCCGCCTATGTTCCGTAAACTCGAAACTGATCTACAAACATGGGCCACTCACAAAATATCCTGGCTAGGAAGGATCAATTCGGTCAAAATGACTCTCCTACCTAGACTGCTATATTTATTCAGGTCTCTCCCAATCGCAATTAGGAAAGATCAACTTAAAAAATTCCAGGGCAAAGTGTTGAAGTTTATTTGGAATGGTAGAGGATATAGGCTGCCCCAAAATGTCTTATATGGTCCCATGACTAAAGGAGGTTTGGGTTTACCACTCCTTTATCGTTACTATCAGGCAGCTAGATTGTCCCAACTGTCTTCCATCTACTCCAGCCGAGAGAAACCAGATTGGATTGAGATGGAGGGTCAGGCAGTTCCTAATGATCCTCTGGACGATCTGCTCTGGTGCTCCCAAAAACTAAGACCGGCCTTAATGGCCCCAACTCTCTCTCAGGCATTTAAGCTTTGGGATGACTTAAGGAAATCTCCTGCGCTAATCTCCGATATGCGACCTTTAGCTAATCTGTTCCAGATTTCTCACTTTAATCCGAATAGAGACTCTACGATTTTTCGATGGTGGATGGATAAGGGACTTTATAGGATTGGACACTTTCTTTCCCCAGTGGGCCTGATCTCATTGGCACACTGTGTGGGATCCTTGGGTATGCCCGACTCTGAAAATGATAGATATTCCAGGATATCCCATTTTCTTACATCAATTTGGAAAAATAAACCAAATCCCCCTGAGTTCACCCTTTACGAAAGATGGTGCATTAGCAATAATGAACAGAGAGGTGGCATTTCTATTGTATATAACTCACTTTCGGAACCTACTTCCAAATTCTCTTACATGGAGGCGTGGGAGAAAGATCTACGGATATCCTGGACTCTGGAGAAGTGGCATGAGGTAGGATCGAGATCTTCTAAAGGTCTTATTAATATCTCTTTGATTGAAGCTAACCTTAAAGTATTAATGAGGTGGTACTTGGTCCCTTCCAGACTAGCAGCTATGTTTCCAACCACTTCTTCACTGTGTTTCCGAGGTTGTCAAGCCCAGGGTTCCATGTTGCACATCTGGTGGGAATGCCCTAAAATTAGGGGATTCTGGAACAAAATGTTTTATCTCATCAGGAAGGTAACCGGTATACCGGTTAAAAAATCTCCCCTAATAGCATTACTAGGGGTCGGCGTGCCCCAAACATCTAAATATACTCAAAGATTAGTAGCCTTCATGCTCACAGGTGCCAAAATTACGTTGGCGGGTGCTTGGAAACAACCTTCTGTCTCTGTCCTGTTGGCCAAGAGGAAAATCTCTTGGATCATGCACCAGGAGAAGATGGTAAGTTCAATACTCAATTCTTCCAAAACCTTTGAGGCGGTATGGGAACCCTGGGCTAGATATATAGGTTTACCTATGATATAAGGATAAGAGAGGGTGGAGATCCTCCATCTTGTCCTTGGTCTTCCTACCTTATTATTTCCAGGGTCTGTGGCCCGGTCAGCATAGTCCGTAGCTGGCAACACCAACCTATACTCTCTCTTTCCTTTTCTTTCTAGGTCTCTTTGACCCTTTATCTTCTTTCTTTCCTTTTTCCTCCTTTCAGGTACATCTTCATATAGAGTTGAAGATAGAGTAGTCAGTTTAACTTTAATGATTACATCAGAGTGTTTTTGGCCTCTTTATACATATTTTTTTCTTCTTTTCCTTTTTATTGCCATAAAGTACCACTGGAGATTATTACTCATTTACTATGCTTCCTTCTGTAATCTCCAGCCCTCACTGAAAAAGTGATTACGCGATAGCATATTCCTTACTCTGGGATTTGCCCACGACTCCGGAAACTTCAGTTATTCCGGGACCGGGGGTTCATTTTTACTTTTATTTAGCACATCTAATGTGTTTGACGTATTAACTGATTCTTAGGCACAGTGTGAACCCATTGAGGGTGCCAGGAATACAGTCATTATTAGGTGCTATTTTCTTTTTATTTTATAAATATTAACTTATTTCCTTATTTATTTATTTGTCATTTCCCGTTTCCCCTTTTTTTTCTTCCCTTTGAACAATGCAAGTTCGAGGGTGGGGGGAGGAGGAAAGGAGGAAAAGAGAAAAAATAGGGTGGGGGAAAAGCCACTTTGTTCTACGCATAGTGATGTCTTTGCTCTAAAATGTTTTGTAAATTTTACCTTTGTATTGTATGTATATCACTCGGCCCCAGGCTATTCTGGTGGCTCTTGCAATGTACTGCACTGCTTTCCAATAAATATCTTTAAACTTGAAAAAAAAAAAAATGTGCACCCACCCTACGCCGGCAGGGTGTAGCCTGTTTTAAGGCGCATATCTGTTCGTGGGTCTGGCACACAGATACGACGGCGCACATTTGTACTTACGTCGGTGTAACCTGTTATACGTCGGCGTAAGTGCTTTGTGAATCTGGGCCAATGTAAATTTCTCCAAATGTTGTTTACTTATAGTGGAAGACCAAGACCCTGAAGCTGTACATTCGATGACTTGACAACAGTTGATTTTGAAACGAATGTAATTTCCAAATGAAAACCACTATTAGAAAATCATTTGTTCTATAAAAAATTCCCATCTTTCTATTTTTCCATCTTGCTCTGAATTTTCTCATCTCTACAGTCAAGAATAAACATTAAAAAATCAAACAAACTTTCTTGAATCTAAAGTTCTTGAATGAAACATTACATACAACAGGTATCTAATGTTCTTGTAATAAAAATAACATAGTGGTCATAAACAGTACATGGCCTTCATCAGGTTTCAACAGCAACCCACATTGGGAGCTGTGTATTTGTGTCTTTCTGCAATGTTAATAAAGCTGACACTTGAAATATTTTAAAGTGGGGTTCCGGGCATATTTTTTTTTTTTTGCAAGCTAAAATTAATCACATTAGATAGTCCCTAAAACATATTAACCTCCCTGGCGGTCTTCCCGAGACTGACTCGGGGTTAGATTTTCCTGCTACTATCGGTAACCCCGAGTCAGTCTCGGCTCGCCTCGCTGAATCCACAGGCACTTTTTACTTACCTTGTCCCTGGATCCAGCGATGCCACCGCGCTGTGTGAGCGAGCGGGACCTCGCTCGATTCACATAGTGCCTCCGTGTGACGCCGATCTCCGTTCCCTGCGACGTTACGACGCACGGGGACGGAGAACGGCGCCAAATTCAAAAACGTAAACAAACACATTACATACAGTATACTGTAATCTTATAGATTACAGTACTGTATGTAAAAAAAACACACCCCCCCTGTCCCTAGTGGTCTGCCCAGTTTCCTGCATGTCATTTTATATAATAAAAACCTTTTTTTCTCCCTGCAAACTGTAGATTGTCCATAGCAACCAAAAGTGTCCCTTTATGTCAAAAATAGTTTTAGATCAGCTAAAAAACAGCGATAATAAATTATAATCACTTGCAGAATTGTGCGATAGCGATTTGTGGGGAAATTCGTCATAAAAAAAAAAAATAATGACAGCAACAATTCTGCAACTGAGCAAATTTCAGTGATTTTAATTTGATTACATTATTGAATAATTTTTATTATAATTATATTATTATTTGTTATAATTATTTATAATTATTTATTATATTATAATTTATAATTTTGTTTTTAAAAAAATGTAATACACAGGATGCCTATTAGAATCTTGTTTGGTCAGATTTAAGTGAGTTATTTCTAAAAATTACAGACCTACAATATAAAACGCCAAATTTCCTTGCAAATAATGGTACCGCTTTCAGCATGTTTTTTCTGAAAGAATCATACCGCCAGGGAGGTTAATAGCTCCCCAATTGTTCCAGAAATCATTGCAAACACTTGCCTTATATCCTCCAGCTTATGTTGTGGCCGTATCCATCATATGTGTGGGCATGTGAAGCCCAGTTCCTTTTTCTTCCTGGTTTTCAGGGAGAGGTGCATGCTGGGCAATTTTTTTAGGCACAGTAATGCCCAGAGACTCCTGGGAAATGAGTGTCATCATTTCCCAGGAGGCAATGGGGTCTTAGGACAGGAAGTTGAACCACCTAGGACCAGGAACTAGGCAGATTACGAAATCTGCCTAGTAACAGCCAGATAGAAGCGAGTAAAACATGTTTTTTATTATTTTTTTTACATTGAAGGCAAGCTGTTAATAGAAGGTTCATTTTTAGGGTGGAACTCCGCTTTAATTAAAGGAGTTGTAAACCAAAAAAAATTTTCACCTTAAAGTGGAGTTCCACCCATAAATATAACATTACATCAGTAGTTTTAAAAAAATGTCATTAGCCCTTTAAGAAATGTTTTATTTTTTTTTAGATGCCTTCAAAGTGTTGTTGCTAGGCAGAATAGTTAATCTTCCCTCTTCCTGCACCTAGGTGCTTAAGCTTCCTAACCTACACCGCACAGACTCCTGGGAATGTAGTGGGTGTAACTTTCCAGGAGTCTGTACACTCCCCTGTGCACTCCCCAGTCTCGAAGAATCATGTGACTTAGGTTTCAGATCAGGTTTCAGCACCTGTACTGTCCATTACACTGCTTGTGCAGCACTGAGCATGTGTGAGATCTGCAAGGCTGAAATCCAGGAAGTCATACAGTCTGGCTTCATGATGCCCACACTTAAGATGGCCCCAGTCAATTTCTATTTTATAAAGTGTCTATATGCTGTAACAACCTAACAAAAGGGACCTTAGTTTACAGACTAACTTTACTAGAATACATTAAGCTTGTGTATTACAGGGGTATTTATATTTAAAAAGTGAAATTGTGTCCGGAACTCCGCTTTAATGCAATCTATGCATTACAGGGGTGTCAAACTCAATTTCATGGAGGGCCGCATCAGAATTATGATTGTCCTCAAAAGGGCCGGTTGTATCTGTAAGATTAGATTTCCATCGCTTCTCCTCCCCTTACATTACATGTCAAGAGCCCCCCCCCCCACCATCAGAAGTTGAGTCCTCCACCCTCCCTTAAATCACAGTGCACCCCCCTTTCCTTATGCAGCTGCTGGGAAGAAGATAGATCTATTGCTTGAAAGCAGAAAGTAAGGGTCTGGAGTAGGACCAGAGGAGGGCTGGAGCTCTCCTGCAGCTACAGGAGAGGTGCAAGGGCCACATGAAATGGCCTTGAGGGCTGGATTCGGCCCGCGGGCCTTGTGTTTGACACCTGTGCATTAAGGTGAAAAAAACATCTGAAGATGCCGCCCCCCCGTTTTACTTACCTGACCCCTCCAAAGTCCCTCGCTTGATCCCGAGATCCTCTTCGCTGCTCAGCCTGGCCGCTGATTGGCTAGAGCGGATGGATTGAGAGCAGCGCAGCCATTGGCTGGCGCTGCTGTCAATCACATCCAGTGATGCGGCGCGCCCCCCGAGGGGCGGGGCCGAGTGATACAGTGAGCGGCTATGGCTCTCTCGCATGAATGTGGTGAGTAATTGCGGGGAGGATCAGAGACAGCCGCTGAGGGACCCCCAAAGACGTGGAGGTAAGTATAAAATGTTTGTTATTTTAAAGAAAAAAAAATCCTATAGTGACCCACTGCCCACCGGGCCTATTCTGGCACTTCTCTCCTTCATGTAAAAATCACAATTTTTTTGCTAGAAAATGAATCATAACCCCCAAGCATTATATATTTTTTTTAGCAGACATCCTAGGGAATAAAATGGCAGTCATTGCAATACTTTTTGTCACACCGTATTTGCGCAGCAGTCTTACAAGCGCACTTTTTTTGGAAAAAAATCACTTTTTTGAATAAAAAAATAAGACAACAATAAATTTGGCCCAATTTTTTTATATATTGTGAAAGATAATGTTACGCCAAGTAAAATGATACCCAACATGTCACGCTTAAAAATTGCGCCCGCTCGTGGCATGGCGTCAAACTTTTACCGTTTAAAAAATTCTACAGGTTGCATTTTTTGAGTTGCAGAGTAGGTCTAGGGCTAGAATTATTGCTCTCGCTCTAACGATTGCGGCGATACCTCACTTGTGTGGTTTGAACACCGTTTTCATATGCGGGCGCTACTTGCGTATGCGTTCGCTTCTGTGCGCGAGCTCGTCGGGACGGGGCGCTTTAAAAAAAAGTTTTTTTGGTTTTCTTATTTATTTTTATTTAGTTTATAATTTTTTACACTGAAATAAACATCCCCTGTAATAGAAAAAAGCATGACAGGTCCTCTTAAATATGAGATCTGGGGTCAAAAAGACCTCACATCTCATATTTAGACTTAAATGCAAAAAAAGAAAAAAATACATTGAAACTGTCATTTTTTCAAATGACAAAAAAAAAATGTTTCTTTAAGAGGCTGGGCGGGACTGACAGTTTGACGTCACTTCCGCCCAGCAGAGCTATGGGGACGGGTGGGGGCGCTTTTTCCCTCACTCGCAATCCCCACACAGCTGCCGAACAGACCCGATCGCCTCCGCCGCTACCGACGGCTCCGGTAAGCGGCGGAGGGCGCGGGAGAGCGGCGGGAGGGGGGGCCCTCTTCCACCACCGATAACGGCGATATCGCGGCGAATCCGCTGCTGAGACCGCCGTTATCATTAACAGAACCGCCCACTGAAGAGATGGATATCTTGGTTGTGGCAGCAGCTGCTGCTGTTACCGAGATATCCATCTTTAAAAACAGGACGTATTTTGACTATGGGTCGGTGGGCAAGTGGTTAATATAAAACTCCTCCAGTCCTCGGCCCAGTGGCTGATCAAAGAAAACAATATTTATGACCAGCCTTACACACAGATCATAAATTCTAAATCTGTTGTTAAAATAGAGGTGGGAGGTCCATAATCCTTGTTGGGTGGGGCTCATGTCAGTGGGCATTTTTTTCCTGCATTTGTCATGTGTTTGTAACCCATGTCAAATGCAGGTCAGACAAATCACATGAGCTATACACATCGCAGTTCAGTAACTGCATTGGACCTCCTTTGTGTTGCACTTCATTTCTTTGGGAGCAGCATGTCCTCTTGAGGTGTTTTTGAACTGATAGCAAAGCAGGTCAAATGCAACCTTTGTTGTTCAAACGTATTTGCCATTCAAACACATGCATTTGAATAGCAAACACGGCATTTGAAAAGAATGTCTGTCAACATGAGCCCCTAGAGAAACTGCCTGGACATCATAATGTTATTATTCTAGGTGTATTTGAAAGGTTCTGAATAAGGTCCTTGAAGATGCACCAGAGGGCCTTCAAAGGGCACATTAATGCATGTGTTTAAGAGCCTAGTGTAGGTGAGTCCTTACCTCTCTCTTACTACTCTTTTTTTTTTTTTTGGATACCACTTCCAGATTGTGGTCACAAACAATTAAATGTTAAAGAACTTTAATTATGGCTTTAAATAAAGTGTTTAAGCAAGTATAATTAGAAACAAACCACTTTTATTTTATTTTTTTATAGTGGATAGGTATTAAAACACCTGTCAAGCTCGGGAGAATCGCCCTTATCTTGTTTACCGTCATCGCCGGAGGTGAGAGTGAAAACAAATTCCCAAATTTTGGGTTGTCGCCAGAACAGGAATAAAGGGGAAATCTTCCTGTGAGGACTAGTTCTGGTGAGAACTAGGGATTCCCTCAAATTGGAGGGATTTCCTCTCACTTCTGTAGTAGCCGTGGGACTGGAAGTAAAGAGAAAGGTCTCCAGTGGGACACAGAAAGAAAAAAAGATGGGGTTATGACCCTTCCTTACTCAATCCAAAATGGGGGGGAAAAGGTTTTGCCTTTAAGTTCTACTTTAAAGTAGATCTTGCAGTAAGTCTCTCAGTGGAATGATGACCTCTGTGGTAAGTGATCATTATAATAAAGCTCAACATATATATTTTGAATATATTGGCATGAACATATTTTAGTCTAAAGACTGTTATGCACTGCTCAAATTTTTTCCGCTATTAACCACTTCCATACCAGCCACCGTCATATGACGTCCACAAAGTGTCTCTACCATCCAGAGTGGACGTCATATGACGTCCTGGACTTTGAAGGGGGATATCTGAATGATGCCTGCAGCGAGAGGCATCATCCAGATATCTATCTCTTGTGCCGGCGATTCTGCACAACGTAAGAACGATCATAGCAGCGGTTCCGCCACTAGATCGTTCTTACAGGCGGCGGGAGGGGACATCCCCCCCTCCCGCCGCCATCCAGTGCTTCTCCGGGCTCTCCCGTGCCATCGGGGGCCCGGAGAAAGAATCGTCCGGCGCTGGCAGGAAGTATAGAGATGACTGGTGACCAGATGGTCACCAGTCATCTCTATGACCGTCGGAGGACTCGGGCGCGATGTGATGACGTCACGCCCGGGTCCCGTAAGTAAACAAAGCCGCGATTGCGGCTGTAAGCCACAGTATTCATGAGATCAGTGAATTTTTTTCACCGATCTCATGGTTTTCAGCCTGGAGGAGAGATGTGGGGTCTTATTGACCCCCCCCCCATCTCTCCATAAAGAGGACCTGTCACACACATTCCTATTACAAGGGATGTTTACATTCCTTGTAATAGGAATAAAAGTAATAAAAAAATAAAAAAAGTGTAAAAAAATAAATAAATATGTAAAATAAATAAATAATAATAATAAAAAAAATTAAAACGCCCCTGTCCCCGGTAGCTCGCGCGCAGAAGCGAACTCACACGCAAGTCCCGCCGACATATGTAAACGCCGTTTAAACCACATATGTGAGGTATCGCCGCGTGCGTTAGAGTGCCAGCAACAATTCTAGCACTAGATCTCCTCTGTAAATCTAAACTGGTAACCTGTAAAAAATTTCAAAGCCTTGCCTATGGAGATTTTAAAGTACCGAAGTTTGGCGCCATTCCATGAGTGTGCGCAATTTTAAAGCATGACATGTTAGGTATCTATTTACTCGGTGTAACCTAATCTTTCATATTTTACAAAATAATTGGGCTAACTTTACTGTTTTGTTATTTTTTTAATTCATGAAACAATTTATTGCGCAAATACCGTACAAGATAAAACGTTGCAATGACCGTCGTTTTATTCCATAGGGTGTCTGCTAAAAAAACATATATAATGTTTGGGGGTTCTGAGTAATTTTCTAGCAAAAAAATTATGATTTGTACATGTAGGAGAGAAGTGCCAGAATAGGCCCGGTATGGAGGTGTGTATAAAAGCCCTGTATTGAAGTGGTTAACTTTTGTCGAAGGAACCGGTTGGAAATTTTTTTGGCCGGACAGTGACTACATCTAACCAGGCAGGGCCGATCCGCCCTATAGGCTCACTATGCAAGCCGCTTAGGGCCCCACAAAGCTGTGGAGGGCCCCCCCCCAAATTACTAGAGGCCCCGCCTGGTAAAAAGTTATTTGCATGGGAGAAGAGGTAAGAAGTAACCCCCCCCCCTGCTTCTCACTTTAATGTAGGATGTAATTTCCGACAGCAGAACACCCCCCTCCACCCCGCTTCTCAACTTTAATGTGACATGTCATTTTCGGCAGCCCCCCCGCTTCTCAACTTTAATGTGACATGTCATTTTCGGCAGCCCCCCCGCTTCTCAACTTTAATGTGACATGTCATTTTGCTTAGGGCCCCAGGGAGGTCAGGATCGGCACTGCAACCAGGTGCTGGCACTGCTCAGATAATCTGACAGCCGCAAGCACTGGCTGTCAGAATACAATAATCGGCAGGATATAGTTGACCATTTGCGCTGTTTAGTTTGGATGGAGGAATCTGTAGTATTTATTTTGTTCCGCATGGAGTCTGAACAAAAGAAATCTAATTGTGTGTGGCCAGATTTAGTTAGGGCTGAGCAACCCACACGTTGCCAGCTGCTGATAGACTACAAGTCCAGATGCATCATACTAGCTGCCAGTTTTTAGTGCATGCTGGGGTTTAGAGTAGACATACATTGGTGTAGAAGAAAATATTTGCTGTCTGTTTATGTAATGCATGTTTTCCTCACATTGAGCAATGTAGGAAAAGGTGTTCCCTCTGGTGCCGTGCTTTGATGGCCTCCTGTGTTCAGCTGAGCAGTTAAATAGCAGCATTCCATGCCCATCTGCTATTAGTCACTGTGTCCACAAGCTCTACGTTTATATCACGGGTACAGGATGTGTGTGATGGCTGCTTTGTAACTCTACCATATCCCTGCATCTTCTTCAGCCTCATCTCTCTTCTCCATGGCAACTTAGTTCTACGCTCTTTCAGGAGATGAGAGAAATTAATCTGCTTTTTTTTTTTTTTTTTCTTTGTGGCTTTCTTCGTTCTCTGTCTCTATTTTTGAGCATGGCTCTTGCATTCTCAGTGGCATGCATGGTTCGTTATGCTTCTCACGCCTGCTAAGCAAAGAGAGTCAAGGATGGCAAGTGATGACGATGAAGCCTGCAGTGAAGGACTGGGTGCATCCCGTGTGGGGCATTAGCTTGGCAAACACAAGGTAATGCATTGCAAACCTCAGATTAGGTGTGCTTGTTGTTAAATTAGCAGCCTCCCATCTTCTCTCGGCATAGTAAATGAAATCCCTGTGGAATAAGGGGTGGCCTGTGAAAAAATGTGCAGCATCTATTTGTCATATCTGTCTTCTGTCTTCATCTTGCTAGCTAGTTTACTTGAAACCTTAACCCTTACCCTTCTGCTGCGGATGATTTCTTTATGTTTAGTCTCCGCCGGCCATTTCGTTTTAAGCATTGCAGTGAATGATTAAGTTACATGTGCTTCGTTGCTCTGAATCAGCAGACTGGAGCCTTCTGTGCTACCAGCACAGCAAGCTTTAGGCCTGTGGACCAGCTTCAGGGCTCCTTAAAGTCCATCACAGTGAGTATGTTAAGCGTATTCGGTAGCTCAAAGAGAAATATGCAGAACAGTCAGGAAACTGAAATCTGATTAGTCGATCAGGATTACTGTTCACTGCACATAGTCTCTTCTGTTTGCATAACTGAATAGGTGTCTTATATTGGTACATGCCACCCCAAGGAGCCTTGTAAGGATGTAATTACCATGCACATACTATAGTTTGTCAAAAGACTTAAGGGTTTGTAAAGGTAAAACATTTTTCCCTAAATAGCTTCCTTTACCTTAGTGCAGTCCTCATTCACTTACCTCATCCTTCGATTTTGCCTTTAAATGTCCTTATTTCTTCGGAGAAATCCTCACTTCCTGTTCTTCTGTCTGTAACTACACACCGTAATGCGAGGCTTTCTCCCTGGTGTGGAGAAAGCCTCTTGAGGGGGGAGGGGGCGAGCAGGAGTGTCAGGACACACTCTACTTTGCAGATCGAGAAAGGAGCTGTGTGTTAGTGGGCGTCCTGACACTCCTGCTCGCCCCCTCAAGAGGCTTTTTGCACACCAGGGAGAAAGCCTCGCATTACGGTGTGTAGTTACAGACAGAAGAACAGGAAGTGAGCATTTCTCAGAAGAAATAAGAACATTTAAAAGCAAAATGGAAGGATGAGGTAAGTGAAGGAGGACTGCACTAAGGTAAAGGAAGCTATTTAGGGTGAAAAAAAAAATACCTTTACAACCCCTTTAAGATTACCATTGGTATAGATTTGGTCACACTGGCTTATATTTATTCAAATTTATGAGGTCTGTCTATGTTTTCAGCATATTTTGTTTTGCTGAAGTGCAGTAGGCCCCACACACACCTAAGTATTTTGTAGCTCGAAGCTTGAATCTCCAAAATGCTAAACATCCAAAAGTCTATATATTTAGATGGTGGCCGTCAACATATCGGTGCTTGGATACCTGTAGCTTGGCCACCCGTAAAGCGCCGGTGGTTTGGCCGCGCTGCCCATTAATTTCAATGGGCAGGAGTAGTGGAGGAGCGGTGTACACCGCGTCTTCAGCCCTCCAAAGATGCTGCTTGCAGGAGTTTTTTTAACGTCCTGCCAGCGCATCGCCAAGGGCTTTCACACTGAGTCTGCAGAGGAGCCATTTTTCAGCCACTTTACAGGCGCTATTTTTAGCCCAAAAGCGCCTTAAAAACACGCCAATGTGAAATGAGTCTTCCAGAATCAACTGAGCTGGCTAGAACTCGTCTCTCTGATGAAGTCTATTCCATATCTTCACAGCTCTTAGTGTGAAGAAGCCTTTCCTTATGTTTAGATTAAACCTCTTTCCCCCAGCGGGCGGGAAAACAGGTGGAAAAGGCGAAAAAACATTCCTTGTCAGTAAATGTGGGAATAACACAGGGAAAGCCCACAAACCTGATAGAAAACCGAGAAGGTAAAGGGGAGGAATCTTATTTAGGTTGTAAACAGTTGTTTCAATTAGTCTGTGCAGGTATATTCCATCCAGTAATACAACGTGGTCAATAATTTGGAGTGAGTGGTTTTTCAATGAGTTGGTAAGACTTTCCATCACTCTGCTATCCTCTCCCTGTCTGAGCCACTGTTGGATTGTTGGCTGTTTGGAGATTTTCCACAGTGCTGCCAAAGTGGTGTTTTAGGGAGTGGTTGTTCTGTACATTTTTGGGAGATGCCATGAACTTGCAACGCATCTAAGTTGACAGGACCAAAATATTATTATTTATTTATTTTATTCATTTTAATTTTATTTATTTATTTTATTCATTTTAATTTTATATATTACAGGTACGTATAGTAATATATATATAAAGAATGTTCGAGTGTTTGTCTTATGCTGCGTACACACGATAGGTTAGTCTGATTAGAACGGTCTGATGGACCGTTTTCATCAGACCCAACCGATCGTGTGTGGGCCCCATCGGTTATTTATCCATAGGTTAAAAAAATAGGAACTTGTTTTAAAATTATCTGATGGATAAAAAAACTATAGAAAAAAATGATCATCTGTAGGTACGTCCATCATTTTAAAATCCATGCATGCACAGAATCGAGTAGACGCATGCTTGGAAGCATTGAACTTCATTTTTTTCAGCACGTCGTTGTATTTTACGTCACCGCGTTCTGACACGATCGTTTTTTTAACTGACGGTGTGTAGGCACGACTGATCATCAGTCAGCTTCATCAGATAACTGATGGAAAAATCCATCAGACCGTTTTCATCAGACTAACCTATCGTGTGTAAAGGGCAATACTTTCTTTCGCAACCTGTTGTTCCTTTAGAATTTGTGTGCTCTTGATTTCCTTTTTATATATCTTGTTATATTCCTTTTAACTTTCAAATATAAAAAATAAATAAAAATCCTTCCTTTTTTAAATATTTGAAATGCCATTTTCCTATTTTTTGTGACATAGGTCAGTGATGGCGAACCTTGGCATTCAGATGTTTTTGGAACTACAGTTCGCATGATGCTCATGTACTCTGCGGTGTAGGTGAGCATCATAGGAAATGTAGTTCCAAAACATCTGGTGTGCCAAAATTCGCCATCACTGACATAGGTTATACTTCCTATTGCCCACAGGAATATATTTTGCAATTTGTTTGCATATGATCAATATGAAGCCTGTCCCTTGATAACAGTATCTCCTCATATCCAAGTCTTGGAGAGCAGCCCTCAGCATTGGAAAATGTGTTCTCCTAAAATAAAGTGTTTTGGTCTTTCTAGTATGTGCTCATTGTTTACATCTCAATTAAATTAATTCATATTATTGTCACGGCTGCCCAGATTTTCTTTTATATCAAAATTTTTAATGAGCTCAACATTGTTTGAGATTAACAGATCCAGTAGAGCATTCATTATAGTTTGGGCTTCTATAAACTGTCCTATAAAGCTGTCTTGTATTAGCTTTACAAATGTACGCCCTTTGTCTGTTGCCATTATGCTAGTCAATTTCAGGGTAGTTAAAATTACCCATCATTACAACTGTCCCAGCCTTTGCAGCTCTTTCTGTCTGTGTAAGGAACTTTCTGTACTGACATTCTGCCCGTGTGTATGGGGCTTTACTCACCACTCACTGCAGTGCCGGGCTGGGAAGAGAGTGGGTGGCTCAGGCTCTTAGCTAAAGCTCTTAAAGAAGCTGAGCTAGCTGTCGGTGAGGCATCTGCGTGAATCCTAACATTATTGTCTGGATTCTTCTAGAGCTTGGACTAGCTCTTTGGCGTCAGCGGATTCTGGGTCACAGGAGTAAGTTCAGTCCTGTGATCCACAAGAGAAGTATGGTCTAAACAGCTATGTGCAGTGTCATGGATCTTGGAATGCTGAAGTGTTTAAATATGTTACACAGTGGGGGGTCTTCTGCCCTGTCTTAAGGCTAACACCCCCCCCCCCCAAGACGGCTCCATGGTCTGGAGGAAAAGCATTGTTCTGTGTTTGGCTGTTTGTGTACTTTGATTGCCCCCTGGGGCTTCTGTCTCATTACACATAGCAGTCCTCCTATTCAAGCTATCGGATCAATCCCTGCTGACCCTGTTTCAAGTCCTCATTTGCATGGCTAAGAGGACCTAATTGAGAACTACAATGTACTTTACAATTGACCAATAGGAAAGCGGTTGTTGGGGGCGGGGTGTTCAAACTGCTGTATAAAAGTGTGTTGTGTGCATCCAATAAAAGAGTTTCCTGTTTGAACTTACATGCAGCCTGCCTGGTGTTTGTTCTGATGGATTTCGAACGGCACATAGCTGTAGTTCGAATCCCAGAGCCTTGGATGACCGAACCATCAGACGTTGCGATCTGCAATCTGTTTCAACAGCAGCAGAGGAGTGTCGGGAGAGTGGAACCGAGCGAGCAAGGGTCTCGTTACATGCAATTTAACTAAATGCATGGAATGTGTTAACATAACTTTCTAAAATATAGAGAAATCTGTCCAATAAGGACACAGGCAGCAAAAATATTAAAGAGTTGTTATTCTTCTTTTGTCTTAGGAGAATTTAAGGCAGCTATACGTGGATTGAAATTTGGCTGGTTCTGCAGGGACAAGCCAAATTTTGATTCATGTATGGGCAGGCTGGTTGTACAGAAGTCGATCTACCGATCAGTTTTCTGTTCAACCAGGATGTCAGGTTTTTCCCGATTGATCAGTGCTGCCAGCTGTAGCTGGCAGCACTGATCATTGTATTCTGACGTTGAGGAAGGCTCCCCGCTGTTAGAATACAGTAGCTCAGTGGGAAGTATTTCCCCATCTACATCGAGTGGGGAAATTGGATAATTAATTTTTTTTCTCTCTTTGTTCAACCCACATTTTATGTCACATGATATTTTCACAGCTGTTTGCCAAACACAAATATGTAGAAAAAAATATACTAAAAATTATTTTGGTGCACACGAACACAAAACAATACCCAACATTTTGATAACATTTTAAGTATGATGATGCATTGAGTAAATATATGCCAAACATGTCAAGATTCAAAACTGTGCACACTTGTGAAACCTCAACAAACTACAGTACCTGAAATTGTCCATAGGTAACTCTTTTACAGGTTTTTAGTTTAAAGATAAACGTAAGCTATGGCACTAGACTTATTGCTCTCACTCTGACATTCGTGGTAATCACACATGTGGTGCAATCACTATTTACATATGTGTGCGTGTTTACATTTGCGAATAAGAAAGAGAGACAGGTGCTTTTAATTTTTTTTTTTAAAGGTTTTTTTTTAACACTTTTTTTCATTCAACTTTATTGCTATCATAAGGTGTGAACAATCCCCTTGTGAAAGCTTTGGCCAGGGACAGATACTCTTTTTCTGAGATATTGGGGGTCTTTAGACTCTCAATGTCTCTCCTGCCCTTTCCAAGCATCTAATCCAGTGCAGATAGTGCATGCACACACAGCTAAAATTGTCTGGGCTCAGGGCCATGCCAGAAATGCAAACTGAGCGCTTTTCAGAGGACCGGCAGTGATAGCGGGCGCCAGTGTTAATTTAGTCTACTAAAACATTTTAGTCGACTAAATTAATACTATTTTAGTCGACTAAATTACGACTAAAACTAAAACAATTGAGATTACTAAAATACGACTAAAACTAAGATGGCATTTTAATCAAGACTAAAATGGGACTAAAATTAAAATGCCATTTTAGTCAAAAGACGCCCTGTACACACGAGTCAGACTGACTTTTTCCATCGGATATTCCGATCACGTGTATGCCCCATCGGAGTAATTCCATCAGAAATTCAGATAAATTCCATCTGAGTTTACATAGAGAACATGTTCTATTTTACTCCGATGGAATTCTGTTGGAATTCCGATGTGAATTTGGTCGGACAAAGGTCAGATCGTGTGTACACAGCATAAGACTAAAACTAAATTGAAATTTCACTTCAAAATTAGCACTGGTCTGTAGTGCATGTTCATACCTCAATACCATAAATAATAGCATATTCGATTTTTCATTCCAGCAGTATATGAGTTTGGAAATTGTAAAGAAAAGTTAACTAATGCATTACAATTTAATTACACCCATTAGATTTTAGACAACTAAAATTAGTTTTAGTCCACTAAAATGTACTGGAGATTTAGTCGACTAAATATGAATAATACTAAAACAATTGCAGAACACTAAAATAGGACTAAGACTAAAATGCCATTTTAGTCCTAAGACTAAAACAAAATCGGAATTTGTTGCCAAAATTTACACTGGCGGGTACTTAAACTTAGCTTTAATGTTAATAGTGCAGAGAGCTTTATAATAGAGATTTGTGATTCTCCATAACATTTCAGTATGTATGATGCCATCTTTTTGTGAAATGTTGCAAAATGTTTAGTGGTTTCAGCATTGTTTGCCAATACCCACACCCATTCTATGTCTTATACTTCTGTTTTCTGACAATGTACTATATTGTATTTTTACGTGGTGCTTTTTGAAACCCTGCGAACCAAAAAAGTGAACTGGAAAATGCGGTTAACGCAGTACTCCCATTGTATAAATTGACGTACATAAGTAGAGGGTGTCCTATGAAGTATGAGAGGGTGTGGCGGCCTTGGACTGATCCCTCATTTGTTGCTAACCCCTGAGTTGTACGTGGATGGGCTATCCCTGGCACCATGGGCGGAAGAAAAAAATAGCTCAAAACAAGCTGTTAGTTGTATTTTAGTAGCATTTACAAGCAGGAGCATCCAACGCTCTAAAAAAAAAACTCTACAAAAACATATATTTTTTTCTGCTCCTAGACGCTGAAGCTTAAAAAAATGCTAATAGCCTAAAGTATGCATGGACACATAGGATAACACTATTTAGCTTCTAGTAGAAAAAAAATGCTAATAACAGGAGCTTAAAAAAACCATTAGTGTGCATGAAATAACCTGGGCGCAATATAGATGGAGGTGTTCTTCTAAAGTAATAATGTTGCATTGTAGCAACTATTGTTTTTTCAGTTTTGAGCAAAGTCTTCACATGGCATGATAACTTTTTTTTGTTTTTTAAATAATTTGAAAATATTTTTTTGTAGTCCTTAGTTGACACTGAAACAGCTGGGAATATTTCCTCTAATTGTCTCCTTATTTGCATTTACACTTCTCAGACTTGTCAAGTCTCACACATTTTGCATAAGCGTTAAGGCAGTCACACAAATCTACAACCATATCATGCAAATGTCTGCGTAAAGATAACACTGCTTGCTCAGTTTAGTGGCAGCATGTTATGTCTGGTGGAGAATTCTGGGAAATGTAGTTATTTAAAGCCAAACTCTAAGCACCAGAAAAAAAAAAAACCTTCCTGTTAAATATTTGAGAGAAGTTGATTGTTAGATCGATTTTTCTCAAGCGGAAGCAAGCACACATGGATCGAAATCCGACCTGTCGCTGCTGAACTGGTTGAATTTCCATCCTTCTGTGGCCAGTTTTCCCCCCTAGAGTTAAATGAATTTACCCTTGCAGTGCCTCTGTCCCTGGACTACAAGAATGAATGTTTTTATTTTCCCCAGGGTTCAGCCTTTAAAAGTTTTCTTGTTAAATTTTAGCTATATTGTATTCTAGTATGGGGACTTCACTAGCCTCTCCCTTTGCAGTGGTATTGCAGATAGGCAGCAGAGGTAGGAACCTGCTTCTAGATCCAAGTTTTGACAGTTTTTCAATAATTCTAATCTCTTGCTCCTTTATTGGAATCAATATCATGCTCATAGCCTAACAATCCTGTTACTCACATTTAAGTTACCGAAACTGAACAGTAACAGTCTTAAGAGTGTAGGATAACAAATACTCTTATGCCCCGTATACACAATCAGAATATTCGATGGACTTTTTCCATCAGATTTTCTGATCGTGTGTAGCCCCATCAGAGTTTTTTCATCGGAAATTCCAATGAATTCCATCAGACTTTAGATATAGAACATGTTCTACATTTTTCCGATGGAATCCCGTCGGAATTCCGATGTGATTTGGCCGTGCAAAAGCCTGATCATGTGAACGCTGCATTAGGCTCGGTTAGGTGTTATAAGCGCATCCAATTTGCATTACATAAATCAAACCGGCTTTCAATGAAGCCGTTTTGCACATGTCCGGGGAGGCAACAGTATATTTCTGAAAAGGGTCCTGTGTGAATTTGGGTCTGGTTTAGATGCGAACTCAAGTAAAAATTTACACCTGAACCGGTGAACAAATCTGGTGTTTCTTCTAATGTTCTCACAGAGCTGATAACACAATACCACCAACAGTGGCTTAGTGGTTAACACTTCTGCCTTCTATCACCCAGTTATGATGTTATCTGCAATAGAGTTTGCATGTTCACCCTGTGCCTGCGTGGATTTCTTTCAGGTATTTCAGTTTCTTGCCACAGTCCAAAGACAAGCAGGTAGGTTAATTGGCTACTGTCTAAAACTGACCCTGGCATGATTTTTTTATTTTTTTTACAAACAGTGGTGCTTTGTTGAAAAAGAATACATATTACAAGTTATGCAAAACTAAAAGTCAGTACATCAGCATTGCCATATGCATTGAATAGTACAACTCAACTAGAGATGTCGAGAGTGGATAGAGCCCTTGGGGACTCACTACATACCAAAATGGGTAGTATCTAGCTTCAGGACATGGCACATAATATAACAGTTTTCTGAGACATCAGTGCTGTCAGGATCATGTAACTTTCTACAATTAAACATATACACTATATCATAAGTGTTCAGGTTGGAGTCCAAGGTGACCAGACCTTCTCGAACTTCCAATGGCAGCCACTATTAGAATAGGTAATTTTATATAGAGGGAGGGCTGCATTGACCATCGCCTTCCAAGCAGCCACCTCCAGTCTTTGTGAAGGTAGCCATTTCAGTAGTATTTCCTTTTTGGCATAGTACAGGAGGTGCGATATAAGCAGCTTCAAATGGTGAGGACACTGTTCATCGTCAGGGATTCTGTAAGCTTCCTGTGATAGGTAGTGTCCAAAGTGGAGCTTGTGTGCTGAGGATTCAGGCAAAAACGTAGTCAGACAAATCAGGTCGGCAACAGATCAGGCAAAGCGGTACACGATCGAAATCCAGAAAGTGGTCAGGCAGGCAGAGGTCATATACAAGCTGGCGGTGAAGTACAAAATCAGCAGGCTAAAGAGTAGTCAGGAATTCAGGCAGAAGTTCATATATGATATTCAGAGTCACAAAGCAGTCACAACACCCAGGGCGCTAGTCCACACAAATGGGCACTGAGAGACAAGAAGTGCTGCTATTTTTGGGCTGCTTTGATTGTAGATTGTCCACAGGTGGCAGCAGGTGGGGCTAGTGAGTCCAAGGTAATGCATCAAACTGAAAGAACATCGTCATAACTCCAGAGCTCCTCCGTGGTACAAGTAAGACTACAGCTGTGGGATCAGGAACATCCGGGTTCGAATACACCCAAGTACATGACAGATTCCTAGTAGGGCTAGGGAAGGGGTGGGTATTAAGGTGAGTTGTAGTCTAAGGTTAATTTCAGCAAATACTGCCTCCCAGTACGACAAAATTGAGGGGCACTCCCAGAACATTTGTAAATATGAAACCTGTTGTGATCTACAGCGAGGGCATATAGCAGGGGTCTCCAAACTGCGGCCCGAGGGCCAGATGTGGCCCTTTGATAGCCTTTATCCAGGCCTTGGGGCACTAGTCCTCCCACTGACACCAACAATGGCACACTGAATCTTACACTGATACCAAGGATGGGATACTATTCCTCCTACTAATGGGGGGGGGGGAAACTCCTCCTCCTATTGACCACCAAACCTGAGGCCATATTTATTCTCACTGATGCTGGACCCGTGACATTTCCTGTCCCTGCTGGCCACAATCCGGCCCTCCTAAAGTCTGAAGGACAATAAAGTGGCCCTTTGATTGAAAAGTTTGGAGACCCCTGGCATATAGAGTCATGTCTGGCATGATATTCTGCTGAGCTCTCCCAAGATGGCTGCCTCGCCATCTGTTCCAACAGCCACTGGCTCCCGCTGCTGTCAGTCACAGCCAGTGAGGCGGCGGCAGGGTGGAGCCCCACTCTGTGTATTTTATGGATGATGGGTTTGGGAGGAAGCATGCACGAGTGCCCCCCATAGCAAGCGGCTTGGAGGAGCCAGGAGTGCCTGCGGGGGACCCCAGAATTTGCTCTGTGCAAAACAAATGCACAGAGCAAGTAAATATAACATGTTTGTTTAAAAATAAAAAGTGTTTTCTATACTATTGATATCTGTCTTCTCCATGTATGTTGGGGAGGTCATCCACTCTCAGCCAGGCAACTGATGCTTCTCTTGGGTGGACACACAAGCTTCTTTCTTCCTTTCTGTAAAACCAAGCCTTCATTAGTTACAGATATGTGCTACCTTATTATTGAAGGCAGTGAGCTGTGCCTAAGATGAGGAATAGACATCCGTCAGCAAAACTACAAACACTTTATGAGTCTAATTAATCAAATTGTTACATTAATTAATTTGCTTGACTCATAGAAAATAGAAGCCTGTTATCATAATAGTAAGCTGTGAAAAGCAGAAGTGTAAACATGCAGAGGTGAAACCAGACAGGAGAAAAGCACCATATACAGAATAAATATTGAAAGTCTTCGACTTTATGGTGTTTGCATTGATAAGATTAGAGAATCTGGTCTTCCTATGGCCTCTAGAAGATTTGGGCAATCTAACATCTGACACCAGCCTGGTTTGTTTTGTTGACTCTGCCATCAGTTTTTCTAAAATGCATTTTTTTTACATTAAAAATTAATGTTTGGATTTGGAATTGTGGGGAAATGGGGAAGATAAGGGATGAGCAGAAACAGCAAGTGCTCAATTGTAAGTTATGTATTTCTTTTTTTTTTTTGTCAATTAAGATGAAAGCTGTTGAGCGTAAGGAGCATGTATTAGTTATAAGGGATGTGTCAAGGTAAATTAGGCGACAAGCAATGCGTCAGTTCGCAGTTTTATCCAAGACGATCACTGCAATTGGCTAGACCTTGTAAATGTCTTAGTTACTCTTTATCAAATTAAACTATTAAACTATAAGCATTTTATAGGGTCAGTCAGTTGGAAAGATAACCACAACCAGGTATTTTTTTTCATTGGGAATGCAGTTCTGGCACCTCCAGCACTAAAGATATGTAATAACAAGGGGAACTGGGGTGTGCTGAAGGCTATTGATGATGCCTGCTGGGGGGATCTATTATTGCTGGGGGTCTGTTGTTGCTGATGAAGGGTCTATTGTTGCTGGAAGAAGGGGTCTTATATTCCTAGGGGGGTCAGTTGTTGCTGGGAGAACTGGACAGCATACTCTAGGTGCGGCCGGACCAGAGTCTTATAGAGTGGGACAATTATTGCTTTATCTCTGGAGTTAATCCCCTTTTTAATGCATGCCAACATTCTGTTTGCTTTGTTAGCAGCAGCTTGGCATTACATGCCATTGCTGAGCTTATCATCTACTAGGACCACCAGATCCTTTTCCATCCTTGATTCCCCCTAGGGTTGCCACCTCATCCCTTTAAACCCGAACACATATGAATTACACAGGTTCTGAGGCTAATTTAATGCAGGAAAGGCACCAAGTGAGTTTAATTACCACCTTAATCAGCCACAGAAGCTGTGTAATTAATATGTGTTCAGTTTAAAGGGATGAGGTGGCAACCCTAATTCCCCCAGAGGTTCTCCCCCCAGTGACTAGATTGCATTCATATTTTTGCCACCCAAATGCATTATTTTACATTTTACCACATTTATCCTCACTTGCCATGTAGTTGCCCACCCCATTCATTTGTTATGATCTTTTTGCAAGGTTTCCACATCTTTCAGAGAAGCTATTGCCCTGCTTAGCTTAGTATTGTCCGCAAATACAGAGATTGAACTGTTTACCCTATCCTCCAGGTCGTTTATGAACAAAATAAATAGGATTGGTCCCAGCACAGAACCCTGGGGCACCCCACTACCCACCCATGACCATTCCAAGTACTCCCCATTTATCACCACCCTCCGAACTCTCCCTTGTAGCCGGTTTTCAATCCATGTACTCACCCTATGGTCCATGCCAACGGACCTTACTTTGTACAGTAAACGTTTATGGGGAACTGTGTCAAATGCTTTTGCAAAATCCAGATACACCACGTCTATGGGCCTTCCTTTATCTAGATGGCAGCTTACCACATAGAAGGTTAATAGATTGGTTTGGCAGGAACTATGCTTCATGAATCCATGCTGATTACTGCTAATAATACCGTTTTCATTACTAAAATCTTGTATATAGTCCCTTATCACTTATATGGTTTTGATATGAGTCTGCAAGTAATTGTGATTGCAATTCAACCCTCCTCACAATCTTAATACAGTATTTCCCTGATTCATGTTAAATAAGTGCAGAGCCGAGCAGAGCTGTCAAAAGAAAAAACTCAGCTGATAAATGTTTATCAACTGTGATAAAGAGAAACCATATATCTCTCGGTTCTTTTAGATCAAAGGGATGAACTTTGGTCTGTAAATGAGCTCAGTTTAACCACTTAAAGACTAAACATTTTTTAACACTTGTTGCTTACAAGTTAAAATCTGTATTTCTTCTTAGAAAATTACTTAGACCCCCCAAACACATATATATATATATATATATATATATATATATATATATATATATAGCAGAGAACCTAGAGAATAAAATAGAGATCGTTGCAATGTTTTATGTCACATTGTATTTGCGCAGCTGGAATGACAGGACATGTGATTAGCAGTAGCCACTCATCCTATTTGAACTAATGACAGGCTGACAGTGGCCACTGCTGTTCGCAAATGGAGGCACACAGACCGGTTGGCTGTGGTTATGGATGGCTCGCCAAGTCTTTATGCAGTTCGCTAACTGGCTGACAGCAGAATGTAAACAAAGGAGTCGGACAAAAACGTCATGGGGGCCCCCACTATCCATGGCAGGTCCTTTGGGTCTTTATAGCACATTGATTGATACAGAGATTTGATTGTGTTTTATATTACACTTTCACTCATTGTTTCCCTATGATACACTATATATTTTGGTATATTTAAGCACTGCCAATTTACACTTTTTAGTTTACCCATTCCTCTGATTCTTGCCGCTGGTATCTGGTAGCCGCATGTACCGGGCCATGTGAATGTGGCCCAAAGGTCGTCCATTTCTGAAGGGGTGGAAATGCTTTTCTCATTGCAACACTGACACATTTCAAGTGATTTTAATGAATGCTGACCCTCCCATTTAGAGATCTTTTTGAGAAAGGAGATGCTGAAATATCAGTTTCTCAACTCAGAGAATGTTAGGAATCTGGCAAAAAATATATATATTTTTGCAATATCCTGAAAATATGTAGTGATTATATGTAGTTCTCTAAGTGAAATGTAACAACCAAAACCATGTTTTGGATGATTTACAATCGCTGCAATAATCCCTGTTGTGATCATAGATCCAACAATAGTGTAAAGTCAAGATGCATGATGTGTGATATTTTTATTACCATGCTTTCTTTATTTGATCATTTGAACAATTTTTAGTCAGCTCTTTAAAGTTTTATCACAATGACCTTCTGAATTTACAACATGCATATTAGATTATACATTTTGGCCCTATTTTGTATGTGAAAATTAATACACAAAGAATTATTTTATGGATTCTACTCCTAATAATATAGATATGTTTTGACATGCTTTCAAGTTTAATGCCGCGTACACACGATCGGTTAAACCGATGAGAATGGTCTGATGGACCTTTTTTATCGGTCAAAACCGATCGTGTGTGGGCGCCATCGGTTAGTTAACCATCGTTAAAAAAAAAGCCAACTTGTTTTAAAATTAACCGATGGATTCCTAACTGATAGGACAAAACCGATCGTTAGTAGGCACAACCATCGATTAAAAATCCACGCATGTTTAGAATCAAGTCGACGCATGCTTGGAAGCATTGAACTTCCTTTTTTTCAGCACATCGTGTGTTTTACGTCACCTCGTTCGGACACGATCGTTTTTTTAACCGATGGTGTGTAGGCGCGACGAACCATCAGTCAGCTTCATCGGTTAACCGATGAAAACGGTCCATCGGTCCATTCTCATCGGATGGACCGATCGTGTGTACGCGGCATTAGGCTCGATTCACGCTAATGCGTTTTTGGATGCTTTTTGCATTTTGCTAAAATGCAGGGATTTTTTTTAACAAGAGTTCCTATGGAACACGTTCACAGCAATGCATTTCTGTGCCTCTGTGTTTTTGGAAAGGGTCTGGGACTTTTTTCCCTTCAAAATGCAGTTATGCATGTAGTAGACTTCAATGGACTCGCATCCAAAATGCAAGTAGTGCGTTTTTACCGCAATTTGCATTTTGCCCCCTTTTTTTTTGCATTCACTGTATATAGCTGGTTGTTAAAGAGCTAAGCCTTCCAGAGGGCATGTGGGGGGTGTCCTCTCCAAATCTATACCAGACTGAAGGGTCTGGTATGGTGTTTGGGTGGGGACCCAATGCTGTGTTATTTTGTGATTTTTTTTTTTAGCAGGCAATTATTATTATTTTTACATTCAGCTGTAAGCAGGGAAGCCCGCTGACAGCTGATGACTCATTGGTTGTTAAGGACACAGTGGATGGCTTCCCGATCCACTCCTTAGCAATCGGCTATATAAAGTGAATGTAAAAAAAATGCAAAAGGCGCACCAAAAAGAACTGCAGAAACGCTCAAAAGCAACATGCATAGATGTGAATTGAGCCTAACTCTGGCCTTTTTTTTATAATTATAGGTAAAATTGTGAAGCGTTACAAATGTCAGGATTTCATTTGTATCTGTGATCCATCTGTCCCCTATTTCTAGTCTGCCCATTAGCCCTGGTTCACACTCCAATTCCAATTTGCACCAGTGTGAACCCAGCCTGACAGTCTCAGCTCTGTTCCTGTGCGCTGTTTGAAGGTGTGTGTCCATTCCCTCCAATCAGATCTCAGAGCTCTGCAAAATGTAAGTTAAGCCTTTTGCCCCCCTTTTTCCTTAGGCCCCGTACACACGAGGAGACGTGTCCGATGAAAACGGTCCGCGGACCGTTTTTATCGGACATGTCTCCTGGGAGCTTTTGGTCTGATGTGTGTACAGACCATCAGACCAAAATCCCAGCGGACAAGGAACGCGGTGACGTAGAAGACACCGACGTTCTCAAACACGGAAGTGCAATGCGACGCATGCGCGGGATTTCGGGACGCTGGTTACACGTCATAACCAGCGCACATGTCCGATTAGGTGTACTAACCATCGGACATGTCCGACGGACATGTTTCCAGCGGACAAGTTTCTTAGCTTGCTAAGAAACTTTTGTCCGCTGGAAACCTGTCCGCTAGGCCGTACATACGGTCGGACATGTCCGCGGAAACTGGTCCGCGAACCAGTTTCAGCGGACATGTTCGACCGTGTGTACGCCGCCTTACACAATCTTTAAAAAGAAATGGACTTTGAACGGATGTAGAGGAGAGAAGACTGCAGATTGACAGATGCAACTTATGTTGTAGGATTTGTTTAATTCTCTTTATATCACCTGAAGCCAGTCACTTCACTGGATATATGTAAGAGTTTACAACTACTTTAAGGCTTGATTCACATCTATGCATTTTTAGCGCTTTTTGCATTTTGCAGATTTGCACTACAGAACACGTTCCATAGGAAACCATGTTAAATGGACTGTAGTGCAGATCTGCAAGATACAAAAAGCACACAAAAATGCATAGGTGTGAATCAGGCCTTAGGCTCGATTCACACCCATGCATGTTGCTTTTGAGCATTTTTGCAGTGCTTTTTGCGGTGCTTGCTGCGTTTTTCGACATGCAATTTTACTGCAATTTTTTTAGCCGGCAAATTTTTATTTTTTTACATTTCCTTTAACAACCAGCTATAAACAGGTTAAAAAAAACGCAATCCGTGGCAAAATCACGGTAAAAACGCAGTACTTGCGTTTTGGATGCAGGTCCATTGAATTCTATTAAATGCAAATGCTGCTTTTTGCGGGGAAAAAAGTCCCAGACCCTATCCAAAAACGCAGAGGCACAAAAAAGTATTGATGTGAACATGTTCTATAGGAAACCATGTTAAAAAACTTCCCTACTAGCGAGCAATCATTATTTCCTCTGTCTTTCCCTCCAGGATTTATATTATTTTGTTGTAGTTACCGTCACAAGATTTCTTAGCTTTTTTGGCTTTATATTGCTCCTAGAGGCTATCTGTACTATTGAAAAGTATATATGATGACTGTAATCCTATCGAAAATATTAATAAAAACGTATTGAAATTAAAAAAAAACTTCCCTACATTTCTGCAAAATGCATCAAAAAACGCATTAGTGTGAATGGAGCCTTAATCACTGGTGAGAAACGATGCCTTGCTCATTCAGCAGATGAGGGAGCAATGCAGGTGTTTCACTTTCCTGCTGTGTCCTCCATAGCGATCCTCCTGCTGCCATGTGCAGGATTACAAGTGAGAAAATTAGCTTTATTGCTAAACCTGACTCCAATGCTTATCTATGCATCTAAAAATTGCCAGTGTGCCACAATGATATGCAGCGGCATTGGATAGCATGAGTTTCTGCTGAAGCTGGTAATTCTCTTATTAGCTACAAACACTGCAAAAAGTGAAACGCTCAACGACTAAATTACAGATTCCTTGGAATTTCTGCAACGGACTTTTCTTTGACTGCAATTCATTTTGTCCTAGCATCAAACCCATTAATGAGAGTGATTGTGCAGCTGCTACATATCGCTGGTATAAAATCACACGTGTGACATGAGCCTTACTGAATAAACCACACATGACATATTTATGAACTTATAGCAGACCTCTGAATATTTTCTTTTTTTCAGGTCTGTGATGTTTTTATTTGTTAATCTCCAGCAATCAGTTTAGTGGATTGTATGCGTTAGTTGAGAGGTGTGCCTGCGCCATTCAGTCTGTTTCAGGAAGGAACAAGCTCTACACGTTTTTTTCAGCACCAGTGTACTGGACAGTCAGTTTTTTGGCTGTTAATTGATCTGAGAGATTTACATAACCTCATTTCACTTCTTCCTCCCAGGAAGAGTTCTATCCACTAGCCAGGTACCGGCAGGATTTCTTTTGGCTGACAGGTCATTCTAAAAAAAAAAAAACAATAGAAAAAAAAAATAGTTCTGGACACTTGAAACCAGGGGCGGACTGACCATTGAGTCACTCGGGCAGTGCCCGAGGGCCCCATGCCACTAGGGGGCCCCATCAGGGTTGCCAGGCTCAGTAAAACCAGGGACAGTATGTACAAATCTGTGTTTTTTTTAGATCTGTCCCTGATATGTCCGAAACTGACATGCTTTTAATGTGAAGATCCCAAGATTTTAGCTGCCCTACCTCTGCACTGCCTCCTGGCGTGGTGGCCATCTGTAAGCCAGAGGGGCCCCATAATCTTCTATTGCCCGGGGGCCCCATGAGTTGTCAGTCCGCCGCTGCTTGAAACCAACCCAATTAACATCTCTTATCTTCCATACACACACACTGTTTTTTTGCGCTCAACTCAGCAGGTCTGAACTGAAAAGAACTGACAGCTCAGGAGGAGCCGCTGTAATAACTATCCAACTTTAGTACAGCAATCTCCCCTGCTGTTCTATTGTGTTCCCCCCACGAGAATACTCTGGTCAGCGCTCTCAACCATTGGGAGCAATCAGCAGACCTTTTTCGATCTTTCCCGTTCGACAGAAGCTTGCTGAACAGCCGGCTTGTCTCAGACTGACTCCGGTACACACGGGCCAATTGTCAGCCAGTTTCTATTGAACCGGCCAATGGCGCCCAACATTCAGGATCTTGTGTGCTAGGCTTAAAGGGGTTGTTATGCGAGGCTTTCTCCCTGGTGTGGAGTGTCGTGCTCGTCCCCTCCCCTGGACTGCGGGAGAGTCAGGACGCTCTCTATGTTGCAGATAGAGAAAGGAGCTGTGTGTTAGTGGGCGTCCTGACACTCCTGTAGTCCAAGGGAGGGGGCGAGCACGACACTCCACACCAGGGAGAAAGCCTTGCATTACTGTGTGGCGTTACAGACAGAAGAACAGGAAGTGAGGATTTCTCAGAAGAAATAAGGACATTTAAAAGCAAAATGGAAGGATGAGGTAAGTGAAGGAGGACTGCACTAAGGTAAAGGAAGCTATTTAGGAAAAAAATTGTACTTTTACAACCCCTTTAAAGTGGATGTAAACAATGTAGAGAATAAGATTTCCTATCATCTGTGCCCAGTCTTGCCACACAGAGTTAATCCTGCGCTGAGCAATCCTTTTTTTATTGTTCAGTGAAATAAAAAAGACTTCCAGATAAAGACCAACGTCCTTGCTTGAGTGACAGGTTATTTACATATCTCGAACACTAGCTTGCAGACAAGCACAGCTTCTGTAAAGTGCACAATTCACATCCCCCTCTCCTCCTCTCCTCTCCCGTCCAGCTCTCCCAGGATTGGCTGTCTTTCCTGTGTTTTGATTAAATGTTTTCAAAATATGGGGTGATCCACAGTTCAGTGTAAACAGCCATCAGAATATACATAGACAAGAAGCTGTGCTTGTCTGCAAGCTAGTGCACGAGATATGTAAATAACCTGTCACTCAAGCAAGGACTTTGGTCTTTATCTGGAAGTCTGTTTTATTTCCCTGAACAATAAAAAGAGCATTGCTCAGCGCTGGATTAACTCTGTGTGGCAAGACTGGGCACAGATGATAGGAAATCGTATTCTCTACATTGTGACATCCACTTTATAGTGAAAAAACACGAAGCTTTACAACCCCTTTAATCTGTTTTCCTGCCCACCATGCCCTGTGCAAAAAGTCCAGCTCTCATCCTTTCCAAGCTTTCCCCATCATATCCTTACATAATGAAATGACAGCAGTGGGAAAATCAAACCATGCTAAGAGATATATTCAGTCTAACCTTGTTTACCTGTCATTTGTTTTCTTTTTTTGGGGCTTTTTTCCTTTATTTTCACCTACTGATCTGGTCAGTAACACACTTCCCGTCTTAGGCCCTGTACACACGACCGAGTTTCTCGGCAGAATTCAGCCAGAAACTCGGTCGGAGCTGGATTCTGGCGAGAAACTCGGTCGTGTGTACACTTTTCAGCGAGGAAGCCGACGAGGAACTCGTCGGGCCGAAAAGAGAACATGTTCTCTATTTTCTCGTTAGTCAATAGGAAAAATCGGCCCGCCGAGTTCCTCGGCGGCTTCCACACTGAACTCAACGAGGAACTCGATGTGTTTGGCACGTCGAGTTCCTCGGTCGTGTGTACGGGGCCTCAGACTAGCCATGAATTATTCAATTTTCATGTACACTTTTCCTTTAGATTTACTAAAACCATATATGAGGCCAGACATGAACATGCTTGCTGTGGGGGTGCTGAGCCGCCATTCCGTGTGTCCATTTAGACATGGAACAATATTACAGCGCAGACATACAAAAATGACATTAAAAACACCTAAACATTACCTCTTATAAGTGTCCACCTGTGATATAGGAGGAGTCATTTTGTTCTCCCATATAGAGGAATGCATTTCTCCCCTGGTTAAGAAGCAGGCTCTTTCATTCTCTGGACAGTGTAGGACCCACTGATAATGGGGTACTTTGATGCAGTAGGTGGGCTTAAGCACCGT
Source organism: Rana temporaria (assembly GCF_905171775.1). Taxonomy (NCBI): domain Eukaryota; kingdom Metazoa; phylum Chordata; class Amphibia; order Anura; family Ranidae; genus Rana; species Rana temporaria. Next base: position 182,949,121 of record NC_053489.1, read on the forward strand.
ATGGTGTGGCTAAATCTCCATATTTTTAGAAAATGTTCAGGTGTTTTAAATAGCCTTGCAGGAGTTAAATGTATTTTTTGTATGTGTGCGCTGTAATATTTTGTTCTGTTTGTATAGTCTTATGGCTGCACCACATTTAATGCATTTTTTAGGGTGTGTCCCCCGAGTATTTGTTTGTCCATTCAGACATGGAGTCGGGCCCGGCCCCACCCCCTCTCTCTTCTCATTGGCTGCACCATCGCTGGATCAAGATGGGGCTTAGGTAAGTATTAGTGGTGCTGCAGCACACAGAAGGCTTTTTATCTTATAGCATAGAATGCATTAAGATAAAAAAACTTTTGATTTTACAACCACTTTAATGTGGAATATGTGTTCCTTGTAGTGCTGTCAAACGATTAAAATTTTTAATCGCGATTAATCGCATTAATGTCATAGTTAACTCACGATTAATCTATCTAATTTATGACGAATTTCCCCACAAATATCGCACAATTCTGCAAGTGATTATAATTTATTATCGCTGTTTTCTAGCTGATCTAAAACCATTTTTGACAATTTTGGACAATCTACAGTTTTTCAGGCAGAAAGAATAGTTTTTATTTTATAAAAGAACATGTAGGGCACTGGGCAGACCACTAGGGACAAGGGGTGTGTGTATTTTTTTACATACAGTACTGTAATCTATAAGATTACAGTATACTGTGTGTATTGTGTTTGTTTACTTTTTTAAATTTGGCACCGTTCTCCGCTCCCGTGCGTCGTAACGTCGCAGGGAACGGAGCTCGGCGGCACACAGGCACTGTGAATCGAGCGAGGAGGACCCGCCAAGCGAGGAGGACCCGCCAAGCAAGGAGGACCCGCCAAGCAAGGAGGACCCGCCAAGCAAGGAGGACCCGCTCGATCACACAGCGGGGTGGCATCGCTGGATCCAGGGACAAGGTGAGTAACTTGCCTGTGAATCCAGCGAGAAGGTAAGCCGCGCCGCGCCGCTGCACACTCTGCATGTCCACCCCGAGGGCTCCTGCGTTAATCGCGCGATAAAAATATTGACGGCGTTAACATGGGTTTGCGTTAACGCCGTTAATATCGCGTTTAACGCACAGCCCTAGTTCCTTGAAAAAGATTTTTTTTATGAAGTTGTTATGGGTAAAGTTCAATTTTCCTGCTTGTTTAGGGGACAGTAAAAGCACATTTACTGATCTGATCCTCTGCTTCCTCGTGCCCTGCAGAGGACTGTCCCTTGGCATCAGTCACTCTATAGGTCTTGATGACTTCAGAGGACCTTAGACCACCAGAGCATAAAAGGCTAGAGCAACCAGCCTATAAATAACAGACATATTTGCCGAATCAACACATCTGAGAATTGCTAAACTGCAATATAATACATTTTCGTTTTTGGGGTTCATACTGCTTTAATGCTCCCTGACTTTACTTGCAACATGCTTTTTCTTGTTCTGTAACTCAAAGTATTGCATCCAGAGACAGCCAGGCAACTAGCCAGATTGGCAGCCCACAAATTTCTTTTGGTTCAAGTTTCCTTTAAGGAGGGTCTGTTTTACAAAAATCCTACCCATAAAGAATGTTTTATTCTCTTGTCTGTATAATACTGTATTACGTAGGGTTTGTATGCAGTGACTACATGCTTTGAATTTTTGTATGCACCTAGATTTTTAGGTTTACATGGTCCGTTTATACAAGAAATACTTGAGCTGCTGTTGATGCAGACTGCATATCCACTCACCCAGTGTAATGGGGCTTCAATCCCTGACAGCTCTGCTGTATGACTCATCTGGGTGACCTTGCAGGGAGTACTGTTAACCGCGGCATGCAATTTTTTTTTTTTTTTTTTTTTAGGTCTTTGATCTGCGAGTATTGTGTTCTGCTTGAAAGATGATGAAAAAAAAAAAAAAAAAAACTATATATAGCACATAAGCAATGTTTCTTTGTCTTTGGATGACTGGAGAGCAGAGGCAAAGCTCTGTGTGAGTGTTTTGGGGGCTTAAAATAGTTACTGTCATGATAATTTGGTGCCTTTCAGGAAGGTCGCTCCTATCCTTTCCCCTTGTAATTATAATGCTGATATTCCTTTCTATAAGGAGGTTTTATGCCGTCCTCCTAACGGCGGGATTATGGCCTATTGTCTAGTGAGCGCGCGTCCGCTCTGTGCAGAATTAATCTGAACAGCTCAGCAAGCATGCCCTAGAGATTAAGTGGGAAATTACTGCTGGGTAAGAATGCGTTCTGTCTGTTTGAATAGCCCTGAAAGAAGCAATAGCATCTTTTGGTTTCGTTGCTCCTGTTCAGCGGTGACCAATCATTTTAAACCTCGCCGTTTTCCAGCAGTACTAGGAAACATTGCAGAATGCTTCTTGGCACTGAAAGGTTAGTGTATTTAGGAGCTTGTAATTATTCCACATGATAATTATCGACTCTGCCCGAGGCACAGCTGGCACATTTAACCATTTCATCACCACCAAGGAGCCTCTCCTTTCTTAGGAGAATGCTAATATAAATTCTAGTGCTGAAAAAAAAAATGAAAGTCTTTTTGAACAATTTGCCAATTTTGAAAACGGCAAGAGCAAAGACGTGTTGTATCACTTAACTGAAAGCAAGCAGAGCGTTGTTTTGGCCTCAAGGATCCATGCAGTCTGTTATCATCAGTGAGTCGATATTTTGAACACAGAACGTTTTGTGTGCTGCCTCTTGCCGAGCTAGAGGTTGAGGATTTGTTTGTACCAAACATGCTCTAAAGACACAATCTCGACTGGGCTTACCTTACAAATTGAATGTTCAGCCCTAAATTATTACAGTGCATTTATAAAGTATTCAGACCCCCTTCAGTTTTTTCAATTTTGTTCTGTTGCATTCCCTCATTAATTTGCACTCAGTACCCCCTAATGGCAAAGCGAAAACAGAAAACAGAATGTTTGCAAATGTACAAAAAGGAAAAAACTGAAATATCACATTGACATAAGCATTCAGACCTTTTGCAACAACATTTGAAATTTTGCTCAGGTGCCTCCCATTTCTCCATCATTGGGGAGATATTTCTACACCTTGTTCCGGAGTCCACGTGGTAAATTACGTAAATTAATTGGACATACATAATTACATAGTAGGTGAAAGTTGAAAAAATACACAAGTCCATCAAGTCCAACCTATGTGTGTGATTATATGTCAGTATTACATTGTATATCCCTGTATGTTGTGGTCGTTCAGGTGCTTATCTAATAGTTTTTTTAAACTGTCGATGCTCCCCGCTGAAACCATTGCATGTGGAAGGGAATTTCACATCCTTGCCGCTCTTACAGTAAAGAACCCTCTACGTAACTTAAGGTTAAACCTCTTTTTTCTAATTTTAATGAGTAGACACATGTCTTGTTAAACTCCCTTCCTCGAAAAAGTTTTATCCGTATTGTGGGGTCACCAGTACGGTATTTGTAAATTGAAATCATATCCCCTCTCAAGCGTCTCTTTTCCAGAGAGAATAAGTTCAATGCTCGCAACCTTTCTTCATAACTAATATCCTTCAGACCCTTTATTAGCTTTGTTGCCCTTCTTTGTACTCTCTCCATTTCCAGTACATGCTTCCTGAGGGCTGGTGCCCAGAACTGGACGGCATACTCCAGGTGCGGCTGGAGTGGGAGAATTTTTGTTTTATCTCTGGAGTTGATCCCCTTTTTTTCTCAAATAACTTTTTATTGAAAATAGTTGCTCACAGCATACAAAAGCATGGGATATAGCATAAAGGAAGATGTACAAAAAGGACAAAAACCAGCATACGTCACAGACCTTCCGGTAATAAAAAGAGTATGGTTTGTCAGTACACTAATAAGCAATAGTAAGCACATATCCAAAGTCAAGTTTGTTAACTGACTGAAGCTTGCATTAGGACTTTGCAAAACATTAAACCTGGAATGAGCCACAAGGGTGCTCACAGAGGAAAGGGATAAAGGAAGAAAAAGAAAGGGAAGGGGTGAGGGAAAAAAAAAAGAAAGAGAAAAAGGAAGGGGGGGGGGGGTAGGGGGGGAAAAGGAAAAAAAAAAAGGGGGGGGAGGGAAAGGTGTCATCGGATCAGCTCGTTCACCTGGTTTATAATGGGTCCTCCCGGAGGCGCCACGGCTCCCAGACAACGTCATGGGCTTCCAGCCTGTCCTGTATCCTGGCGGTCATTCTCTCCATCAGCTCCACGTCTTTAACTCTAGCGTATAAAGCCTCAGGGGTGGGGGGAGAACGATTTTTCCAGTTAAGGGCTATGAGACAGCGTGCAGCTGTGAGAACATGACGCGTCAGCTTTTTATATGGCTTGGATAGATCCCCTTTTTTAATGCATGCCAATATTCTGTTTGCTTTGTTAGCAGCAGCTTGGCATTTCATGCCATTGCTGAGCCTATCATCTACTAGGACCCCCAGGTAATTTTCAATCCTAGATTGCCCCAGGGGTTCTCCCCCTAGTGTATAGATTGCATTCATATTTTGCCACCCAAATGCATTATTTTAAATTTTTCGACACTAAGGGCCCTTTCACACGTACAGACCATATGTCCGCATTTTCATCCGTCCGTTTGCGGATGAAAACGGGACATACATGGGTCCCTATGTGATTACGGGTGTCAGCGGATGACCATCCGCTGACACCCGTAATTGTCCGCCTCCGCAAAGATCCGCATTTGCGGATGGAAGAAAACCCTATTTTTCTTCCGTCTGCCGGATCGGATCGGATGAACACGGACATACGGTCCGTGTTCGTCCGATCCCCCATAGGCGAGAGCGGAGGAAAGACAGGGCGGTCCCTGTACAGTGTGCGGGGACCGCCCTGTCAGCTGCCAGCTCAGCGGGGATTTTACGGAGGATCCCCGCTGAGCTTTTGAGGACACACGGAGCGGATCATTACTGATCCGCCCGTGTGAAAGGGCCCTAAATCTCATTTACCATGTAGTTGCCCACCCCATTATTTTGTTCAGATCTTCCTGCAAGCATGTGCAAGGTGTCAAATGCTTTTGCAAAATCCAGATACGTCACGTCTACGGGCCTTCCTTTATCTAGATGGCAACTCACCTCCTTAAAGCGGGAGTTCACCCGAAATTTTTTTTTTAACATTAGATTAAGGCTCATTTTGTCAAGGGGAATCGGTCGTTTTTTTTTCGAAGCAAAAAATCGAAGCAGTACTTACCGTTTTAGAGATAGATCTTCTCCGCCACTTCCGGGTATGGTCTTCGGGACTGGGCGTTCCTATTTGATTGACAGGCTTCCGACGGTCGCATACATCGCGTCACGTGTACCTGAAAGAAGCCGAACGTTGGTGCGGCTCTATACACACCGACGTTCGGCTACTTTCGGAAAATCGTGACGCGATGTATGCGACCGTCGGAAGCCTGTCAATCAAATAGGAACGCCCAGTCCCGCAGCCCATACCCGGAAGCAGCGGAGAAGATCGCTCTCTAAAACGGTAAGTACTGTTTCGATTAAAAAAAAAACACCCGATTCCCCTTGACAAAATGAGCCTTAATCTAATGTTAAAAATTACGTTTTTGGGTGAACCTCCACTGTAATGAAGGTTAATTAGATTGATTTGGCAAGAACGATTCTTCATGAATCCACGCTAATTGCTGCTAATGATACCATTTTCATTACTAAAATCTTGTATATAGTTCCCACCAAGAGCTTGCATACAATTGATGTTAGGCTAACTGGTCTGTAATTCCCAGGGATGTATTTTGGGCCCTTTTTAAATATTGGTGCTAAATTGGCTTTTCTCCAATCCGCTGGTACCATTCCAGTCAGTAGACAATCACACCGCGCTGCTGTCTAAGCCAATAAGGAGGGGAGTCCCGGGCAGCTTAGACACTCCTGCAACATTGCTGGATAAAGACGGGCTCAGGTAAGTATAAGGGGGGCTGAATGGGGCTGCTGCACAAAGAAGATTTTTGTATCTTAATGCATGGAATGTATTGAGATACAAAAACCTTCTGCGTTTACAATCCCTTTAACCTTTTTGAAAATACAAATTCAGAAAATTCCACATCTACCTACTGAAATCTGGTCCTCCCAACAATCGTACAACCATACATACACTGGTCACAAAATGATTTAATTCATTCTTAGCTTACAGTTTACAAACCTCCAGATGATATTTCATGTTCCTTGCACAAGTTAATACATAGATGAATAATGGTACTGAATAAAAATGCTTTGCATACATTTTACTAAATATACACGATACATTCGTGTTGCAGTTATTCATGTATGTAGCACTGACGTACTCTGTAGTGCTTTATATAGAACAATAAATTATTCAGTACAGTTTGTGGCCCAATGAAGCTCGCAGTCAGTTGACCCCGCAGCCTTTCACTTACACTCATACATATTATAGGCGATGTCCCAGTTTTTATCCCAGTTCACATATGCATGCAGATATGGCCCTGGTCTACACCCTAGGTAAGTGGTTTTGTACTGTTTAACTAGATTGCCCAATGAACATTTTATTTGTATAATGCAAAATATTTTCTACGCTCTGTTCACACCTATGCAGGTGCGACAGTTCATGTGCAATGCGCAATTGTGAACCTAGCTTGGAGGCCGGGTTCACACTGTCGCCGCATGCGGCGCACAGCAGGGGTCCGGGGTGTGCTGGTTCACCGGTTCAGGTCCGATTTCAGCCCGAATTTTGGGCTGAAATCGAACCTGAAATGCACCAAAAAAGGCACGCGTTTTTCCGACACACTGCATCGGACCCGCTGCAGAGATATGTGAACCGGCTCCATAGAGAGCCAGTCACATTTTCCTGCTATGCAAATTGAATGAGGATAAATGCGCATTCAATTCGCATAGGTGTGAACCTAGCCTAAAAGAGAAGTGCAGGAATCAAAAAAAAAAATTTTTTTTTATACTCGCCTATCTAGATGCAGTATGGATTTGATTCTACAGCTGTCTCTTGCCTCCTCTACACCAAGAACACCAGATCACTGATTGCTCAGTTCCGCTCTGTGTTTGCCCCTCCAGGGGGCAGAAGAACATCTGGAACGCACCTGGGCTGCGTTTCTATGGTGTTAACTGGCCCTCATGTTGGAACAGGAAGGGGCCATCCCGAAACTGGTCCTATAAAGATGGGAGCATGAAATTGTCTAAAATGTCTTGGTGTGCTGACACTTTGATGCCTTGTACACACCATAGGAATTTCTGATGGACTAAAATCTGATGGAATTTTTCGTCAGCTGTCATCAGTCTTGCATACACACTGTCAGACAAAATTCCGACCGTACAAAACGTGGTGACGTAAAACACTACGACGAGCCGAGAAAAATTATGTTCAATGCTTCCAATCATGCGTCGACTTGATTCTGAGCATGTGTAGGAATTTTCTCAGACGGAGTTCCACACAGACGATCGGAATTTCCCATAGGATTATTTTCCTAAAAAATCCTATGGGCCCACACACGATAGGATTTTCTGATGAAAAAATTCCATCAGACTGTTTTCATCAGAAATTCCTATCGTGTGTACAAGGCATAAGAGTTCTCCTCATTGTAACTAAGGGGCCAAGCCCAACCCCTAAAAAACAACCCCACACCATAATCCCCCCACTAAATGATTTGGACAATTGCACAAAGCAAGGTCGATAAAGACATGAATGAGCGAGTTTAGGGTGAAGGAACTTGACTGGTCTGCACAGCGTCCTGACCTCAACCCCATAGAACACATTTGGGATCAAGTAAACAAAATACCTGTAATATATTAAAAACAGGAAAAGATCAATTTTTTAATTACATTGGGAGCTTAATTATTTTATTGGTCAGCATAAGGATGGGGAAACAGAGTGGGTACAGATTCTGTATGTACAGGTTTATAAAAGCGGTTTCAGAAGCAATGTCATTGGGCAACTAAAATCAAACCAAATTCAGTGGCGATTTCTGCTTTGCTACTGTGGCTTCTGGTACTTTGCTCAGCACTGGAAAGGCTTCTTCAAACGAAATGTATTCCCATGTCTCACTCCAATTGCATATTCCAATATTAAGAGGAAGATTCCTCATTTCAGGACAGTGGGTAGATCCATGCAAATCCTTACTTTATGCCCACCGGCCAGATGCACACCCAGAACTAATGTGTAGTCCAATATAGCCTAAGATTTTAGAGTTGTTTATTTCAAACAGTTTCAGGCTATTTGGGAATCGTCAGTGCAGTGTATGGAAACCGTGGCTTCTTGGGCTTGAGACCCAATGAGACAGTATAACCAAATAGGTTTTTGTGAGACGGGACTAAGCAATCAAATTTTAATGTGGAGTGGAACCTTGGTTTAAGAGTAACGCGGTTAATGATCGGTTTGAAAGACAATCAACTTTTTTTTTTTTTTAATTCTGACTCGGTTTGTGAGTGTTGTCTAATAGGGTGTGCAGTACCGCATTTGGCCAGAGGTGCGGGGGTGCCGGTGACACTCGGAACGGTTCAGAGCCGCTCAGAAATACTTGGAATCACTCAGAAGTACTCAGTTCCTGAGTGTTTTCGAACCTTTCCAAGAGTTTCCGAGATCAGCCGAAGTCAATGCGGAACAAATTATATTTGTTTCCATTGACTTCTATGGGGAAACTCACTTTGATATGCAAGTGCTTTGGATTACAAGCATTCTCCTGGAACCGATTATGCTCGTAATCCAAGGTTCCACTGTATTCATATGACTTGTTCATCACAGTCTCTTCGAAAATTCCTTATTTCACGAAAGTGAGAACCATGCAAACCGTTACTATGGCCCAGGTCCACGTATGGCGGCGCATTTGTAAATCCGGCGTAGTGCACCTCAGATACACTAGGCCACCGTAACTTACAGCGTATTTCCTGTATCCACAAAGAATTTGCGCCGTAAGTTATGGCGGCGTAGTGTAAATGTGTCGGCGTAAGGGCGCGCAATTCAAATCACTAAGTTGTGGGCGTGTTTTATGTCAATACGTCTTGACCCCACGTAAATGACGTTTTTTTTGAACGGCGCATGCGCCGTCCGTGGGGGTATCCCAGTGCGCATGCTCCAAATTAACCCACAACAAGCCAATGCTTTCGACGTGAATGTAATTCTACGCAAAGCCCTATTCGCGAACATTTTACGCAAACGACGGAAAATTAGATGCTGGCCCGACGTCCATACTTAACATTGGCTACACCTCATATAGCAGGGGTAACTTTACGCCGGAAAAAGCCTTACAAAAACGACGTAAAAAAATTCGCCGGCCGGACGTACGTTTGAGGATTGGCGTATCTAGCTAATTTGCATACTCGACGTGGAAATCGACGGAAGCACCACCTAGCGGCCAGCGTAAATATGCACCTTAGATCCGACGGCGTACTGAGACGTACGCCAGTCAGATCTAGCCCAGCTTCAGGCGTATCTTGTTTTGTGGATACAAAACAAAGATACGCCGGAGCAAACTAGAAGTTACGCAGCGTATCAATAGATACGCCAGCGTAACTGCTTCGTGGATCTGGCCCTTTATGTCCATTGGCCAGATACACATTCCAGGTACTTGTCTCATAATTGATGAGGTTGTAAATGGCTGGAGATTTCTTATTTTATTTAGAGATGATATCTCATTACTAAAAGAGTACATAAAAAATACTGAATGCACTTGGCAATCCATTTCCCACTTTTTAATTAGATTAAAGGCAAATGCATGCTAACTAAACCCCTGTAACGCAGACTGTTGGACAGGTTAATCTGGTTGGTCAGGTTGGTGAGTTTTGCTATGGAATGTTCTGTTTTTGTCTAAAGGCCTACTTAAATAAGTCAGAAGGATACTAGAAATAGGAGGCTATATTTTTTCCCCCAGAAAGGGTGATAATGCGAGGAATAATAGACCTTTCCATATATATTACAATGAAGGACGTTGGTAACTTAAAATAGATATTGTAAATCTAAGGATGATTAGGTTCAGCCATCGTAAGTGTTTATTTCTAGAGGAATGCTTTGTCATCTGACCATCTTGTCTCTCTGGATGAGAGGAGTCTGTCTTCCCGGAGGGGTCGAGTCTACGCATTGTAACTCCCCAGTTAATCTACATCTATCCATAGAAAGGTTTGTTCCTTCCAAATGTCACTTCCTTTTTTAGTTGTTCTGATGATTGCTTCTATTGTGGGTCCCCGTGGAGAGTTGCCACCTGACCGTCTCATCTTTTTATATTTTATTTGTTTGATGCTTGTGGGAGGTTTAGACAATGCATTTGGAGTCATCACCAATAGCCCTATGAGTTTTACCTTGGCATGAGTGTTGAACAGCCGTCTATTCAATGCAGGTATTGTCCCGTGGAGTGCGATTTACCTTTAACTCTTCCTTACCTCTTTGTATCTATGTGTTCAGAAGACCAGGAGAGAACTGCAAATTCCCATTTTACCAAAGACGCTAGTACATTACACATAACAGATTTTGTGCTGAACACTCACAATAACGATGTTTTATGGCTCTTTCCATTACCAGAATTAATATTTTTTTAGGCTGATCTCTTTGGAGGCATAGTACTTTAGAAATTGTTTACCTAATGCAGTCTTTTGTTGTATAGTGGGATCACTGGGTTGGTAGATGTGCCCATGGATGCTGGCATTTTCTGTAGCAGTGGTTGGTACACAAATGTAATGTTTTTGTGGACATAATCCACGTTGTTAATTAGTTTTAGGTAAGCTTAGCAAATTTTTGTGAAATTCTCACATTATGAAAACTGTTGATTGCTTTTGCAATGGGCAGAAATGTTCCCATTTCAGACAAATATCTGTGTCTGTGTGTAGTACTAGTTGGCTTTTGTTGTTGAGCTAGAACAATTGGGGGAAGTTACTAAAACTGGTGCACTTAGAGCAGAGCATGGCAGCCAGTCACCTACGAACTTCAGCTTGTTCTATTAAAGGTTGTAAAGGTTTGTTTTTTATTTTCTAAATTGGTTCCTTTAAGCTAGTGCATTGTTGGTTCACTTACCTTTTCCTTCCATTTTCCTTCTAAATGTTTTTTTTTTTCTTTGTCTGAATTTCTCACTTCCTGTTTCTCCTCAGTAAGCTGAGGAAGCTGAGTAAGCTGATGATGTTTCCACCATCATCCGAGCGGTGGTTAGTCAGCCAGAACAGCTTACCGAGGAGGAACAGGAAGTGAGAAATTCAGGCAAAGAATTTTTTTTTTAGAAGGGAAATGGAAGGAAAAGGTAAGTGAACCAACAATGCACTAGCTTAAAGGAACCTATGTAGAAAATAAAAAAACTAACCTTTACAACCCCTTTAACTATGAAATGTTTAGACACAGCCCTGCATTAGAAAGCAGAAAATGTAAGACCCCATACATACAAGTATAGAACACTGTACACAAAGTTGACTTTGTTGCAGTCCTGCCTAAAGCTGGTCATAGATGGAGCGATTTTCTTTCCTGCAACCCAGCTGAACCGGCCAAGATTCAAACCATCTATGGCCAGCTTAAGAATATTATTTTTAAAGTAGACTTAAAATGTTTCTATAGCCATCACAGACAGGGGTTCTAGCATCCCCATATTTAACTTAACAGAATTTTAACTTCTTCCTGGGTAGTGGTTGGAACATTTCTTTCACTTCCTGTCCAGGTGAAAAGGCAGGAATTGAGGCTAAATCTATCAAAACCTAACAGGGGTTCTAAACCTTCTATGCTCTATCCAAAATGAAAATAAAAAAAGTTTTGGCTATAGATATATTTAAAGTGGTTTAGTTATACAAGTTTTTACCCAAAATGTACATAGCTTTCACACTTTCTAACTGAATGTGGTCAATCATTTGTTTATATCACACCTATTTTATAAGTAATATAAGTTGATAATTTATCAGTGATATAAATGATCAGGAAGATGTTTTTGAAAAATTGTATGTTATTGGTGAGGTCTTCATACATTGGGGGTTATTTACTAAACATGCATGGTGCAAAATCTGATGCAACTCTGCACAGAAACCAATCAGCTTCCAGGTTTTATTACCAAAGCTTAAAGGGGTTGTAAAGGTTTGTTTTTTATTTTCTAAATAGGTTCCTTTAAGCTAGTGCATTGTTGGTTCACTTACTTTTTCCTTCGATTTCCCTTCTAAAAAAAAAATCTTTGTTTTCTTTGTCTGAATTTCTCACTTCCTGTTCCTCCTCAGTAAGGTGTTCAGTAAGCTGTTCTAAATGACTTTCCACTGCTCCGATGATGGTGGAAAGCTTACTGAGGAGAAACAGGAAGTGAGATATTCAGACAAAGAAAAATAACATTTAGAAGGGAAATGGAAGGAAAAGGTAAGTGAACCAACAATGCACTAGCTTAAAGGAACCTATTTAGAAAATTAAAAAACAAACCTTTACAACCCCTTTAACTGTAGACATCTATAAAATGACCCTATGACATCAAGCAAAAATGTAATGTGATTATTTATTAAATATTTTCTGTAGAATGTAATGGATACTTGAAAAGCCTATACACATGAGAGACAATTGCAATTTACAAAGTTAAAAATTTCCTTGGCCTGCTTTACAAAATCCTATTCGGCACAATTGGGATTTAGTTCCCCGTAGACTTCAGAGGGAAGTTGATCCAACTCTATCAGGGCCCAACATGCAAAATGTCCTACTGTTTTCAGCACACACCAATGCTGTACATTGATGTGAACTGAAGAAATAGGACATCAGGCAAATTGCCTTGTTCTTGTGTTGGGGACAGCATTGGGTAAGGCAGCCTTTGGCTGCTGGTAGGACTGGGCTTCAAGGATATTTATCATTAGAGTGGAAAGCATGGTGCATGAATCCAGGGCCAGTTTACATGGAGGCATAATTTGCTTGGGCAGGTTTTATAACTTGTCTTGATTTTCATTTTCAACAAAGGATTGGGCAACTACATCTAATATCTTTGGATGTCTTTAGGCTTTAAAGCAGATCTGTAAGTTGGTATGTTTGCTGGTGTTAGTTGACAGCATAAGTTGTTAGCTCATTCCTTATTTTGTAGCAGTCTCAATACAGTGCTACTAGGAGCCCATTTATGCTTCTCCTGTTCCTGGCAGTGGACCGTCTGTTTATTCCGAGTCTAGAGGTACATACATGCTATCCAACACATGGAGTGTGTCATTGATATGCAACAAAGTCTGCCTGCTTACCTGATCTCCATGTGTTCATTAGAGGCCTGACCCTCCTTCTGACTGTCTCTTATCACCTTCCTCCCTGTATGGCTCCACCCTAGGCCATCCCAGGAAGCCTATATTAACCATTGCACAGCTAGTCTGCTTCGCTGTTCAACAGTGTAGTTTGCTAAGTTCCTGTCTGCAGTGTGCTAGGATCATCTTCCTGTGTACAGTTTTTGGCTTGTCCCTGACTATTCCTGTTTGCCTGTGCCCTTGACCATTTGCCTGTCCCTCGGCCTACCCATCACCACCATTTGTCCTGCTGGCTGCTTCCCCTCTCTCCCTGCGGAGTGTGACTAGGGGATGCCGGGGGTCGCGACCTGGATCCAGTTGCGGCCAAGGCCATCCTCACCACTAGAGGCTCTGGTGAACACAAAGCTGGGTCTTAGACTCTGCACCCTGGGTGATCTTGGGTTCACGCTTCCTCTCTGCTAGCAGCAGTCGGCTATAGGGTTCACTACCCTGTGGTGCATCCCTGACCCCAACGGGGTGCACTTGTCACCTCGCCACGGGTGACCTGACAGAGTGTTGTAAAGCACCAGTGTCTAAAGTTCTTCAAAAGAGTGACGTTTCAGCACACCGCCCATTGGCAAGGCTTGTTCCCGGAGGCTGCTATCAGTACCATTTTGTGGCATTTAGTGACAGGTCATCATAAAAAGTAGAAGCCTCTATTAAAGCCTAACTCTGTTAATTAAAAAAAAACAGAAAAACAATTATCCTTTTAATTAATCCTCCACCCTCGCAATTGAATGGTTTAAAAGAGAAGTACCGTATTTATCGGCATATAACACGCACAGGTGTATAACCCGCACCTTCATTTTAGGAGGGGAGTTTAAGGAAAAAAACTTACATTTTAAATAAGGAACTTTGAAGTAAAATAAGGGTCAGTGTCCATCAATGCAGCCTGATCAGTGCCCATCTGCAGCCTCAAAATTGCCAATCAATGCAGCTTGATCAATGCCCATCCGCAGCTTCACAATTGCCCATCAATGCAGCTTGATCAATGGCCATCTGTAGCCTCACAATTGCCCATGTGCAGCCTCACCATTGCCCATCAATGCAGCTTAATCAATGCCCATTTGTAGCCTCACAATAGCCCATCAATGCAGCTTTATTAATAATGCCCATCTGCAGCCTTCCTCAATTGCCATGAATGCAGCCTAATCAATGCCCATCTCAGGAAGGGGGGCGGATGAGCGCCGTCAGATTACATACAGCGAGAATCTCCTGTTTACTCGGCAGCCTCTTTAATACAAAGGCCTCCTGGACCGACTTCTATAATAGACAGAACAATGGTCCAATGCTGGACCAGGAGATGGGACTTCCTATTACAGAGGCCGCTGAGTAAACAGGAGATTTTCGCTGTATGTAATCTGACGGCGCTCGTACCGCCCCCCATTCTCTCTGAGGCAGCCCAAAATGCAGCATCGGTGTATAACACGCTCACACTATTTGCAACCGATTTGCAGGGTGAAAAAGTGAGTGTTATACGCCAATAAATACAGTGGGGCAGATTCAGGTAGATCAGCGGATCTTTAGATCCGCTGGATCTAAGTTTTTTACGTTCCGCCGGTGCAATTTAGCGAGGCTAGTGCATGATTCAGCAAGCACTTACCTCGCAAACTGCACCGTTGGATCGTAACTCCCCCCGGCGGAATGCAAATTCCGCGGCTAGGGGGAGTGTACAATTTAAATCAGGCGTGTTCCCGCGCCGATTTAACTGCGCATGCGCCGCCGCGAAAAAGTCCAGTGCGCATGCTCCAAATGACGTCGCTAGGACGTCATTGTTTGCGGCGGGTACGTCGATTGCGGCCATCGGGATTCCTGATCGCGTTACGCAAACGACGTAAAAAATGTAAAACTCGGCGCGGGAACGTCGGCCATACTTAACATTAGCTACGCCTCATATAGCAGGAGTAGCTATCCGCCGGAAAAACCCGAACGCAAACGACGTAGAAAACGAGCGACGGGCGGGCGTACGAACGTGAATCGGCGGTTTTCCTCATTTGCATATGCGACGGGTAAAAAAAAGCGACGACACCTAGCGGCCGGCGGGAGTTTACAGCCTAAGATTCGACTGGTGTAAGTCACTTACACCAGTCGGAACTAAGGGAGATCTATGCGGAACTGATACTTATGAATCAGTCGCATAGCTCCGACCGTGGGATCTCACAGATCCGACCGTCGGGTCTCACAGATACGACGGCGGATCAGGAGATCCGCCGTCGTATCTATTGCTGAATCTGGCCCAGTATGTTTTTTTACTTGCTTACCTCTGTGGATAGAACATCAGACTGATGCTGCATCTGTCCCCCGGCGCCTCTGCACTGAGAACCGAGCCACCGAACACTGCCGATGGCTCGGTTCTCACTCCTCCCTGAGCAGAGCAATGCTGACTGTTAGTCAGTATTGCTTCTGCTCTACTTCTCCATGCTCTTGGAGCGCTGAGCTGTGGAGGGGCGGGTAGCGGCCGTCTTGCAGTGCCCCGACTGATGGCAATGACGTTAGCAGAGAGCGAACTTCAGACCGCTCTCCACTGAAAATGGGTCACAGGAGCGCAAAACGAATTGCACTTCTGTGACCCAGAGGAGAAGCCCAGCCTAAAAAGCTCAGGCTGGACTTCTCGTTTAAATGCTTGTTAACTATAATGGATGAGGAACAAGATGTAATACTTCATTCCTTGCTCCCTCAGGCTTCAGCACTCTTTTCCGCTTCTGTTTGTTGTGGCTGGTCCCTTGCCAACCTTTGCATACAATGCAGAGATACTGGACATGCATTGTACTTAGAGAAGGCTGCAGGTCATACAGGTAGGAAAAGAGCTTGCCAGAGGAAGAAATAAGTTTAGTCTCACACTTTGTTCTTCATGTCTTAAATTAATGAGCATTTAACCCTTGCAGTTCTCTGGACAGGGTGGAGATCATGACATCACCTCCCTGTCTCTCCACCTTGGTTGATCAGAGACACAGACCCGATCAAACCCTCCATTGTTCTCTATAATTACCCGCCAACATCCAATCCTATCTGCTAAAAACAGACGTTCCCCATCCGTTTAGTGTATCAGATCGAATGGCCGCCGGGTGTAAACGGACAGGCGGTCTTTTAACATCTGACCGCCCATAGAGAACAGTGGGCTGTGTCCCATAATCGGAGCGGACATGGACAAGCCATCCACCTGCTTAGTAGTAATCAGCGGAATGATCCCCCGCTGAGCAGGCGGACTCCTGTTGGAGTTCACCCCATGTAATAAGTGATTTTAAAGTTGAATATTTGTTTTATTAGAATAATTAACAGGTTTATACTTACCTGCTCTGTGCAGTGCGATTGCACAGAGCCTCTCCTTACCTCCTTTTCTGGGGTCCCCCATTGTCAATCTCAGCTCCTCCACTTCTGTGTTTGCCCCTATTTCAAGCGCTTGCTATTGGGCAGAACTGCAGGCTCGCTCTCGAGCCGGGCTGTGTGTCTCTGTACTTTATTAAAAGAACCTTGCTGACCTACCCTCCATCCTTCTATATCATTAATTCACAAATTCGCACAATGGTCGGCTTTTTCTTCTTGATGCTGCTTGCCCTATTATTGTGGCAACCTGGGAATGTGCCTCTTTGTGCTATTTCACTTTTTTGTTTTCTGACATTTATCCAATAAGTGAAATACAAATAGACCAAAGAGAGCTTGAGAAGGATGTGGGAATACTGATTAACGATAAGTTCAGCAGCATCACTCAATGCCCGTCAACTGCTACAAACACAAACAAACTCTTGGGATGAATAAATAGGGAGATAAAATACATAAAGTTGGTGCAGTATTATCCCTACATAAATCACTGTAAGGCCTCATCTAACGTATTCGTAATGTATTGGTAAAGGAAGTAGTTAGGTTGGGCTAGCTTGGCCAAAACAAACTATTTAAAGTGTTTGTTACCCCAGAATGTCATATTCCCAATATGTGTCTGTTGTACCATGTAGTTGTGGTAAAAAGTATTCTGTGTTCTTTGTATTTCTTCCTTTGAGTGAATTACCTGGTAACCTTGCCAATCTCCCTGTATTTCTATTTCAAAATGACCATGCTAGGCATAAGAGCACATCCTTCCCAGCGTGGTCAGTTTTGTGGTTGTGCTGGGAGCACAGTCTACATGAAAAACCTTTTGCAGTGCAGCAGCCCCCCAGAGCCCCCCTTTTACTTACCTCAACCCGATAGTTCCAGCGACAGGGACAAGCAGAGCATCTTCAGCCACTGTCTCGGGTCCTCATTAGCTGGATTGCTAGCAGCTGGACCATTGGCTCGGAAGATGGGGGCGGGGCCAAGTCATGTTGTCTGTGTCAGGGAATGTGGGCCTCCGTGGGGCCACTCGAGAAGAGGAGGAGCCAGGTGCGCCACTGGGGGACCCCAGAAGAGGAAGATCGAGGCCCCTCTATGCAAAACTCTTGCACAGGGGAGGCACAGGGAAGGTAAGTCTGTTTGTTATTTAAAAAAAAAAACTTTACAACCCCATTTAACCACCCTGGCGGTATGATTTTGTCCGATTTTAGTGTCTCAAATGGTTACATTGTATAGCATAGAAATTTGGCGTTTAATATTATAGGCCTGTAATTCTTAAAGTAGTAGTAAACTCTGTACTACCACTTTTACCTACAGGTAAGCCTATAATAAGGCTTACCTGTAGGTATAAAAAATATCTCCTAAACCTGTACGGTTTAGGATATATTACACTCGCAATGCGCCGCTTACTGCAGCGGCGCATGCGCAGTGGGGATCCTCGGCTAAAGGACTGGCAGCCGCCGGACCTTGCCGAGAAGAAGTCTCGCGCGTGCATGCGCAGGAGTGACGACATCGTCGCTCCAGCCACTCACATCGCTGGAGCGGCGATACCCAGAAGACACATCGAGGCAAGGTGACATCTCCCTCGGCGTGGACCAAGTAAGTTCCCCACACCTTGTTTCAAGGTGAGCATTTCATAATGAGCTAGTATGCGGTACAAATCTTCCAGGGGGTCAAGTGGTTAACATGTCTCTTAAAAAAATGTCAATGTGTCTGAAGATTGCAGTCTCTCACTTAGAATAGTGGTTTGCCAGTTGCTGTTGTCATGTGGCGTTTGCCCCATGAACTTATCCATGTCCAAGCATGGGTCCAATTAAATAGCCTAGGCTGGCATCTAATGCCACTTCCATGCCAGCACTCCTCTCTGACTGCATTTGAATCCCACTGCTGCTTGAAGCAATTAGATATTTCTGATCCAGTGCAGATCATCCCAGGGAGACCTAATTTAGCATATTATCCTGTAATTAATCTCCTGTACTTATTGTGTGTTTAGGACTAGAATGGAGGGCGCAGAATTGCTAACACTGTTGGCAGTCTGAATAAGCACTCCTAGCACATGTAGTCATTATAACCGTTCATGTGCACTGTAATTCATGGCATTGTCATCCAGCACACGTCAGGTTAACTTCATTAACTCTTTCTGCGCATGCAGCCAAGCACAGCTTCAAGTTAGCAAGCAGTTTGAGACTTGAATAGAGGAGATTAATGTTCTTACTTGTTCCTGTGGATAAAGTTCACAAATAGCAGTTCATGAGCTGATCTTTCCAGAATAGCCCGGTATAACAGAATATTATTGCCCCTTGTATTTCTGTAGCGGGCACAGCATGAAAGTATTGACCTCTGACAGTAATGTCACTCTTCCCAGGATCAGTTTACAGTGATTTGTAGGGCACCACACCCACAAATAGCCCAGTGTAACAGTGTCATTGTCTTTGAAGCGCCACGTCGTCAGCTCCCAGTGACAGCTTGTGGTCCCAAGTAAATAGTGTTATCACTAACGCTTTAACTCTGAGCTCTGCATGGCAGCCATTCCTCTCTAATGTTGTTTTTACTTGTTAGCCAGCCAGTCATTATAAATGTGTGTTTCCTAATATCTGTGTAATAAATGGCTTATTACCTATGTATACTATTCCAGGACGGCCAGCCTAGATGTCTATATCAGTGTAAAAAGAGAACTCTCATCTTTTCATGAATGTGTTGCCTTGTCATTCAGGCTGTCATCAGCCACACTCATCATAATGACGTTGGCGACCTTTCTAAAATAGGTAGATGCTGATCTGTGCTCCAGAAAAAAAGAATTGCTGCAAGCCTTTCATCGCCTCCAGGGTAGGATATAGTTACATACATGATTTGGCGTGCATCCTTTTTCTTTCTTTTACTGCATGCAAACAAACAGACGCAATTGTGTACAAAAAACAGAAAGTGAAATGGTGTCTACAACATAGCTATATGCTGGCATCCTATTCTTTTGGTATTCAAATGCTTTGTTTATTTATTTATTTGGTCAAGGAAAATTCAGCACATGAAAATTAATAATATATTACTATATTGTTTTGGTGCTTTTATAAATTCTCTTTTGCCCCAGTGAGTGGACCAGTAACCTCTACATGTAGGTAAAGTCTAATTAAACTTGTGTGCTACTACTATAATAAGTGAGAACTAAATATAAAATAAATAGTAAACCTCAGTGATGACAAAAGAGCAGCTGCTCGCAATTGCTATGTGTCTCAGCATATAAAGAAATTGACCAATTAGTTAACAAATAGTGTGGCGCTTGCTCTCAAATACAAAACCAATTAGCAGTAAAAAACAAAACAAACAAAAAAAACATAAAAAATAAGCACATGTGATACCATATACTGTATACAAACTTGCAAACATTCAGGCCGGGATTCAGAGAGATCGGCGCATCTTTAGATAGGCGTAGCGCATCTCATATGCGCTACGCCGACGTAACATTGAGAGGCAAGCTGAGTATTCACAAAGAACTTGCTCCCATATTTACGCCGGCGTAACGTAAATGGGCCGGCGTAAGCCCGCGTAATTCACAGTAGCAAGGCAGTTGGCGTGTTGTATTATAATGAAGCGTGATCCCATGTAAATGCATGGCCGAACAAACGGCGCATGCGCGCGCATTCGCATGCTCAGAATCACTTTGAATTTACTCCCTAAGATACGCCGGGTCCATTCATGCGACGTGAACGTAACCTACGCCCAGCCCCTTTCACGTACGACTTACTTAAACGACGACGGCTGTTCCGACGTTTCCGACGTCCATACCTTAACATGACTTACCCCTGCTTTATGAGGGGTAAACTTACGCCGGACGTAGGCCTTACGTAAACGGCGTAGCTTACTGCGACGGGCGCAAATACGTTCGTGAATCGGTGTATCTAGCTCATTTACATATTCAACGCGTAAATCAACGGAAGCGCCCCTAGCGGCCAGCGTAAATATGCACCCAAGATACGACGGCGTAGGAGACTTACGTCGGTCGTATCTTGCCAAAATGCAGGTGTATCTGCTTTCCTGAATAAGCGTATAGATACGACGGCGCACATTTGGACTTACGACGGCGTATCTGGAGATACGACGTTGTAAGTCCTTTCTGAATCCTGACCATAGTGTCCATTGAGATTACTACCACAATCCCAGTGCCGCT
The DNA here is from genome assembly GCF_905171775.1 of Rana temporaria. Classification (NCBI taxonomy): domain Eukaryota; kingdom Metazoa; phylum Chordata; class Amphibia; order Anura; family Ranidae; genus Rana; species Rana temporaria. The sequence goes on from NC_053489.1 coordinate 182,969,723, forward strand.
ACAAGTGATAGTCAACACAAATGTGTAATGGTGAAAATAATGAATGTCCAACAAATGTATTTTTCTTCCAATGTTCTTACTTCCCTCCTGCAACTATATTCCACCTTACTGCTCCACCTCTAAGTGAAGTGACAGCTCACTTTCAAATCCGACCTACAATGGATATAAAAAGTCTACACACCCCATGTAAAATGTCGGCTTTCTGTGATGTAAAAAAATGAGACAAAGATAAATGATTTCAAAACTTTTTCCACCTTTTATGTGACCTATAAACTGTGCAACTCAGTTGAACATCAAACTGAAATCTTTTAGATGGAGAGAAGTAAAAATAAAATACTGTATATACTCGAGTATAAGCCAAGTTTTTCAGCCCTTTTTTTAGGGCTGAAAATACCCCTCTCGGCTTATATTCGAGTCAGTGTATCTTGGGCGTCCATTTTTTAATGGTCCCGTCCCCTTCCGTGATAGGCGTTTCAGTGTTCTGCCTATCACGGACGTTCTTTCACCCTCGGACTCAGTTTCCCAGCAGACACAGTGTTCAGTGTTCCGCCTATCACGGACCTTCTCTTGTCTGAGGATGAAAGAACTTCTGTGATTGGCGGAACACTGAACACAGTGTCTTCTGGGAAACTGAGTCCGAGGATGAAAGAACGTCCGTGATAGGCGGAACACTGAACACAGTGTCAAACGCCTATCAAGGAACAGCACGGGACCAGGAGGAAACTGCAAGTTTTAAAAAATGGACGCCCGCAGCGCAGCCTGTCAAGAATTTCAGGTACGCTGCAATGTGCACAGTGAGGTTGTAATGGGCACAGTGAGGTAATGGGCACAGTGAGGTTGTAATGGGCACAGTGAGGATGGGCACAGTTTTTTTTTCATGTTACCAGTTGTAGTTGTAGGTTAAAGGAAGAGAGAGACATCTTGAAAATGTGTTTGTTGGATATGCCTTGTGCTGTCTAAAGCATTGTGTGAGCGGAGGTTAGATGACACTGCACCTTTAGGTTAAGGCTGTTTTGTAAATCCCCTTTGGCTGCTTTTGACTGTCCTGCAAATAACAAGATTTCCGACAGCCTAAGTAGAATCCACAATTTCCAGCCTCATTCCACTCTGTGCAACGCTTAGCTTCTGAATTGTACATGTGACGTCAAATCATATCTATTAATGGAAAAAAGATTAAGCTGTATAATCTCTGCTCTTTTTTATTATTTATCTTCATGACAGTATTTTGGGTGCTTGGAAACAGTGATTCTTCTCAGAAAACTTTAAATAAGCCCTTTCCTGCCAGATGTTAGCTATGGCTACCCTGACCACAAGTGGACAGAGGGCATGTTTCCACCCTTCAGTTAAAGCACATTCTCTGCTTGATTGTATTTTGTCAGAATGTGGCTTAAGCCCCATACACACTATCAGTTTTCCTGTAGGTTTTTGTCTTCAGGTTTACCAAAACCATCTAATATGATGTCAAACCTTAAAGCGGGGGTTCCGCGGGAAAACTTTTTTTTTTTCAGGTGCATCTACCGCTCTTCATATAATTAATATAGTACTCATGTGTCTTGTTTTTTTACCCCTCCGCATCGACATTCGGCCTTACAGAATGATTTATAAAAAAATTGTCCTGTATGGATCTATCTTGCTTGTGGGCACTGTGAAGCCCACAAGCAAATACTTCCGGGATACGATCACCGCTCTATCCCACGAAGGCACAGTGTTGACGGCGAGCGGCGTCGTCAACACTACACGGTTGTCATCCGCCGTGTATAATGCCTGTTTGCCATCGAGTAAAATGGCAGAATTAGTTCCGCCCTTGTCACATGACCTGGTTCCTTAGTCATGTGACGAGTAAAATCTTGCGATATCTCGTCGGGCTGTGTTTGGAATCCTCTCGAGGGAAGCGCCAGACTCTGCTCCCAGGAGACACTGCGATGCTGTGGAGAAGGGAGACACGCCCACTCCCGCGGGAGAGATAGCAGGAAGTAGCTGCTAATAACAGTAGAATTAAGGTACAGAAATCATTTTAGAAATTGCGGATAGCGGAATATATTAGTACATATGGAGCACGTCTGAATAAGGTCATGTTCATATAGTGGGTGAACCTCCGCTTTAAGAGTTTCAATTTGTATTCAATCAGGCAGGCCCTTGCACTACATGGTTTTGGTAAAGCTGAAGACGAAAACCTGCATAGGCTTTTGCAGCCTTTGCTGACTGGCTGCTGGTTATGGAGCTCTTTCTGGTGTCTCAATTTAGATGAAAAGACCCTTCTATGACTTTCTAACTTTATGCTGAGAAGAAACTTGAGTGTGTAGAGTTAAGGTAATTTTCATGCACAGGAATTATTCAAATATTTTTTTATGCTGATTATCTGGTAGATTCTGTTTAAAAGAAAGAATACATATTACGTAAATCTGTGCTTGCTCAACGTCAACTTCAAACATCGATCCAAAGATTCTAGCTCGTTTTCTGTACCGTCATACATGATAATGAAATGGCAGGTTTGTAGACCCTTTTTTCAATACAATTCTCAGATTCTTCTTTATCCTATAACAGGTTCATAGAGTACTGCCAAATGTTTCCTGTGCAAAGTACAGCATAGAAATTTGAATGGCAGATATTAACAACTCATTAAATAAAGAAATATTTTTCATCATGGCAGGCCTAGATACTGGAGGATACTTCCATTGTATCTTGTTGTTTGAGCTGGGACTTTTGCACAATGTACAATGATTTAGGGTTTTATTCACAACTATGCATATGTTACCAGGCAGCATATTCACTTTAATAGCTAGATTCAGGTAGGGGCGCGCATCTTTAAGGCTGCGTAGCGTATCGCATTTACACTACGCCGCCGTAAGTTAGATTGGCAAGTGCTGTATTCACAAAGCACTTGCCTCCTAAGTTACGGCGGCGTAGCATAAATGGGCCGGCGTAAGCGCGCCTAATTCAAATGAGGAACAGGGGGGCGTGTTTTATGTTAATAAACCATGACCTGACGTGATTGACGTTTTTTACGAACGGCGCATGCGCCGTCCGTGTACAAATCCCAGTGTGCATTGCTCCAAAGTACGCCGCAAGGACGTATTGGTTTCGACGTGAACGTAAATTACGTCCAGCCCCATTCACGGACGAATTATGCAAACGACGTAAAATTTGCAAATTTCGACACGGGAACGACGGCCATACAAAGCGGGAGTTCACCCATTTAAAAAAAAAAAAAAAATCTCCCCTTAGCTTCCTGCTCGTTCGGTCTAGGGGAATCGGCTATTTATATTAAAATAGGTGCAGTACTTACCCGTTTTCGAGCTGCATCTTCTTCCGTCGCTTCCGGGTATGGGTCTTCGGGAGCCGGCGTTCCTTCTTGAGTGACAGCCTTCCGAGAGGCTTCCGACGGTCGCATCCATCGCGTCACTCGTAGCCGAAAGAAGCCGAACGTCGGTGCGGCTCTATACTGCGCCTGCGCACCGACGTTCGGCTTCTTTCGGAAAATCGTGACGCGATGGATGCGACCGTCGGAAGCCTCTCGGAAACCTGTCAATCAAGAAGGACCGCCCATTCCCGAAGCCCATACCCGGAAGCGACGGAGAGGATGCGTCTCGTAAACGGGTAAGTACTGCACATATTTTTAAATAAATTGCCGATTCCCCTAGTAATAACGAGCAGGAAGCGAAGGGGGAAAAGTGCCCTCTAAGGGTGAACCCCCGCTTTAACATTGACTAGTCCAGCTATTTGATGGAATAACTTTACGCCTGAAAACGCCTTACGTAAATGGCGTATCTTTACTGCGACGGGCGCACGTACGTTCGTGAATAGGCGTATCTAGTCATTTACATATTCTATGCCGAACTCAATGCAAGCGCCACCTAGCGGCCAGCCTAAATATTGCACCCTAAGATACGACGGCGCAGGCTGCCGTATCTTAGCTAGGTTTAAGTGTATCTCAGTTTGAGAATACACTTAAACTTACGACGGCGCAGATTCAGAGTTACGCCGACGTAAATCTTTTTGAATCTAGCTATAAAAGTCCGCCGGGGAAAGCAGAGAAACTGCTCGGTAGACTTTTCCCCCTACACTGCGGTGGCGGTATAGCGCCACTATTTTTAGGAATTGCGGCGGTATTCAGCCACTAGCAGTGCGGATTTAACCCCCGCTAGCGGACGAAAAAGGGTTAATACTGCCCGCAATGCGCCTCTGCAGAGGCACATTGCCAGCGGTATAGCTGCGGTTTCCCATTGCTTTCAATGGGAAGGAGCAGTGGAGGAGTGGTAAAAACACCACTCCTCTCACCGCTCCAAAGATGCTGCTAGCAGGACTTTTTGGAGCGGTCCTGCTAGATAACCGCTCCAGTGTGAAAGCCGTCGGGCTTTCACACTGGAGAAACAGCAGCCGCTGTTTAGGGTCGGTTTGTAGGCGCTATTTTTAGCGCAATAGCGCCTGCAAACCGGCCAGTGTGAAATGGGCCGAAAACTGCCATGAGAGCTTTGGTCGGGCCGTGTGTATGGTTTTTCCGAACGGCATTCCGCTCAAGCTAGGCTTGCATACAAACGGTGACACAAAAGTTCTCGTAACTTTCGTCCGTCCAGAACGCAGTGACGTACAACACTACGACGAGCCGAGAAAATAAGTTCAATTCTTCCGAGCATGCGTCAAATTGTTTCCGAGCATGCGTCAAAATTTTGCGCGTCGGAATTGCTACAGACGATCGGATTTTCAGATAGGAATTTTTTCAGTCGGAAAATTTGAGAACCAGCTCTCGCAAAAGTCTGATGGAGCAAAGACACTTCGAAATTTCCGTTCAAAAGCTTGTGTAGCGCTACCCCCGAAGGAGCCGCTGATTGTTTTGGGATCTACTCTCTTTGACTTGGCTCACCCCTGTTTAATTTACTCGAACCCTCCCTTGACACATCAGAAACCTGGTATTTCAGGGTATTGTGACCTCTGCTTGGCTGGCAGGCACCCAACATGCAGTAACAATATGGCAATAGTATTACCTGTTCTCTTTGAAGGCTAGAAAAATACACTTCACACAGTTGATATATTTAAATCAAAAAAGATAAATTTACTTTATATGAACTTAGCAAACAGGCTTAGATTTACTTCATAAGCAAACAACTGGCCAATAATGACTCACTGTGATTCAGTAAGGGCCCTTACTGGAATCAGCAACTGGTATGAACAGGCCTAAACTAAAGAATGGTACCATTCATTTAACTGAAGTAGGCAGTCTATGTTCGCGAGCGCCCTCTAGCGGGCAGTCCTATAAAAAATTAGAGCTCACGTTGCGGCCGGGTGGTGCACATGAAAGTTATAATCCACAAATGGCAATTGATGAATGAAAACCACAAACAAAGTATCTGGAACAGCTAATGTTGGTGAACTGATCGCTCGTCAGCATCAGTCACTTCTATGAAACTCTTAAACTGTTAATAAGGCCTACAAGTCTTAACAGGAGGCCAACATGTGTCTCCAGGCTGTGAAGTGGCACTTAAGTGTTTGTCTGAAAGGGGAGTTATAAGTCGAGCATGTGCTCTCTCACCCGACAGGCCCATCTGCCTGAATCCTCCTCAGAAGGCGCGTTGATAGTACACGGCTCAGCAGCACAAGGATCCTGGACGAGGGTGCTCCACAGTTTCAGTTGTCAGCTGGGCTGCCTCTTTGATCTCCGGACACACTGGCTGGCTATTGGAGTCTTGCTTCCTTCTGGATGGCTGGTCTCTCGGTGGGTTTAGGCCCATGCTTCTGGCCTAACAGCACGGCTGTGTTGTGCCAGCAGCTCCGCAGAGGAGAAGAATGCAGGTCCCGAGAGAGAGAAAACAACCACTCCCCTTCCTTAAGTAACCTCCCCCATAAGTCTGTGCGGAGGTGTCACATGTTCAAGTGACGCACGGCATTGTGGGGAGTGTAGTCTGTTTCTCCTAAGAGTCAATGGAGTCCATAGCTCCTGCTACTTGTTGTCCCACAATGCATCACTTTCCAAAAGGTATCTTACATATTTACACGCTAGGATAAAGTTCCAGCGGGATGGTCTGTCATTGGACTCTGACAGGATGACCCCGCTACACTCACATCGGACTTTTGCTGTCGGAATTTCCGATCGTGTGTACGGGGGCATTCGAGTAGTGACTGTTGCCTGCATGTGCGCTTTAGTTGTGTTAGAAAATTCTAAAGGACTCAGCAACCTCTACCAGCAAAAATGAAATGTTATGTTTACAAAATCTATTACTAACCTTCCCCAAAACCAATAGCATCCTCTTTTCAAGCTTGAGCTCCTACTGCTTTATCTTTGACATTGTTATAAATTTTACCAGGCCTACAGAGAAATGTCAGGAAGAACAAATTAGGCTAGAAATACTTATGGGGTTACTTACTGATAATTTATTATGCGTTTATAGCACTCATTCAAACGGCTTTGAAATGACTCTAATTTACAGATAATTAACCAATTAGCACATTTCTCATTGATCAAAGAGTGAGATTTTAAATGTGGACATATCATTAAGGCCTTGAGAAACGCATCCTTTTTTACTGACTCTTTGCACGTCTCTATAATATGCGTTACTTATATTGACATATGGGGCACTACCACTTTCCTTAGCATTGTACATAGTACACAGGAAAGTCAGAACAATGACATACATAATGAGAAATCTACTATAAAAAGGATTTTTTTATACAGTGCCTTGAAAAAGTGTTCATACCCCTTGACATTTTCCACATTTTGTCATGTTAAAACCAAAAATCTAAATGTATTTTTATTGGAATTTTATGTGATCGAGCAACACAAAGTGGCACATAATCGTGGAGTGTAAGGGAAATGATAAATGGTTTTCCAATTGTTTTACAAAGAAAAATCTAAAAAAGTGTGGCATGCATTTGTATTCAGCCCCCTTTACTCTGATACCCCTAACTAAAATCTAGTGCAACCAATTGCCTTCAGAAGTCACCTAATTAGTAAATAGAGTCCACCTGTGTGTAATTTAATCTCAGTATAAATACAGCTGTTCTGTGAAGCCCTCAGAGTTTTGTTAGCAAACTTTAGTGAACAAACAACATCAAGAAAGCCAAGGAACACACCAGACAGGTCGGGGTTAAAGTTGAGGAGAAATTTAAAGCAGGGTTAGGTTATAACAAAATCTCCCAAGCTTTGAACATCTCACGGAGCACTGTTCAATCCATCATCTGAAAATGGAAAGAGTACGGCACAACTACAAACCTATCAAGACATGGCCGTCCACCTAAACTGACAGGCTAGGCAAGGAGAGCATTAATCGAAGAAGCAGCCAAGAGGCCCATGGTAACTCTGCTGGAGTTGCAGAGATCCACAGCTCAGGTGGGAGAATCTGTCCACAGGACAACTATTAGTTGTTCACTCCACAAATCTGGTCTTTATGGAAGAGTGGCAAGAAGAAAGCCATTGTTAAAGAAAGCCATAAGAAGTCTCGTTTGCAGTTTGCAAGAGGCCATTTGGGGGGAAACTTCAAACCTATTGAAGAAGGTGCTCTGGTCATATGAGACCAAAATGTTGCTTTTTGGCCTGAAAGCAAAACGCCGTGTGTGGCGGAAAACTAACACTGCACATGACCCTGAACACACCATCCCCACCATGAAACATGGTGGTGGCAGCATCATACTGTGGGGATGCTTTTCTTCAGCAGGGACAGGGAAGCTGATCAGAGTTGATGGGAAGGTGGATGAAGCCAAATACAGGGCAATCTTAGAAGAAAACCGGTTATGCCTCGTACACACGACCATTTTTCTTGGCAGGAAAAAAAACAAAGTTTCTCGATGTGCTTCCTCTCCAGCCTGACTTGCATACACACGTCATGCAAAAAAAGTCCAACCAAAGTGCGGTGAAGTACAACAAGTACGACGGGACTATAAAGGGGAAGTTCCTTTCAAATGGTCGCTTGGGCTGCTTTTGGGCTGCATACTTGATTCTGAGCATGCACGTTTTTTTCCCCTTGAAAAGCATACACGTTTTTCACGACGAGAAAAAGACTGGCGGGAAACGCGACGAGAAAAAAGAGAGCTGGTTTCAATTTTTTTGTCGGCAGTTTTTTCGTTGAGGAAACTGCTAGGGCGCATACACATGACCGGCTTTCACGACCAATATATAAAATGGCAGTTTTCTCGTCGTGAGGCATTAGAGTCTGCAAGAGACTTGAGACTTGGGCAGAGGTTCACCTTCCAGCAGGACAACGACCCCAAACATACAGCCAGAGCTACAATGGAATAGTTTAGATCAAAGCATTTTCATGTGTTTGAATGGACCACTCAAAGTCCAGACCTAAATCCAATTGAGAATCTGTGTCAAGACTTGAAAATTGCCCATTCTTCTTTGCAAAATAGCTCAAGCTCTGTCAGATTGGTTGGAGAGCATCAGTGAACTGCAAACGTTTCACTCTCTAGATGTGCAAAGCTGGTAGAGACATCCCCAAAAAGACTTGCAGCTATAATTGCAGTGAAAGGTGGCTCTACAAAGTATTGACTCAGGGGGGCTGAATACAAATGCATGCCACAATTTTCACAAATGTATTTGTAAAGAATTTGTAAAATCAATTATCATTTTCTTCCACTTCACAATTATGTGCCACTTTGTGTTGGTCTATCACATAAAATCTCAATCAAATACATGTACGCTTTTGGTTACAACATGACAAAATGTGGAAAATTTCAAGGGGCATGAACACTTTTTCAAGTCACTGTATTTCCATTAGAAGGACAACAGTGTCTCTTGCTTCTAAGGTTGGTTGAGAACGCAGTAAGTTTACAAAGATTGCTTTTACAAAAAAGCATCATAGGTACTAAATTTTATATATATATATATATATATATATATAATTTTTTTTTTGCTCACAAAAGTAAGTACACCCCTCACATTTTTCTAAATATTTTATTATATCTTTTTATGTGACAACACTGAAGAAATTCCACTTTAGTTAGAGCTGCACAATTAATCGTCAAGATCTTGACAAAGGGTTTCCCGTTCTTCCTGATCTTTGGTATGCAGAGAATATTCGCTCTGCTCTCAGCCGTCAAAAGTTAAAGTCTGGGCAGTCTGCCAAGTTTTAAGATATTCTGTCAGTGGAATGTTAAGTCTAAACATTGTATCCATTTGTCTTTTTCATCGAAGGAATAGACTTCTGTATGTAAATTAGAAACGTTTAACCACTTAAACATAAACACCACACCTTTTTCTGAGATTTGTTGTTTTCAAGTTAAAATCTTTTTTTGCTAGAAAATTACTTAGAACCCCCAAACATTATAAAAAAAAAAAAAAAAAAACACAATTATATATATATATATATATATATATATATATATATATATATATATATATATATATATATATATATATATACACATACACACACATACAGATACACAGTACAGACCAAAAGTTTGGACACACCTTCTCATTCAAAGAGTTTTCTTTATTTTCATGACTATGAAAATTGTAGATTCACACTGAAGGCATCAAAACTAAATATAAAAATAAATAAAATATATTTCATATTCTAGGTTCTTCAAAGTAGCCACCTTTTGCTTTGATTACTGCTTGGCACACTCTTGGCATTCTCTTGATGAGCTTCAAGAGGTAGTCACCTGGCGCAGCACCCCATCACTCTCCTTCTTGGTCAAATAGCCCGTACACAGCCTGGAGGTGTGTTTGGGGTCATTGTCCTGTTGAAAAATAAATGATGGTCCAACTAAACGCAAACCGGATGGAATAGCATGCCGCTGCAAGATGCTGTGGTAGCCATGCTGGTTCAGTATGCCTTCAATTTTGATTAAATCCCCATCAGTGTCACCAGAAAAGCACCCCCACACCATCACACCTCCTCCTCCATGCTTCACGGTGGGAACCAGGCATGTAGAGTCCATCCGTTCACCTTTTCTGCGTCGCACAAAGACACAGGGGTTGGAACCAAAGATCTCAAGTTTGGACTCATCAGACCAAAGCACAGATTTCCACTGGTCTAATGTCCATTCCTTGTGTTCTTTAGCCCAAACAAGTCTCTTCTGCTTGTTGCCTTTCTTTAGCAGTGGTTTCCTAGCAGATATTCTACCATGAAGGCCTGATTCACACAGTCTCCTCTTAACAGTTCTAGAGATGTGTCTGCTGCAAAAGGTGGCTACTTTGAAGAACCTAGAATATGAAATATATTTTCAGTTGTTTCACACTTTTTTGTTATGTATAATTCCACATGTGTTAATTCATAGTTTTGATGCCTTCAGTGTGAATCTACAATTTTCATAGTCATGAAAATAAAGAAAACTCTTTGAATGAGAAGGTGTGTCCAAACTTTTGGTCTGTACTGTATATATATTTTAGTAGAGACCCTAGAGAATAAAATGGTGGTTGTTGCAATATTTTATGTCGCACTGTGTTTGCGCTGTGGTCTTTCAAATGCATTTTTTTTTAAATTACTTTAATGAATTAAAAAAAAAACTAACCAGTAAAGTTAGGCAATTTTTTTTTGTATAATGTGAAAGATTTTACGGCGCGAGAATTGTGATCTTTATTCTAAGCAAAAAAAATTGTGATTCTCATTTTGGCCAGAATCGTGCAGCTCTACTACAAGTAGTGTAAAGTAATGAGTATACAGCTTGTATAACAGTGTAAATTTGCTGTCCACTCAAAATAAACTCAATACAGCCATTAAGTGAAAATTTCCAAATTGGGACCAAAGTGTCAATATTTTGTGTGACCACCATTATTTATTTTCCTTAACCCTCTTGGGCATTGGGTTCACCAGAGCTTCATAGGTTGCCACTAGGGTCCTCTTCCACTCCTCCATGATGACATCACAGAGCTGGTGAATGTTAGAGACCTTGTGTTCCTCCACCTTCTGTTTGAGAATGCCCCATAGATGCTCAATAGGGTTTAGGTTTGGAGACATGCTTGGCCAATCCATCACCTTTACCCTCAGCTTCTTTAGCAAGGCAGTGGTCATCTTGGAGATGTGTTTGGGGTCCTTATGTTGGAATACTGCTCTGCAGCCCAGTCTCCGAAGGGAGGGGATCATGCTTTGCTTCAGTATGTCACAGTACATGTTGGCATTCATGGTTCCCTCAATGAACTGTAGCTCCCCAGTGTCGGCAGCACTCATGCAGCCCCAGACCATGGCACTCCCACCACCATGCTTGACTGTAGGCAAGACACACTAGTCTTTGTACTCCTCTGCTGGTTGCTGCCACACATGCTTGACACCATCTGTGCTATGATAGTTTGACAATTACTTGCTCATGCAGTAGTGTACCTGAATGAATTTAAAGATAATTTTTGAGACATATAGAGCTTTTTTGGGGGGTATTTATAAACCATTTTTTTTATTGTTCTGTTAAAAAAACATATAAAAAAGGACAGTATAAACATCCTCAAAATGGCCCTTTTTTGTAAATTGGACAACTTCAAGTTTCCCCAATTTTCAGGAAATGAATGGCAGTACTGAGGTAGTAGAACACTTCCCTGAAAGCATTTCTAGTACACAATCTAAGTTCAGGGCTGCTGTAAAACTGAAAAAAGGCTATCCATAGATGTTAGATGCAGTATGACACAAGCTGTTTGCCTGGGGTGTTGTACTTTATAATTAAAACCGTGTTGCATTTGGAAAAACATGTTCCTGGGCTGAAAGATTATGCAATGATAGCATGCAGGCCTTACTTGTTATTGATCCCTTGGTATTGTGGACACATTGTTTTAGGATAAGAATAGTATGGGCAACGAAGCAAGTCCTGGGGAGTGTGAAGTCTCCAGCATGGTTATTGATTTCTGAGACAGAAGCTTGGAGTTGACAGTACAGAGACCCTGCCTAATTGCTGCACATGAAACACGTCAGGCTCAGGAATATTGACTTCCACGCTGTTCTCTAATGTCTGCTGCGTCTGTGACTCCTGCGTTCCAAAGCAGTGTATTTGCATGCAAGCTTTTATTTTAAAGTGGAATTCTATTCAAATTCTAGGGCTAAATCTACTTCCACCCACATTCTAAGCCTGTTCTATCTATCTTGTAAAAGAAAAGATGTCTATACCTACCTATTCTGAAGTCACAGAATCAGGTCCCAGGGCTGGCTTCAGTGTAGAGGAGAGGCAGTGACAGCAGCTGCAGAGCCTGGGTTTACTACGGGGCATCTATTGTCAGCTGTCCGTCTTCTACATTGAAGCGGGTGCTGGAAGCTGGTCATGTGACTGGACCAGAGCGAATAGGTAAGTATAGACAGGTTCATCTTCTGGAGTCTGCCACCAGCGCTGTCCATTTTTCTTCTCCTCTGAGGGCCCCCTCAGCAAGCTGGGTGCTGAGGGGCACTAATATATGTCGACAGACACACACAAAGCGGCTCGGCCATGCTTTTCAGTCGTCTTCATTGACTTATATGGGGACTAAAATTATGCCTGAAAAGTAGCTTGTGTACTTTTTTGAGCGACAGGCATTTTGCTACAAGTGGGAAGACTCTCAGGGCTATTGAAAACAATAGGTTTTTGAAAAATTTTGAGCTTTGAGCTACAAGCCACAAAACGCTCAAGTGTGAATGGGTCCTGAAGAAAACCTGTGCTGAAACGATATGGATGTAGTTTTCGCTGAAAATGAATTGCTTGGCCGTTATACTGATTCAGTAGCTTTTTACCACTGATTTTGAATAAGTAAGAAAATCACTTTGCTGTGGCTTTCTAATTTGTGTACTTGTTTTGGGGTCGGGGATTCGAATACTACATGTCTGGCTGTCCCTGGCTTCAATAATTCCCAAGGAGCTCAGCACATTTAAATGTAATATTTTTTCTTTGAAACTTAAAGGGATAGTTCACCTTTAACACAAATTTGCCTATGCAGATAAGGGGCATCTGTAGATAAAAAAAACTGTGCAGCTCTGACTAAAATTGCATAAAGCCCTTGCTAATAGGTGTAGGCCATTTACATACCTTATAAAACCTGACAGGAATACTCCCACGATGTTGCTAGCTACTGTACTCCCAGGACGTTGCGAAGTGAGGCCTAGTCATCACTGTTCACCTCCACCATCACTTGAGGGAGCTCTCAAATGCTGATCTCAGAGCTACTGCATCAGGGGAGAGAGAGAGCATGTGGTGAGGGGGTTTGAATCAGAGAAAGAGCTCACTCCTGTGATGGTGGAGGTGAGCAGTGATGACTAGGCCTCACTTGGCAATATCCTGGGAGTATTCCATTAAGGCTTCATAAGGTATGTAAATGACATATACATATAGCAAGGGTATTATTCGTCTTTAGTCAGAGTAGCACAGTTTGTTTTAATCTGCACACATCCCTTACCTGCATATGCAGGTTTTTTGTAAAGGTCAATCATCCATTTAAACTGAACCTTAAGCTCCACCCAAATAGTGTACATTTTTGGGCTAAAATTAGCTAAATTGTAGATTTCTCCAAGACAATAACCCACAGAACTGAAGTGAGTTTATTAAATAACATAAATGACATGTTTGTCCCTTAGCCCATGATAATCAGACATCTAATTCCATTAGTCTGCCCACACCAATTTGCTGTAATCTGTAGTCTGGTTGTCATTCACTGTATTCTTTTGCCCTTTTGTGGTATATTATCAAATAAGCACAAAGCAACTGCTTGCTTTTTGGTAGTTTAATGTTTTAGAAGAATGTGAATCTAAAATATCCATGTAAGGTCACCATTACGAAACCCACCCACATGCCTCGTACACACGAGCGGGTTTTCCGTCGGATAATAAACCAACGGTTTTCCCAAAAAGAATTCCTCTCAGCCTGCCTTGCAAAAAGTCCGCCTGTCCAACACGTACTACGGCACTATAAAGTTGAAGTCCCATTCCAACGGCGCCACCCTTTGGGCTGCTTTTGCTGATCCTCGTGTTAGTAAAAGTTTGGTGAGAGACGATTCGCGCTTTTCATCGATTTGCAGCGTGACGAATGTGATATCTCCATTCCGAATGCTAGTTTTACCAGAAAGAGCACTCCAGTCTCATACTTGATTCTGAGTATGCATGGTTTTCCGCCCATCGGAAAACCATACAGACGACCGGTTTTCCCGCTCTGATTTTTGGCCTGATCTCTTTTTTTGTCCGGCAGTTCTTCTCTCTGAAAAACTGCAATGGAGCATACACACGACCAGAATTCCCGACAAAAAGCTCTCATAGCAGTTTTCCCGTCGGATAAAAAGCTTGTGTGTACAAGGCATGAGAAGTGCAATGCAGCCATCACTGGAGTAAGTGCTTGGAGACAAGAAGTGGCTTGGTGAAAACCAGCATTTTATTGTTTTACACGTGGCACTTGTTTGATGCACAGGGTTACTCTGATGCTTGTGTGCTCATAAAACCAGGTCATACTGGAATGTGGTTTCCTTTGTTTACCTGGAAGACACCTATGACCATTCTTGTGTTTTATAAGGTACATCTTTCTCTTCCTTCCAACATAAAAAGGTTATATGGCTCTGTTGTTCATTTGTTTGCATTGCCTTTTCCACACAAATGACCCATTGTCATGCATGTGCTATTAATTACTGGCACTGCAGTAGGTAATACTTTATTATTAGCTCCCAGACTAGAAGAATAGAGAAAGTGTATGGGTTACAATGACTGTCTGTGCGGCTGACTTATGAAAGTTGGAGGTGTTGTCCATAGCAATCAAACAGGTACTAGCCTTCATGATCGAAATTAGACATTAGATGTTATAGATATTTCTAAGAAACTAAAGAAAACCTGTCAAAATCTATGGCAATTTAAAGGTCACCTCCAGACAAAACCCTAGGTAAGTTAAAAGGGCATTTAGATTGTGTGTGTGTGTTTTTTTTTATTATTTTTTTATGCCAGAGATTTGTTGGTAGAGGTGATGTAAGCAAAGCCCAAAGCTCTGCTTTAAACTGAACATTTTAAGGAAAAATGCATAAGCAGAGGGGAAAACTGTACAGCAGAACAAACATACCCAGAGATACAAACAGCTAAAAGGTTATGTATGTATTTTTTCCTGTCGATCAATCCTAGCCCCCTTCTTTTCTAAGCCTCCTTATTAGTCCTTTTATATCTGGCCTCCCTGACTAGTAGATGTGGTACTGGTGCCTATATTATTATTATTTAGGTACTTGTATAGCGCCGTCAGTTTACGCAGCGCTTTACATATACATTGTACATTCACATCGGTCCTATATCTATGGATCTACACATTACTTGCTCATGCAATTTTATGGTTCACCGGGTTTGTGGCCAGTTTACATTATAGCAGTATTAAACACAACAACAAAAATGTATCTTCTGCCAGTAAATCTGCTATATTTTAAATTTCTTTAACAGACCAAGCTGTCCAGCAAAAATGACATTCAGAGGGCTGAGACAAACTATTTACCACTGACAGGCATGCTTACAATGGTCTACTTTTATTCATTTATGTAAAGCCTTTATCCCAAAGGGAAAAAATTTTGCTATAACCGTTCAATGACTTAAGGACCGGAAGAATTTCACCCTTAATGACCAGGCCACTTTTTGCGATACGGCACTGCGTCGCTTTAACTGACAATTGCACGGCCGTGAGACGCTGTACCCAACAAAATTTTCTTTTTTTCCCCCCACAAATAGAGCTTTCTTTTGGTGGTATTTGATTACCTCTGCTGTTTTTATTTTGTGTGCTAGAAACAAAAAAAGAGCAACGATTTAAAAAAAAAAAAAAACATATTTTACTATTATATGTACTATTTACTATATATACTATTAGAGACAGCTCGCACACACAGCGGGGAGACATCGCAGGATCCAGGAACAAGGTAAGTAACTTCCCCTGTATCCTGCAATGCGATCCCAAGTCTGGCTCGGGGTTACCGCTTCTGGTATGTAAAATTCACCCGAGCCAGACTCGGGATTACCGCCAGGGAGGTTAAAGTGGTGCAGCTCTTGACTCCTACTACTGCTCCAACTGTACAAGTAGTTTGTCTGCATTGCACTCTGATGCTCTGGAATGGCGGGTCAGCAAGCCCAGACCGTGATCTACCAGTCACCAGTCCGCGATCTACTGGTAAAATGTGTAGTCTTTGTATACATATGGTATATTAAATGCTTAACTGCTTTGGTGTTGCCGTCAGTAATAATATAACCCAGGTACTGCTTTGCTTTTAAATGGGCTTTGCCATCACCTTTCTCTGTTTACTTTTCATTGACATTAATATTTGTGAGGATTGTTTGTCCTGAACTGGTCAAGCAGAAAAGGTAGAGGCCAGGTGAAGAGTACTGGATTCAAGATATCCTAGATCAGTGGTTCTCAACCTCTCTAGTGCCGTGACCCCTTGATAAAATTTCCCAAGTTGTGGGGACCCCTAACAGTAAAATTATTTACGTAGCATGGGTTGTCCGCACCCAAGGAAAGGCAATGGGATGAGTGGCAGTGCTGGCAGGGAGTTCTGATCAGCCGACTTAGGTGCTCTTGATCAAGGTCATCTGCTGATCTGAGAACTGTAGTGGGGACTTTTAATGGCAACTATAATCACAGGTTGTGTTACTTACTGTGTCTCCGACTTTGTGGTATCTCGTAGCAGTGACACCTATGCCAAAATCAGGAGATGGGGTCTCCAGCTCCTCCCATTTCCCATTCCTCACCAGTCAGCTGACCTCTAGTTTCTGTTCCCCAGCCAATGCCGTTAACTGAATGGGCAGATGTGAAGAGGCTTAGTGGGCGGCCACGGGCCCCAGGAACAGCCCTGCTGGGTAGCCACAGGTTCCAGGGACAGCCCTGCTGGGTGACCGCAAAAAGGCTGGGAGAGCAGTGCAGGCTTCAGGAACAGCCCAGGATTCGGTGACCCCTGGCAAATCATCATTCGACCCCCATGGGGGTCCCAACCGCCAGGTTGAGAACCACTGTCCTAGATCTTATAGTACTGCTTTATATGAGTCACAACCTTTGTCACATATCCGCCTCTTACCAAAAGATAAAATGATCATGTCATTCTCGTAGGCAGTGTAACACTCTTGCCAAGCAAGGGTTAATTGACAGCATGTGATTTTTATGCTGGGAGACTGAGCAAAAAAGCACATCAGACCTTTGCTCCCTAGTGATTTTATATTTAGTACAACTGGTATTACAGCGTTACCAAATCTCCATAGCAACCAAATCCTAAGCAGTGGTCTATGTATAGAGTTTAGGGAGCTGAAAAAAAAATAGGGATATTTTTCCCAGTTACTAGTAGCTCTAGGGTAGAATCCACACTGTGTGTAATACTGCTACTTTGTGCAAATTGCCTTAACCTTAAAGAACCTGTCAAATATTAGTTGATGCAGCCCTATCAGGAAATGGAAAAATGTGATTGGGTGCTGTAGGTACTGTTTTTTCTTGCATATAGTCATGGTACTCTGCACTGCATTAGCTTGCTTAGTTTTCTGAAAACTGTATTACATTAGTAAATCTAGTTCTCTGAAGTGAAATACACAGAAATGCTGGATGCGAACGTAGCATGGTGAAGATGGTGAATAGATGTCCATTAGAGCTGTGCGATGAATCGAGATCTTAATTCAACCCCCCTTGCGATCTTAACACAGCAATGCTTCGAATTGAGTGCAGAGAGTTCTCTGCTCAAGCCGACAGCTGTCAAAAAGAAAAAACAAACAAACAGGAAGGCTGCCAAGTTTATCACAACATCGCTTTGAGTGAGATAAAGAGATACATTGTAACATTTTGGTTAGATCAAAGGAATGAACTTCTGTCTGTAGACGAGGGCAGTTTAACCATTTAACCACTTAAGACCCGGACCAAAATGCAGCTAAAGGACCAGGCCATCTTTTGCGATTCGGCACTGCGTCGCTTTAACAGACAATTGCGCAGTCGTGTGACGTGGCTCCCAAACAAAATTGGCGTCCTTTTTTCCCCACAAATAGAGCTTTCTTTTGGTGGTATTTGATCACCTCTGCGGTTTTTATTTTTTGCGCTATAAACAAAAATAGAGCGACAATTTTGAAAAAAATTCAATATTTTTTACTTTTTTCTATAATAAATATCCCCCAAAAATATATAAAAATTTTTTTTTTTCCTCAGTTTAGGCCGATACGTATTCTTCTACCTATTTTTGGTATAAAAAAAAAAATCGCAATAAGCGTTTATCGGTTGGTTTGCGCAAAATTTATAGCGTTTACAAAATAGGGGATAGTTTTATTGCATTTTTATTAATTTCTTTTTTTACTACTAATGGCGGCGATCAGCGATTTTTTTCGTGACTGCGACATTATGGCGGACACTTCGGACAATTTTGACACATTTTTGGGACCATTGTCATTTTCACAGCAAAAAATTTATTTAGAATAAAAATAAAATTATTCCTCCATCCACACAGAGGACCAGCTTAACATCAATGCTTGCAGGGCCCACAAATTGCCTATTGTTAAAGAGATGGCTTGGAGCCTAAGTGAGTGTGTTTGAGAATAGATCTAATCTGCTTTACAAGCAGAAGTTTATCACCAGATGTCAATAGAAGGGTGTGGAGTGGACTTTGCAAAGATTTCAAACAAACTCCTTTCACGTTGTCATTATGGGGTATTGTTTGACATTATTTTCCTAAAAATTCTACAATTTTGGAATAAGGCTGTAACATAACAAAATGTGGAAAATGTGAAGCACTCGGACTACCTTCCAGAGGCAGTTAGGAACAATGAAGTCACTGACCTGTCTGCCATACAACATTAAACAAAATGACCAATTCTTTGGCAAGTAGTAAAGTTCCCATATAAGTGTTTCAGTAGTACATTTGGTTTCCTGCTTGTTGTTCAGCCTTCGTATATTAAGGGCCCTTTCACACGGGGCGGATCAGTAATGATCCGCCCCGTGCACCTCCGCTTGCTCTGCGAGGATCGCTCCGTTGATCCCTGCTGAGCTGGCGGATGACAGGGCGGTCCCCGCACACTGTGCAGGGACCGCCCTGTCTTTTCTGCGCTCCCCCTATGGGGGGATCAGATGAACACGGACCGTATGTCTGTGTTCACCCGATCCGATCCGTCAGACGGATAGAAAAGTAGGTTTTTCCTCCATCACACTTTGGCGGATCGGAGCGGGTCGGATGTCAGCGGGCATGTCACCGCTGACATCCGCGGCTCCATAGAGGAGCACGGAGCGCCCGTACAGGTCCACAAAAAAAATTGACAGGCGGACCTGTACGGGCCGCCAGTGTGAAAGAGCCCTTAAAGGATCACTAAAGATATTTTTTTATTTTTTTTAAATAACAAACATGTTATACTTACCTCCGCTGTGCAGCTCGTTTTGCACAGAGTGGCCCCGAACCTGGTTTTCTGGGGTCCCTCGGCAGCTGTCTCGGCTCCCCACAGCAAGGACTCATCACCCTCATGGAAGCTCGGATGATATTGAGTCTTTGCGGTCGCGCTCTCGTGATACAGCCATAGCCGCTGACTGTATCACTCGGCCCTGCCCCCCGGCCATGCCGCGTCATTGGATGTGATTGACAGCAGCATGAGCCAATGGCTGCGCTGCTTTCAATCAACCAATGACAGAGCCGGGAAGACAGCCGAGAAGCCTGCGCGATCACTTCTGGGTATCGCTGCTCCGGCGCTGTGGCTGGCCAGAGCAGTGATGACGTCACCCCCGCGCACGCACGCGGGAGCCGCCACTAACGGCATGCGCCATAGACATCGGTGCCGCTATTCTTTGCAAATATCTCCTAAACCTTTTAGGTTTAGGAGATATTTCTTGCACCTACAGGTAAGCCTTAATCTAGGCTTACTTGTAGGTTAAAGTGGTTGTAAAGGGTTTACAACCACTTTAACTGATGTTTGCTTGGTCCGATGAGAGTAGTAGAGACACTGATCTTTGAAAGGTCCTAGAGGTGCAGACATATGCCAGAAGGGAGTCTGTTGCCAAGAGATGAAAATCGTAATAGACTGGGGTAAGGGGGTCATAAATCCTGGAACTCAAAGCATTGAGCTATTTTATTGTTTTCAAGCATAAATGTGTTACAAGTAACGCTGTTTGTGATGGTTGTTGCCTCAATGGTTTTCACCTTTCAACTAAAGCAGACCTTCAGTAATTTTTTCAACTTTCTGAAATCTATTAAATCTTCTGCCCTTGTTGTTTTAACTTTGGATAGTGATCCTAGGGGCTTATGACATCATGCACAGCTCTTTCTCTCTCTCACTCTTTTTTGAGTTTGCCAGGAAGGGAGGGGGGATGAGTCGTAAGAGGGCCAATGTGAGCTGCAGAGCTGGAGGTGTGCCTCTGCGTGTCTGTGTAAATCCAGGAAGTGAACAGGCAGCAGCTTCAGCTGCTCACAGTAAAATACAAGGAATACAAGGGGACAGTTTTTTGAGTAAAGGTCTGGTTAGCATTGATGCTACTTTGAAATCGTGCTACTAGGTCAGCGCGATTTCAGATGCTACTTGATAGACATCTGTGTGGCTTCATGCACAGATGTCTTTTGAAATCGCACCTGAAATCGGCAAAAGAAGTGCAGAAACTGCTTTTGCAAATCGATGCAGCGCTGCAAAATTGGTGTCATACCGATTATAATAGTGCCATTGCCTCCAATAGGCTGGGACTTGTCATGTGATTTGATCTCTCAAATTGCATGACAAATCGCTCCAATGTGAACCTATGCTTAAAGTGGGTTTCTGAGCTGCTTGGGTTACCAAGAAACATGGCACTGGGCCTTTGGGGATTGGTGTTTTGCTATGGTGAAGGATAAACCAAACTGTACTCTGTTGTGCTCCTTCTACAGAGACCAAATCTCAAAGTTATTGAGTTGTCCATTGAGAACAAAGTGACAGACTGGGGTAGATTCAGATAGATCAGCGGATCTTTAGATCCGCGTAATCTATCTTATTTACGATCCGCCAGCGCAAGTTTTTGAGGCAAGTGCTGTATTCAGAAAGCACTTGCCTCTAAAGTTGCGCCAGCGGATCGTAAATCCCCCGGCGGAATTCAAGTTCCGCGGCTAGGGGGAGTTTACTATTTAAATCAGGCGCGTCCCCGCGCCGATCGTACTGCGCATGCGCCGCCGGCTAAATTTCCCAGCGTGCATTGCTCCAAATGACGCCGCTAGGACGTCATTGGTTTCGACGTGTACGTAAATTACGTCCATCCGTATTCGCGACCGACTTACGCAAACGACGTAAAAAGTTCAAAACTCGGCGCGGGAACGACGGCCATACTTAACATAGGATACGCCGCATATAGCAGGGGTAACTATCCGCCGGAAAAAGCCGAACGCAAACGGCGTAAAAAAAAAGCGGCGGGCGTTCGTTTCTGAATCAGCGGATCTCCTCATTTGCACATTCGTTGCGTATACAAACGAAAGCGCCACCTAGCGGCCAGCGGGAGAATGCAGCCTAAGATCCGACGGTGTAAATCACTTACACCTGTCGGATCTTAGGGAGATCTATGCGGAACCTGATTCTATGAATCAGAGGCATAGATCTGACCGTCGGATCTCAGAGATACCACGGCGTATCAGGAGATACGCCGTCGTATCTCTATCTGAATCTGCCCCGTTATGTTTTAAGTCCTCCCCTGAGCACCTTCACAGTGCTCTCCCCATTGATCCCTCTGTGGCTTCCCAAGGCGTTTTGTGTATGGGGGAATACATGCATTCCATGATGCAATACTCAAATGGATAGCCACAATACTCGGGGGGGACATATGTTTCTATGTTAAAATGCTCTGAATGGTCAAGATGACAGGGTCTCTTTAATGGTGTAAGGTTTTGAAGGTGTTTCTCCCTTTTTCTTATACCAAACTTCTGTATTTTGTTAGTAAGTAGGCCCCCCTCCTAAACTTGAATTCTGGGATCTCAAATATATATATATTTTTTAATAAGCTCTTGCCCTTGCGTATATAAATTTGAAGTTTAAAATGTAGTAGAGTCACTAAAAGTATCTTTATAGCTTGCTATGATGCAACCCAGTCACCTGATAATGACTTTTTGCTGTTCTAGAGGCAGATACATTTTGCTGAGTAGTGAGTTGGGTGGCCAGCCCTGATGTCATTAACCACCGTGCCCCACTGAGAGATCACCTTGTTTACAGGCATGCATCTTACAGGCTGTTATTGTGGTGAAAGTGTTTTTTCATTTTTTTTGTAAACGAGCAATCCAGTTGATGCATACATATTGCATTGTATTTCACCAGTCCTATAAAAAAAATGATTTTAGTTTTAGCTTTATATTTACACAGTGTCAGCAGTGATCGTTATGTTGTGACTTGCTGTCAGGTGCCTGTAGCCCCAACATGTGACAGACTGTGGTTGCCGCACTGAAAAGGTTAACGCTGTCACTCATGGTTTACTTGTTTTTCTTGCGTGGAACATGAAGAGGGGTGATACGTTCCCTCCATAAGACGGATGGAAAAATAACTTTGTCATATGCTTGTCTTGTTGTTTCAGGTTTCCCCAAATGACTTCCCTGGCAATCATATAAAAACGTGTAGGAGTTCCTTGGGTGACTGATTCTGACAGCTTTGGAGGGTCAGAGATTACTTCAAGATGCTGATTAAGGAATATCGCATCCCACTTCCCATGACAGTGGAAGAATACCGGATTGCACAGCTCTACATGATCCAGGTATTAACGTTATATTTTATATAGTATGCTTATCTCTTCTAGGAGGGCATGTTTGTTCAGTAATACGGATGTCTCCATCATTTAAAAGAATTTGTACAGTTTTTTTTTTTTTCCAAATGCAGTAATCAGTAGGGTTCTACAATCTAAGGTTTAAGTAAGCGTTTTTATGCTTGTTTGCTGTAGATTATGCTGGGTAAATTACAAAATATGAAGTCCAAATTTATATTGTGTATTACAAGAAAAGGCAATACCAGCCCATGAGCATACTACCCGAACATGTCATGTGACTTAAGATTATTAGCACTAATCATTGGGGAAAATGATCCATAGACGCAACCACCTTATAGTGTATGACACTTTGAGCCTATACATGAAAGTGTGATACCATAAAAATGGATAGTTCATGACAACCAGCTTCCACTTGTAATTTCTGCACTCCAGAGTTGAAAATAACGTAAGAATTTTGATTGGTTATGGTTGGCAGAAATGTTCAATGTAGTCCCTTAAAAAAAATCCATGATTAAAGCCATATAGTATGTTTGAATAATATCTTAATATCATGGTACAGGATACAGGGATTGTTTCTTAGACAATGGGTTATATGCCCAAACCTTGAGTTCTTTTACCTTATTATTGTCTTGCTCATCTGGCCTTATCTGATGCTTTCTGCCACTGCACTACTGGAACTTTCGCTCTTGATAGTGATGTAGTGCTCATAAGACTCTAACTGCGCACTTCCAGTCACCAGTTCTGCTGATGACTCAAGCTGATTGTTGGCCATCTCACCCGTTGGCTGATGCTTTAGAGACACAGCCTGGGTTAGCGCCTGGGTTACTGCAATTCCTTCATACCAGGCACGCTGAACTCCTAAAAACTGCATGCATTCCATGAGTTCTCAGGGAAAGATCCTCACTTAGCAATGGCGACTTACAGGTGTTCAGGAGCCGGGAGCTCAAAGGACAAGCAGCAGGGATTTTGCTTTGGGCCCTAAATAAACTCCCAAGTGCCTCTGAGGTTAAAGCCGTTTCCTTGTTCACTGACACCATTTCAGCCCCCTAGGTTCCCTCACAGATCTGCAATATGTGGGCTGTCTGACTACAGCAGAATTCTCTGTCTAAACTATTCCAAAGGCTTTCACCAATTCTAGATCCTGAATACACAAAACTAATATTTATAGGACAAGTAGATCCAGGGAATATCTGATTGCCTCTTGGGTTATCAGGAAGGATTTTGTTCCCCCACTGGAGCAAACTAGATTATCCTTTTATTTTTTTTGCCTTCCTCTGGATCAACTGTGGATATAGGATTGTGTATATGGAGGTTTTTGATTTGTGTGTGTGTGTTGTGTTTTTTCTTTTTTTTTTCCTGTGTCAGTTGAACTGGATTGACTTGTGTCTTTTTTTTCAACCAGTATGTAACTCTTGGCCTCGGCACTGCTCTTCTATGTAGACTTTATAAAGTGTGTCATTCTGCAGATCTTTAGGATGTCCTTACATTCTGTTTATATGGGTATTTTATGGCTTAAAGCTTGGTCGGCAGACCACCCTTGTGAATAGAGTCTTTTGAGCATGTTCTTCAAAGGAAAGCTTCTCTTTTGCAATCCCCTTGGGGAATACATTACATAGTTACATAGTTTACATAGTTAGTCAGGTTGAAAAAAGACACAAGTCCATCCAGTTCAACCACAAAAAATAAACAAACAAAATAAAAAACACAGTACAATCCCATACACCCAACTTCATACCCACAGTTGATCCAGAGGAAGGCAAAAAACCCCAGCAGAGCATGATCCAATTTGCTACAGCAGGGGAAAAAATTCCTTCCTGATCCCCGAGAGGCAATCAGATTTACCCTGGATCAACTTTACCTACAAATCTTAGTACTCAGTTATTTTATGTACATTTAGGAAAGTATCCAGGCCTTTCTTAAAGCAATCTACTGAGCTGGCCAGAACCACCTCTGGAGGGAGTCTGTTCCACATTTTCACAGCTCTTATTGTGAAAAAACCTTTCCGTATTTGGAGGTGAAATCTCTTTTCCTCTAGACGTAAAGAGTGCCCCCTTGTCCTCAGTGTTGACCGTAAAGTGAATAACTCAACCCCAAGTCCACTGTATGGACCTCTTATATATTTGTACATGTTGATCATATCCCCCCTAATTCTCCTCTTCTCAAGAGTGAATAAATTCAGTTCCTCTAATCTTTCCTCATAGCTGAGCTCCTCCATGCCTCTTATCAGTTTGGTTGCCCTTCTCTGCTAATGATTTGTACAGGGGCAAAATGATATCTCTGTCTCTGGAGTCCATACCTCTCTTAATACAAGAAAGGACTTTGGAAACCGCAGCTTGGAATTGCATGTTATTATTGAGCTTATGATCTACCAAGACCCCCAGATCCTTCTCCACTACAGATCCCACCAGTTGTACTCCCCCTAGCATGTATGATGCATGCATATTCTTATTCCCTAAGTGCATAACTTTACATTTATCAACATTAAAGCCCCTGAGTCAAATCTTTGAACTATAGGCCCAAGTACGTATGCTTTCACTTCTCCTGCGTTTGGGAGTCTAATCCTGACATCATTATCATTCACATTTCTGTTCAGTACAACATTTTGTATATCACTGACCTCATGTTCATCAACATACTGTCATTGGCACCCTTTGTTTGCTTCAGGTCTGCTGGTGGACTTCTTCATGACACCCAGTGCCCAGTTTCTCCAGCCAAAGTCACGATAACTCTACTGTTCACCAAGTGTGGAGGTTAGGTCCATTACATGGACCCCCCCTTTTTTTTTTTTTTACACAGGTCTTCCTGGCCTACAACCATTAGACTTGGGTCTGAGGATTAATATGCCCTTCCTCCCCATACCAGGGTCAAGGATCACCAGGCTGTCTCATCTCCATAAAGAACTAGTCTTTGGGATTGGTTGACTTTTTTCGCCAGCTTAGTACTGGAAATAGTTTCATTGCCCCTGTTCTCAATACCTTACTTATTCATTTATTTCCCCGCCCTCCTTATCTGGTTTATTGGTGCCACAGAACTTGCCTACCTCCCTCACCTTACATCTTCAGTTCTGCAACTGATCTGTAGACCCTTACCCAGAGATCTCCTATCATCTCTATTTCCCTGTTAGTCATCAGTTGGGCACATTCTGAGCTCTGTGCCCAACTGTGCCTTTTCCTGGGAGTAAAACTCTTCGGTTCCACAAAACCCAGATTAAGCATTGCTGGCCTAAGAAGTTCAGCCAGGATCACTGCGGAACAGTTGCTGTGGTGTACAAGTATAAACACCTGGGGGCAGATCCACAAAAGGATTATGCCGGCGTATCTATTGATACGCCGGTGTAACTTTAAAATTCCCACGTCGTATCTTTGTTTTGTATCTACAAAACAAGATACGACGGCATCTTGGAGGGATCCGACAGGCGTACGTCTTAGTACGCCCTCGGATCTTAAGGTGCAATATTTCGGCAGCCGCTAGGTGGCGTTACCGCCGAATTCCGCGTCGAGTATGCAAATTAGCTATTTACGGCAATCCATGAATGTACGTCCGGCCGGCGCATTTTTTTACGTCGTTTTCGTTCGGCTTTTTCCGGCGTATAGTTAAAGCTACTGTTATAAGGCGTACTCAATGTTAAGTATGGCCGTCCTTCCCACGTAGAAATTAGAAATTTTTACGTTGTTTGCGTAAGTCGTTCGCGAATAGGGACGGCGCATGCGCAGTTAAAAAAAAACGTTGTTTACGTCTGGTCACTACGTATTTACATAAAACACGCCCCCATTACATCCATTTGAATTCCGCGCCCTTACGCCGCCAAAGATACACTACGCTGCCGTAACTAACGCCGCAAATTCGTTGAGGATTCGAAAAAAAAAAATAAGTTGCGGCGGCGTAGTGTATCTTATATACGCTGCGCCCGGCGGATTATTACGCGCAGGTACGTAGATCCGCCCCCTAGAGTTTACTGTATGAGGTTTTTACAGATAGATATGCTTGCACTAAGAGAAGGGAATAATAGAGCTCAATACCTTGTCTGGAAGCTCAGCCTGTTTATGTAATGATCAAATATGGCTGCTTTAATGATTACATAGCCTTAAAGGGTAACTCCAGGAATAAAATATAGCAAATAAAAATAATATAGCATATACAATTGCTTCACAAGCCATACTGTAATTTAATGTTATTTAAAAATTTCCTTTCTTTTTCAAACTGCAGCACTGTTATTTTCTGTAAAGCTCCATGCAATATGGTAACCTGGTAGCATTCTATACAATGTGTATGAAACACCCCTAGAAATGTAATTTCCTGCTTGGGTGAAGAACTCTGTACTTGGATGTGGAGAGTTTTGGAGCTTCAAGCCTAAGAGCTATAATTGAACACAGGTTTTGATACTCCAGCCGCCAGTTCTGTGTCATGTAGTGATGTAGGAGCTGGCTGCAGGAACTACCGTGTGCAGTGGGGAACCAAAAAAATGAACATTCTCAATCCTACATTGCAAGTCTAGATGACTAAAGTCATCAGACTTTCTTTCTCATGAAAGTGTGAGTCTAGTTAGTGTCCGCACCTTTTCCTTGGCTCCTTCCAGGTGCCATTCTTTGGGCATCTTTATTGGGCAGTACAGGATGATACAATGCCTGGAGTTCCAGGAGTCCTTCATCCCAGCACACAAGGACCATGCCAGTAATGTAAACCAAACTGCAGTCTACTTGCCACGAAAAACTGTGAGCAGGCAGATAGGTGTTTTTTTTTGCAAGAAACATTGCATTTCTTTTCTGCAATAAAAGGACTGGTAAGTTTTTGTATGATGCCTTTAGTTCTGCTTTAAGCCACAGACATTTTTAAAATAGAAAAACTAGCTTCAAAAATAAAAATCTCCTTTTGTGTGTACCCTCTCTACTGTTAGATACTAAAAATACAAACAACATGTTGAAATAATGTAATTCCATCTCACATATGCTGGGTTTACACCCTCAGTGGCTATCGAGTGGTCGAAGATGGAGGGTGTCAAATGTGGAAAAATGGAAGTGGCAAGAAAGAGCACGGATTTGGAAAAGGGCAAAATGAGAGATAAAGTGTTACTAAACCCTGCATCCACTGTATCTGGTCTTCCACAGTATACAGAACATGGAAATGCAACAGTTTTAGTAAAAATAAACTTTACTCATTAGCAGTATATAGCAGTCTTGTAAAATCTATCATTGTCTGGTTAAAGCTTGTAGGAGGAGTTTTAATTCTGATTGTCCTATGAGAATGCAGGACCCCTGACCCTCTGTCTGGACAGTGTTGATTGGCCCTGTGCTGATCACATGTACTCTCCCACAGAAAAAAAACTCTCCTAGCAATACACACCAAACTGAGCATGTGCAGCTTGTCCCCTAGCCTCTATATGCTATCAGGAGATATAATGGGGGCTCGGGAAGAAGGGAAGGATCAAACGAGACAGAATCAAAAAGTACAATGCAGAGAATTAACCCCTTAGGTTCCTCAGTGAGTATAACATGCATGCTTTTCTGCAAATACAGACTGATTTTACTGTTGTGGGTTTAGTAACACTTTACGTCGGCCACTCTTAAAATCACAGTGGTTTAAGGCTGTTCACTCTAGCACAGAGAGCTTCTTTTTTTTTTATATTCAAGAAAAAGGCAGCCGTCCTGTGTTTTTCTCTGTGCCCTGTTCACATTGCGGTGCAACGGTTCTGCGTTTTTCTGCTCCGCAGCTGTCTGTGTGTGTGTGACCCTGTGTTTCAATGCATGGCATATGAGCTGCCATGCATAGAAATTAATTAAATGTCACTTTGACATTCCATTAAAGTTTAGGTTAAAAAAGGGTGAAACGGTGTCTTGCGTTGTAAGAGGGCAAGACACCACCCCTCAGCTGCGATCACTACCTGCTGCTGTGTGCCAATCTGATAAAACAAACAAGTGCCCACAGTGTTCATTTATAATGGTCATGTGATGTCAATAGTTGTCCTCACCAACGTCTAGCAGGATTTCAGAAGCAGTGGGGGCTCACTGAGAATAGACGAAAGCTCTCTGTGGATAATTAAATATGGCAGAATACAATTACACAGGGAACTCAGGGAATATGTGGACCAGAAAATGGATTTAGCTATGCTGGTAATTAATTATGTTAAAGTGAAATGTATGCAGTGAATCTTAATGTAAAGTTCCTTGTCAATATGTTTTAGTTGAATCCAGTATTCAAGGGGTATCATATTGTACCTGATGAGGCTGTCCGGTCTTTTTTTTTTCTCTTTGCTTAGTAAACTTTGTGTCACCTATTGTGCCTAATTGGTTGCTGTAACAATTTCGGTGATGATTACGAACATAGAAAACTGTACATCATCTCATAGCATTAATTAGATTAAAATCATCTTACATCATGCATGAAGGATGCACATTACAGTGGAAAGGCAGGAGTGGGTCTCAGCTGCAGGCTCCATGGTTACGGGTGACATCAGCCTGCGCAGCGCAAACTGATGTGCAGGGTGTGCGGCAAGTGTTGTCCTAAGCTAAACCCAGTGGATTGATGATACAGTCATGTTTCCAAGGTAACAGATGAAGAACACTGGTTCTAAAGTGAGAGTGAAGCCTGGAGTTTGTGACTCCGGCACTGGTGAGGAGGAGGATGGGAAGAGTTAGCCATAGCACACATATTGGGAGTCGTGATCTTTCCCAGAAATAGATCGGGAGGCAGAAAAAGGGGGTGAGGGCGTTTCTGAACACTTGTACTATCCAGCAGCTCTTTTACGGGGGATTGGAATACAAGTACAGTGCTTAGCTTTTATGTAGTTGCATCTGTAAATTGTACATTCTCAAGGGACAGTCTAAAAATGAAGAAACTATAGGGCACTGAAAAGTTTGTGGCTGGCTATTTAGGTGCATATATATATATATATATATATATATATATATATATATATATACACACACACACACACACACACACACAAATTATCACTATTGATAATTTGATCTCCAAACTGCAACTCGGGGGCCAGATTTGGCCCTTTGCTTCTTTTTATCCGGCCCTTGGGGCACAATTCCTCCCACTGACATTAACACTGGGGCATAAATCCTGCCACTGACATCAACAGTGGGGTACTATTCTTCCCACTAACATCAACTATTGGCCACTGATCTTCCCACTAACACCAACTATAGGTCACTATTCTTCCCACTAATACCAAGTATGAGGCACTATTCTTCCCACTAACACCAACTATGGGTCACTATTCTTCCCACTAACATCAACTATGGGCCACTGATCTTCCCACTAACACCAACTATGGGCCACTATTCTTCCCACTAACACCAACAATGGGTCACTATTCTTCCCACTAACACCAACTATGGGTCACTATTCTTCACACCAACACCAAGTATGGGTCACTATTCTTCCCACTAACACCAAGTATGGGTCACTATTCTTCCCACTAACACCAACTATGGGTCAATATTCTTCCCACTAACACCAACTATGGGTCACTATTCTTCCCACTAACATCAACTATGGGTCACTATTCTTCCCACTAACACCAACTATGGGTCACTATTCTTCCCACTAACATCAACTATGGGTCACTATTCTTCCCACTAACACCAACTATGGGTCACTATTCTTCCCACTAACACCAACTATGGGTCACTATTCTTCCCACTAACATCAACTATGGGTCACTATTCTTCCCACTAACACCAAGTATGGGGCACTATTCTTCCCGCTAACACCAACTATGGGTCACTATTCTTCCCACTAACACCAACTATGGGTCACTATTCTTCCCACTAACACCAACTATGGGTCACTATTCTTCCCACTAACATCAACTATGGGTCACTATTCTTCCCACTAACACCAAGTATGGGGCACTATTCTTCCCACTAACACCAACCTGCTATAGATGACTATAAAACGTCATCAGTGCTGTCACCTTTCAAATCTAAGCGATTGATCAAGTGTCAAAGGACTGGGTTGTAAGAAGCAATTGTTTTCAGAGCTGCATCAGCATGCTTTTATGTCTGTCATATGATGGTTTCCATTGTTGCCTGGATAATATCATATCTAATATATCTCAGCTTTGGCCATCACTTTGCATAGCCATTGTTTTAGTAGATGATTATTCCTGTAGAGCCAAGAAGATGACTTGGATGGCAGATTGTCTGCTTTAGATTACAGAGTTCACATATTGGATATCTGTTAAGCAGTCCTTTCTCCTTGACAGCGAGGAGCTCATTTATTGACATGTGGGGCCCATGCTGTCCGGAAGTACTGTGGGCCCAAGCCAACATGATGATGCACCCCCTGTGGTCATAACAAGCTGGGCTCCCAGGACACCCATGGCTAAACAGTCTCTACTTTAATCAACCTCACAGTATTCACTGCATCTGTCAGTAGCAGCTAATTGCTATGTACGTGTGTATTATTCTAACCTACAGTATTTTTGTTTGTTTACCAATGCATGCTTGGGCAAACCTGAAATTCTGTTTGTACAGAAACATTTTTTTTTGTTTTACCTATTTTGTAATTTTTTGTAGCTTTATTAAAAAAGGAAGCGCAAACGAAAAATAATTTGTAAATAACTTTGCCATGCTTTGTATTAGAAACATAGGGAGAAATTGCAGAATAAAATGAGCGCTTGGGGTCCCCCTTTACATTTCACTTAGCGAGAATGCGGGTTCTCGCAAGCGATTTTTAAAGCGTGATTCACTTGCGTTTCTACGTGTCACTTATATGGTAGTCTATTCACTTGAAGTTCAGGGACCATATTTTGCTGTAAATTTTTTCTGTTTTTGTCTTGCATGCGTTGCCCTTTCATGTGCTCCCTGCTGTGAAGTCTAGTTATAGATGGGGGCAGTGGCCATTTGTTTGTTAGCAAATTTTGGCCCTAAGCCAGGCATTATTTTTAACGTGTGGTTTTTGCGTGACAGTCTTGGAAAAAATCATACCGCGTATGGGGTGCCATTTAGGATGAATGGTACCCAAATGCACATTGCACATTTTGCCAGGATTTGGATTGGATTTTGTAGAAATACTTTTAAGCCTAGGTTCACACTGCTGCGAATTCAAAATCAAAAATTCAAAAGTACAGGAACTACTTTTTGAAATCGCAGATGCGGCGTCGCACTGATTAGGACAGTGCCATTGCCGACAATTGCCGGCAAATGCCGCCGATTTGAGATGCGATTTGACATGTCAAATCGCATCTCAAATCGTTCCAAATCGTACCCAGTGTGAACCAGGGCTAATAGGAACAAGTCTAAAGGGATGCAGGCCCAGCAGATTTCCTCATTAGTGCTCTGCAGCTGCACACCTGACAGTTAATTATGAAACCACTACCATTAGACCCACACAGAACAGAGGGATTTCTTGAGAATAACAAAAGGTAGCAAACTGCAACAAGGTTTGTTATAATCCTTGCAATGTACATAGATTACCCAGAGGGAAATATTTGTTTATGTTTTAAAAAATAAAAAATGAAGTTATCACACTGGCAATGACATACATGGTGGTTAATTGCCTATATGCATTTACAGGACATATATAAACACATAAATACATTTAATGATAATATTTGGTATAATCGACACTGCGCTAAGGTGAATTCTGAGTTTTGCTGAGTTTAGAGAAAATAAAATTCTATGCATCCAGGGGCAGATTAAAGGGGGTGTAAAGGAAAACATTTTTTTCCCTAAATAGCTTCCTTTACCTTAGTGCAGTCCTCCTTCACTTACCTCATCCTTCGATTTAATGCAAGGCTTTCTTCCTGGTGTGGAGAAAGCCTCTTGAGGGGGCAAGCAGGAGTGTCAGGACGCCCACTAACACACAGCTCCTTTCTCTATCTGCAAAGTAGAGAGTGTCCTGACTTGCCTGCTCGCCCCCTCCCCCCTCAAGAGGCTTTCTCCACACCAAGGAGAAAGCCTTGCATTACTGTGTGTAGTTACAGACAGAAGAACAGGAAGTAAACATTTCTCAGAAGAAATAAGGACATTTAAAAGCAAAATCAAAGGATGAGGTAAGCGAAGGAAGACTGCACTAAGGTAACGGATGCTGATTAGGGGAACAAAAAAAAAAAATCCCTTTACAACCCCTTTAACTCCAACGCCAAAATACTTATAGATCCAGAGATGCATGGTGGTTTGTTTTAAAGTGTGTTTACTGCTTGTTCAGAATAGGTAAATACTTTAATGTGAATGGTCTGGGATCAGGTTCACTTTAAGAGTCGGTAGCACTATAAATATGTACTCCAAACAACACAGCTGCATTCTTCTCTTCTCGGTTGGCTAATGCAATAGTGACCATTAAGTAAATTACTATAACTGCCTGAACGTGGTACCTTCTCCTGATCTATATTAGCACGCAACAGAGGGTGCGGAAAGCTGAGTGAATGCAATACATTTGACGTCAGATTTAATGAACACAAAAGAGTCATTAACAGAGCCCAGGCTGATTCTGGCTGCAAAAGGAGTGGGCTGCTGCTAGCATGGCTTTTTATTTTCCCCAATTATTATTATTATTATTTTTATTCTGCATGTTGGCAGCTGAGCTCGAGTCACACAAGTGGGAGAGATTCTATATTTATATACATGCGTGCGCTCAAAACAGATTTCATGGTTTGAAACAGAGTGTGTGTTTATTTAGTGGTTTAGGCGGCATTGGTTTTAGAAAATTAGTTGGATGGCAGCCTACATATGGGTACAAGGGTGCTGAGTTGCCTTTCCTGGACGCTGCGCTTCCAATTAGCAGATTGGAATAGAAATAAGAAAATATGTCCAGCTTCCAAGGGAAAATGGAAAGGGAGGGGAGAGGGAATATTAACATACGGTAGGTTATTCAGCAAAAAAAGAGAAGGGGTTTAACCCAAGGAATAAAGAGTATACGCAGGTGCTCATATTTCTTTTAGTTTTATAGAACAACCAGTGAAAAATTATTTAGGGTAAAACCTATGGTATTAATTAATAAATGCCCTGTCCAGCTGCACATGCATTCCCTTGTCTGCTCCATGGTTCTGTCTAGCTGGTGATAATTGCCTACAACCCATGAATGTAATGGTGGGGGCCAAGTATAGGAAGCACTCCCATTCTTCCCATGTGACAATGAAGATGTTTGGTCACTACACACTCATACACCGCTCACTGTCACATAGGACATGAGACACTCCTCAGTATTGGTAAAAGTGTTACTAAACCCAGGACCCTGTATTCACTATATCTGGTCTCCCACAGTAAACAGAACATGGAAATCCATTCATTTTAGCATAGGCGTGCGCACCGGGTGTGCCGGGTGTGCCTGGGCACACCCCAATCCCCCCGAGCACAACATGCACAGCGGCAGTTGGGTGGCCAGCGCTGGAACTCTCTGATCTCTGTTCCAGCAGCCGGCACAGAAAACAGATGCAAGCAGAGTCAACCCGCCTGAGTTCAAGTGTCCCCGGCTAGAGCAGCGCATCCCATTTGCCATGCACGCCGTCGCCATCAATGTTACCCGATCTGTCGCTCCGAGCCGAGCTCAGCGATGGGCAGTGGGCACGGGACATGTGGAGGCGGAGCTAGACTGTGGGAGATTGCGGCCGCCCGGAGTCCTGCATCCCAGCCTGGCATTTCTACTCGCTGTTTGCCTTCTCACTGAGGTCTATTTCTCATCTGCCCCCTTACCCCCTCTGTCAGGCCGCTGCTCTCTGTAAGCCACCCCTCTCTGTCAGTTAACCCACTGTCAGCCACTCACCCATGGTCAGCTGCCCCCCTCTGTCAGCTACCCACCTCTGTCAGCTACTCACCTCTGTCAGCCACCCCCCTCTATCAGCAACGCCCTTTCCTCTGTCAGCTACCCCCCTGTCAGCCACCCTTCCTCTGTCAGCAACCCCCTCTGTCAGCTACCCTCCTCTTTGCCAGCTACCCCCTCTCTGTCAGCCACCCCCTCTATCAGCAACCCCCTTTCCTCTATCAGCAACCCCCTTTCCTCTATCAGCAACCCCCTTTCCTCTGTCAGCCACCCTCCCTCTGTCCCACCCTCCCTCTGTCAGCCACCCCCTCTGTCAGCCACCCCCTCTCTGTCAGCTACCCCCTCTCTGCCAGCCACCCTCCTCTCTGCCAGCCACCCCCCACCCCTCTGTCAGCAACCCCCCACCCCTCTGTCAGCAACCCCCTTTGCTCTTTTAGCTACCCCCCTCTCTGTCAGCTACCCCCCTCTCTTTCAGCTACCCTCCTCTGTCAGCTAGACTCCTCTCTGTCAGCTAGACTCCTCTCTGTCAGCTAGACTCCTCTCTGTCAGCTATACCCCCTCTCTGTCAGCTATCCCCCCTTTCTGTCAGCTACCCCCCTCTCTGTCAGCTATCCCCTCTCTCTGTCAGCTATCCCCTCTCTCTGTCAGCTATCCCCTCTCTCTGTCCGCTATCCCCTCTCTCTGTCAGCTATCCCCTCGCTCTGTCAGCTACCACCCCTCTCTGTCAGCTATCCCGCCTCTCTGTCAGCTATCCCGCCTCTCTGTCAGCTATCCCGCCTCTCTGTCTGCTATCCCCCCTCTCTTTTAGCTATTCCCCCTCTCTGTCAGCTATCCCCCCTCTCTGTCAGCTACCCCCTCTCTCTCAGCTACTCCCCTCTTTAGCCACCCCCTGTCAGCTACCCCCCTCTCTGTCAGCTGCCACCCCCTCTCTGTCAGCCTCTCTGTACGCTACCCCCTCTCTGTCAGCTACCCCCTTCTGTCAGCTGCCCCCCTGCAGCCACCCCCTCTCTCAGGCCCCCCTCTCTCTGTCA
This sequence comes from Rana temporaria, assembly GCF_905171775.1. NCBI lineage: Eukaryota > Metazoa > Chordata > Amphibia > Anura > Ranidae > Rana > Rana temporaria. Next base: position 183,004,999 of record NC_053489.1, read on the forward strand.
GTCCACCCCTCTCTCTTAACACCTTTCTCTCTCACCTCCTCTCTCACCCCACACCCCCAATCCCCTCCTCCTTTCTCACACCCCACCCGCTCTCTCAACTCCCCCTCTCTCCTGCCTCCCCGTTTCTCTTACCCCCTTACCTCCTCCTCTCACCCTTTCTCACCTCCCTCCCCCCCACATCTTTTCCCCCCTCAGGGGGTGAAGGCACATGATTTCTAACAGCGGCCCTGCGAGTGAGTGCACAAGAAGGAAGGAAGGAAAATGGCACTACATTAGAGTAGCTTCGCTCTGCCCCCAAACTCTGTCTCTAAACAGCTTTCGGTAAGTCTAATAGGGGTCTTTAGGGGCAGGGGACACTGATGAAGGGCCCCAGTGTATGTTTGCCCAGGGGCCCATGATACTTTTAAGACCACCCTGGCTCTGTGTGTAGATGGAGAAGATCTTCCACTGATGGTTCGGCTTATAAGAGAAGAGTGGAAGCACGCGCGCGCGCGCGCGCGTGTGTGTGTATATATATATGTGTGTTTGAGGTGCACACCCTAATGCAATGGGCTGCGCACACCTATGCATTTTAGTAAATATAAACTACTAAATACCTTTTCTCTTCAGCAGTATATAGCAGTTTTGTGACTACCATCCGTGTCTGGCCAAGCACTGGGTAAAGCTTGTAGGAGGAGTTTTCATTCTCCTCTGACTGGACTGCATGACCCCTGACCCTCTGTCTGGGCAGTGCTGATTGGCCCTGTGCTGATCACATGCACCCTCCCAAAAAAGAAAACTGTCTAGCAATACACCCCAAACTGAGCATGTGCAGAGTGCCTTCTAGGGCTCTGTTGTATCAGCAGATGGATTGGGGACAGTGGAAGAAGGGGGAGGGTCAGATGGATTGGGGACAGTTGAACAAGGGGAGGATCAGAGAAGATGTGATTAAACAGCCTTTTTACACAATGCGGAGGATTAACCCCTTAGGTCCTACAGTGAGCATAACAAACATGCTTTACTGCATATACAGACTGATTTTACTGTTGTGGGTTCAGTAACACTTTAAGCTCCATTTTGATGATATTGAACTTACTCAGCTTCTCCTCCCTTTGTTTTTTGAGTGATTGTAAATAATCACCTTTTAAAGCAACCCATGCTGTTTAAAGCTGAATTGAAAGGCAAAATAGCGCCTATAAAGCGCCTGAAATCTGCCACTCCAGTGTGAAATTCCAAGTGCTTTCACACTGGGCCGTACGGACATACATTGGTCCCTATGTGATTGCGGTCATCCGCTGACACCCGTAATTGTCCGCCTCCGCAAACATACGATTTTGCAGATGGAAAAACATTATATTTTTTCTTCCGTCTGCGGATCGGATGAACACGGACATATGGTCCGTGTTCATCCGATCCCCCCATAGGGGAGAGCGCAGAAAAGACAGCGCGGTCCCTGCACAGTGTGCAGAGACCACCCTGTCATCCGCCAGCTCAGCGGGGATATACGGAGCGATCCCCGCTGAGCTTATGGACATATGGATCCACCCCGTGTGAAAGGGGCCATAAGGCTATGACGTGGTCAGTTTTTAATAGAAAAGCAGAGGGACTGGTGGGAACACCAGAGATTTCACACAAGGGAAGCAATACAAAGAGAACAGGATACTTTCTCATACATACATGGTCCAGAAGGCACATATCAGAAATATGAAATGCTGGGGTAACAAACACTTTAAAAAATCCAGCCATAGGAAAGCAAAGAGAAGGTAAATATATGTAGCTGGGAAGTGCAAAGGTAAAACAAATAGAACAAAAAAATGTAATGTATTGCAGATTTTCAGTTTTTGGATGTGGTGTCTTTTGGGCATTTTTTTCACCTGGTGATCCTACCAGTAATACCCTTCCTGTATTAGTGGAGGAACACCTCCCTTCTCCTTTTCTACAAAATATATTGTAGATGGGAGTAGTTCTGTAGTTAAACTGACCAGGGCTACTTGAAATGTGTATGGGAAGTTAAAAGCTCACTACATCTATGACATGAGCGACAGATATTTTTGTGCACTGGTCGGACAGAATGCACTGTTTGGTGTACCAGTGCAAATAAGAGGAGCTAATTTTTTATGGTTTAAATACACTTTCAATGAACCTGTTGCTTTACCATGCACACATACAATACAGATTCATTTGAAGAGGATTCAGCCCTGGCTCTTGGAAAAAGAAAATATGGACAGCCGCACTCCAAAAAAACCTTGATGGTTGTCTTTATTTTAAAAAAAATGGAAAACTGCACTACAAGTCACAGCACACAACACGGGAGTAAAACAGCTGACGCGTTTCGCACTATAAATTAGTGCTTAATCATAGCTTGGCTCTTGGCCTGTAGCGGAGCAGACAAAGACCTAGGCTCGTTAACATAGAGCAGAACGCAACCTTGTGAAACCATGTAAATGTAAATTTGTTTCTGAGATGTGTATTTATGGGAAGTATGAGATTTTGCAGTTGTTCAGATAGACAGGTAGTGAGAAGCTTTAGGGAGCCATATCAAAGGGAACAGAGTCATTTGTAGCTCCAGAGCCATTGGTTATGGATCCGTGTTACAGAATAGATATTGGTGGTAGACATGGCCGTCTTTAAGGCAGGGCAAAGGGGGAAGCTGCCCTGGGCCCTGTCACTGTTGTGGGGCCCAAAGCAGCGGCCTCATACTTGCCAATTATCCCAGATTAAATTCCCTAGTCCCTTGAAGTTCTAATCCTGTGCTGTGTCTGCTGTGCTGCTACTAATGCTGCCCAGCTCTGCACTATTGTTGTGCACAGATGACTCCCCTGCAGACCCTGTGTTTACATGTAAATTACCATCATTCCTATGTAAACAAACTGGAGCATTCATATGTAAATAGGGTTGGGATTCATATGTTAATAGCTGAGGCCGGCGGCAATCATATGTAAATAAAGGTGGCATTTATATGTATATCATGCCCCTCTGCAGTAAAGAGATGAAGTGCTGTAACCTCTAGCAACCAATCAGTGAGCAGTATTACGGTACAGTAATCTCTAGCAACCAATCAACAAAAAGAAATCCTGTGCTGTAACCTCTAGCAACTAATTAGTGAGCCATAATGTGTGCTATAACCTCTAGCAACCATTCAATAAGTGGTAATGATATGCTGTAACCTCTGGCAACCAATCGCAATCACTGCCTGATCTGATACAGTAAACTGATTTTAAGTCTAGCTGATATTTATTGTATGTCTCAGAGCAGGTGGAGAGCAAAATTGCATATGGGGGCCCCAAGAAAATGTTTGCCCAGGGTCCAATCAACATTAAAGACGGCCCTGGTGGTAGACAATAATTGTAATGAATTTGTTATGGACAGTAACAATTATTAATTTCTCATTGGCTCTCACTGCTGAAACTGTTATGGTAAATAATGATCATTATAGTATCACATTCTATAAAGAAAATGGAGCCATTATTCTGTTGTGTTAAAGCTGGGGTCCAGCCAGTTGACTAGACACTCACTTGAAATAAATATATTTTAAAGTATTTTTACCTTCCAAAATAATTGTAATTGACTTCAGACTTCACACACCCATGCTGTACTTTATAACCAGGGGAGCGATACCACTATTCATAGCCTGCAACTAACTTTTCCACCTCTTCTACAATATTATCACTGAACTATGGATGATTGTCCCCATAATTCTGTGCATCTTTTCCCCCCTAAGCTTTCTTTTCACATATTTATTTTTAAAATTCAAATCATTTGTCATTTTCTTTTCACTTCACAATTATGTGCCACTTTGTGTTGGTCTATCAAATAAAATTCCCAAAAAATACATTTATGTTTTTGGTTGTAACATGACAAAATGTCGAAAATGAAATGGGGTATGAATACTTTTTCTTTTTTTTTTTTTTTTTTTTTTTTTTTTTTGAATTTCAAATCAGTTTATTGAAAGGCAGTACAGTACATAGCATGAGCCTCCAGCACAACCTGGGGCTAAAAGGTATACATACAGTACAGAGACTAAGGTAACAATATTGTCAGAAGGAGTTTAGTGCAAGGACATCACATATACATGTAATAGGATAATTTCACCACTTTGAGACTAAAGTCTTCAAAAGGGAGAAAACGAGAATAAGAATGCGATCAAAAAAAAAAAAAAAAAGGAATAAAATGGCACCTGGTACTGACTGCATTCCCGGCACCCCCAATGGGTTCATACTGTGCCTAAGAACCAGTGAATGCGTTCAGCTCGCAATGTGTGCCTAACTAGGGTAAGAATGGACCCCCTATCCCGGAATAACAGAAATTTCCGAGACCATGGGCCCATCCCAACGTAGGGATTAACCTAGCCTATTTCCATATTTTAGTAAAAGCATGAGACTCCTGACGAGAGCTTACTTAACAAGCAGTAATCTCCAGTGCTCACTATAACACATAAACATAAACAAAGAAGAGAGAAGATAAAGTTCTCTACTGTAGTCTTTTCAAGATGCAACTGCCTATCATACCTTAATATATTTATGGAGATATGTAAAGGAAAAGGAAGAGAAAGAGGGTAAGAAAAGAAACAGAGAGACAGAGGAAGACCAGAAAGAAAGAAAACATAGATTAGTGTCGCCAGCTACGGACTATATGATTCGCTCTATACGTCCCAATATCAAAAATAACAGCAATCCAAAAAGGATGGATATCCCCCACCTTCCCTTATCCTTATAACAAAGAGATGCCTATATATCTAGCCCAGGGTTCCCATACTGCCTCGAAAGATTTGGAAGAATTGAGTATTGTACTGACCATTTTCTCCTGGTGCATGATCCAAGAGATTTTCCTTTTGGTCTTCTGGAATGATACAGAAGGTTGTTTCCACGCCCCAGCCAGTGTGATCCTAGCACCAGTGAGCAAGAAGGCTATCAATTTTTGAGTGTATTTGGTGGCCTGTGGGACATTAACCCCCAATAACGCTATTTGTGGAGATTTGTCCACCGGTATCCCGGTCACCTTCCTAATAAGAGAGAACACTTTGTTCCAAAATCCCCTGATTTTAGGGCATTCCCACCAGGTATGCAACATAGAACCCTGGGCTAGGCAATTTCGGAAACACAATGGAGAAGTGGTTGGGAACATTGCAGCTAGCTTGCAAGGAACCAAATACCACCGCATAAATACTTTGAGGTTAGCTTCTATTAGAGAGATGTTGATGAGACCCCTAGAAGCCCTCAACCCTACCTCATGCCACCTCTCCATGGTCCATGACATCTGTAGATCCCTCTCCCACGCCTCCATGTAGGAAGATTTGGATGTAGGTTCTGATAATGAATTGTATACAATGGAAATGCCACCTCTTTGTTCTGTAAAATTGATGCACCATTTCTCATAAGGAGTAAAGTCAGGGGGATTTGGCTTATTTTTCCAGATTGAGTTAATAAATTGAGATATTCGGGAAAATCTATCTTTTTCTGTATCCGGCATTCCTAAGGTCCCCACACAATGTGCTAACGAGATCAGTCCCGATGGGGCAAGAAAGTGTCCAATCCTGTAAAGTCCCTTGTCCGACCACCAGCGATAAATTGTAGAGTCCCCCCTCGGATTAAAATAGGGATTTTGAAATAGATTAGCCAAAGGTTGTATGGCAGAGGTTATAGCTGGAGACTTCCGCAATTCGTCCCAAAGCCTGAAGGCTTGGGAGAGTGTAGGGGCCATAATGGCCGGTCTCAGTCTTTGGGGACACCAAAGCAGGTCATCCAGAGAAATGTGAGGAACTGCCTGTCCCTCCATCTCCATCCAATCCGGTTTCTCTCGACCGGAGTAGATAGAAGACAACTGAGCCAGCCGGGCTGCTTGATAGTAGCGAAAGAGATGAGGTAGTCCTAGACCCCCTTTAGTTATGGGCCCATATAAAACATTTTGGGGCAACCTGTATCCTCTACCACCCCACACAAACTTAAGCACCCTTCCCTGAAATTTTTTAAGTTGATCTTTCTTTATTGCAATGGGGAGAGATCTGAATAAATATAGCAGTCTGGGTAGGAGCGTCATTTTAACAGAATTAATTCTCCCTAGCCAAGATATTTTGTGAGTGGCCCATGTTTTTAGGTCCATTTCGAGTTTGCGGTACATAGGAGGAAAGTTAGCCTGATAAAGATTTTCAAATCTGTTAGTTAGATTTATCCCAAGGTAGCGAATGGAAGAAACAGCCCACTGGAATTTGAAGGAAACCTTCAGATTCTCTACCATTGTGGATTGCAAATTTATATTTAAAGCATGTGATTTGTTCATATTCACTCGCAATCCCGAGACATGTCCGAAAGATTCAAGTACTTTGCAAATGGCCGTCAAGGATGTATTTGGGGAGGTAACAAAAAGGAGACAATCGTCAGCAAACAAAGCACACTTATGAGTGTGTTGTCCGCAACAAACACCAGTAATGTCTTGATTAGATCTAATGGCAATGGCCAAGGTTTCTATTGCCAATGCAAAAATCACCGGTGACAGGGGGCAACCCTGCCTGGTCCCTCTTCTAATCTGTATCGGATCTGAGAAGTATCCCTGTAGTTTGACCTTCGCCTGTGGTCCTGAATATAAGGAGCGCAGTATACCCATAAAACTCTCTCCAAATCCCCACCTCCTTAAAACCTCAAATAAGTATGGCCACGATATAGAATCGAAGGCCTTCTGAAGGTCCAGTGAAAGGAGCATTCCCTCCTGGGGATGACCTCCATCCCACCCCGACTGCAATATTGAGACCACATCAATCGCCCGCCTGATCTGGTCCGGGCCCTGTCTCCCCGGTATGAAACCTACTTGATCTCTATGTATATAATGGGAAATGAACGAATTTATTCTGTTAGCCAAAATTTTTGTGAGAATTTTCATGTCGTTATTGATCAGCGAGATGGGTCTATAATTTTCAACTAATTCCGGGTCCTTATCAGGCTTGGGGATAACAGATATGAACGCTTCGTTCAGATGAGGGTGTAGGTCCTCCCCCGTTCTTTTGGAGTTGAAAAACCTTGTAAGGTGAGGGGCCAGGGTATCGGCAAAGCTTTTATAATAGGGGTTTGAGAAGCCATCCGGCCCCGGGGCCGAACCGCCCTTCAGGTTCTTGATCACCTCCAATGTTTCCCTCACGGAGATAGGAGCCTCCATGAGTTCCACATGCTCCCTGTGAAGGCTAGGAATAGGTAGCTTGGCAATATAGGACTGAATCTCAGGAATCCCAGCTGAGTCATCGGACTGGTAAAGTGTAGAGTAGAAACCTTGGAAGGTTTTAAGTATGTTTTCAGGGTTGAGGGTTGTAGTCCCGTCCCGAGTTTTAATTTTTGGGAGAGAGAATGTGCGATAAGTCGGTGATAGTTTGGTGGCCAGCATAGTGCCCATTCGATCCTTATGTTGGTAAAATTTTGCTCCGCTCCAACCCAGGGACCCTTCCGCCCTTACGGTAAGCGCTAGATTAAGATTAAGTCTAGCGGATTCCAACTGGGAAGTCGTAATTGTTGTTTGTTTTTTTTTGTGCTGTTTGCAAAGTTCTGAAAATTCCTTGTCTAATTTTTCTATTTCCAAAGCTTTGGCCTTTTTCAGTTTAGCAGCAATTTGTATCATCTTACCTCGGATCGAGGCTTTATGCGCGGCCCACAAAGTCTCAGCTGAGATCCCTTCTACATCATTTAAGCTAAAGTATTCCTGTAATGCTTTCTCAATGTCCATGATAACATTTGGGTTTTTAAGGAGGGTTTCATTAAGGCGCCAATGAAATTGACGATAGTCACCTGTTCGACCTCGCAGGGAACAGATCACCATTGAGTGGTCGGAGAGAGACGTATCCTTAATAAGTGCTTTAGTGATCAGGGGGACATGCCTCGAGGTGACAAGAATGTGGTCTATCCTTGAATAGGAGCGATGAGGGTTGGAGAAATGAGTATAATCCCTTTTAGAGGGATTAAATTCCCTCCAGACATCCACAAGACTTCGTTGGAAGACCAGCTTTGCTAAGTGTGAACTAATCCTAGTAGGACGGGTTAATTGTGATGATAAAGGTCTGGACTTATCAAGACTTTGATCGAAAGCCACATTGGAGTCTCCTCCAAATATGACTATCCCCTCCAGTAGTGAATCTAAAGTGTTAAACATATCTTGAAAAAATTTAAGTTGGCCTCTATTAGGAGTGTAGTAAGAAACAAAAGAAAAGAGTTGCTCATCTAACCACCCCTTCACTAGAATAAATCTGCCGTCCGGGTCCCTGTGTATCAGCTGCGATTTAAATTTACAAGATTTAGCGAAAAGAACTGCGACCCCTCTGGTCTTATCCTCAGCATTTGCCAGGAAGAACTGTGGGTAATGAGTGTGGATGAACGAAGGGGAGTAACTTGCAGGGAAGTGGGTTTCTTGTAGAAGAAGTACTTCCAATTTTTGTGAACGATAGGATTGGAACACTTTCTTGCGTTTGACCGGGGAATTCAGGCCCTGGACGTTGTGGGACACCACTCTAAGGAGTGGAGACGGAATGGTATTACGTGGCATAACCATTGGAACACAAAATCATATCATAGCTATGAGAACTTACCCCGGACGGTAGGAGGCGTGGGATCCGAGAGCAGACGATACCAGTGGGACCATACCCCCGAGAAGGGCATGGAAGGTGCTGTGTCCGTAGACTGGCGACAATAGAGGACAGACTAGAAGAACAGGAAAGAAGAAGAAAAATGCATATAATAAAGCATATTAAATGAAACCAACGAGAGTGGTGGGGGGAAATCCCCAACCCCCTCCCGCCAAACAAAACATTCACATAGCCCAAGTTAAGGGCTACCAGTCCAACTCCCGACTGCGAAGTATCCACAGTCGAAGGTCGGACGTGGGCACAAGGTGTCTGCCCCGGCCATAGCCATCCCTGAGAGGAATAAGGCTCATAAAATTATCATAGTTATGTAAATCCAGAAAAACTGTAACATAGTAGAACTTGTAGAACGAGGGCAGCCGGAGCCCTTGGATCAGGTATATACTTAAATCAAACACAGCAACATGTAATTCTAGAACAGTAGCATATTGCTAAATTTTGCATCTATGTTCAATGACCATGAGTCAATGATAACTAAATTGAGGTTCTGAGAGGGCTAAAAATAAGTGTAGATGTTATCAAAAAATACCAAAAAATACCAAAGGAGTATTTATCTCAGATTTTCTCACCAAACTGGAACAATCAAGAACTTGTATAAGTAGCCTAGTAGTACTGAAAAGCCAAAAAAAAAAAAACAGGTAATAATAAGATTTGCAAAAGTCGATCCTGAGGAGGAGCAATAGCAAACGGAATTGGTTGAACATATTTTGGTCCAAGTAGACCAGAGATTCCCCAATGAACTTGGGAACTCCTGGCAGAGAAGCCCCCATAAGGGACATCTCAGGAAACCTTTAGAAGGAAAGCAGGTGTGTTGACATGAAAAAGTCAAGTCGCGGCTGATTCTTTTATGCGTCTGCTTTTGTTAGACTTCCATGGCGGCGAAATAGGGCTAGTGGGAGTCGGCCTTTTGGACGATCCTGTCTGTGGGGCAGAAGTGTCCATTGCTGGATCCAATGAAATGAGCTTCAGGGACAGTAGGATCTTTTCTCCCTCAGCTAGGGATGTGAAGGAATAATTTTTCCCATTAATGGAAAATTTCAGGGCAAATGGAAAGGCCCACCAATACCGAATTTCCTTTTGAGACAGAACAGATAGCAGGGGCTTCAGGGACCTACGCCTCTGGATGGTTAGGGGGGATATGTCTGCGAAAATTTGAATGTTGAATCCTTGAAACAAGATGGAGGGGTGTTGGCGTGAGGCTTTCATTACTTCTTCTTTCACTGAGTAGTAATGTGGTTTTACTACAATGTCTCTGGGTGAGCCGTCCTTCCTGAGGGGGCCTAAGGATCTGTGTGCCCTGTCCAGTTCTAATTTATGACCATTAATTGACGGCAAAAGGTGCTTTAAGAGGTCTTGAACTGCTGTGGGAACATCCAAAATGGATTCAGGGAGCCCCCTGACCCTAAAATTCTCTCTTCTCGAACGATTTTCGAGGTCGTCAATTCTGTTCAAAGCAGTGTCCAGTTGTTCTTGTAAAGACTGTATATGGTCAGTGTTCTGGTTGGCCCTGGAAACTGTGATATCCAATTTTTGCTCTATCACCTCCATTCTGGATCCAAGGTTTTGGAAATCAGATCTAATATCATTAGTTATCTTATTAGCAGTAGTGGCTAAGCCCCTTTCCAGCAATTCAGATAGTTTTAAGAAAAGTTCCCCTGCGTTTTGAGGCATAATGTGTTCCTGGCTGCCTGAGGAGAATATGGCGCCTGAGGGGGACAGAGCGGCTCCCATATGGGTATTATGAGGGACAGAGTGCTGCTGTGATGGGTTCCCTTTATGAGGCTCTGAGGCAGCAGATGAGAGGGACAAGAGGAGAGGAGCTCCATGTGCAGCCATTTCAGCATAAGAGACCGGGTTCTGGGATGCAGCCTGTCTGCCCTCCTGCTTTCCCCCAGCGTTAGCGTCTGTTACCTGAGGTGCGGTCGCCATTTTGGATTCGACCGCGACCTCCGTCGGCGTATAGCTTGTCCTCCGGTCCCGCCGGACCGAGCTGCTGTGCATGGGCTAGTAGCCCTGAGGTTCCCCGAGATGTACAACCAAAATTATCGGCTGCCGGCTGCCCTCGTCCGAGGCTAGGACGGCGGAATGGCCGGGGCAGTGCGGAGCTCCGAGCTTAAGCCGCCATCACGGGAGCCTCCGCGCATGCGCCTCCCCCCTAAGCTTTCTAAACTCTTCTAATAATAGTCCTGATTATCCGGTGTTGAGTATTTTAAAAGCTACACTTCCAGGATAAATAAAGTGTTCTTGTAAGCCAACATTTTTTAATACATTAAGGGCTAGATTCAGATACCTTTATGCGGGCGTAGCGTATCTCCTATACGCTGCGCCTCCGTAACTTTGAGAGGCGAGTATGGTATTCAGAAAGATTTTGTGGCCGAAGTTACGGCGGCGTAGCGTATTAGGGCCGGCGTAAGCCCGCCTAATTCAAATGTTGAAGCTGTGGGCGTGTTTTATGTAAATTAAATGTGACCCCACGTAAATTACGTTTCTAACGATCGGCGCATGCGCTGTCCGTGAACGTATCCCAGTGCGTATGCTCCAAATCACGTCGCAAATAGTCAATGCTTTCGACATGAACGTAACCTACGCCCAGCCCCATTCACGGACGACTTACGCAAACGACGTAAAACGTGAACAAATTTGACGCGATTCCGACGTCCATACTTAACATTGGCTGTGCCATGTTTTTGGTGGTTTATCTTTACGCCTGAAAACGCCTTACGTAAACGGCGTATCTTTACTGCGACGGGCAAGCGTACGTTTGTTAATAGGCGTATCTTGCTGATTTACATATTCTAGGCGTAAATCAGCGTACACGCCCCTAGCGGCCAGCGTAAATAGTCAGTTAAGATACGACGGCGTAGGAGACTTACGCCGGCCGTATCTTAGCAACATTTAAGCGTATCTCAGTTTGACCATACGCTTAAAGTTGCGACGGCGCGGATTCGGACTTACGGCGGCGTATCTACTGATACGCCCGTCGTAAGTCTATATGAATCTGGCCCTAAATCTTTATTGCTTAAAGAACCTATGAAAGCATCTAATTTCCCCCAGTCTCTTTCGCATCATTATTCCTACTGCTAAATAAGTGGTGTTTTAATTCTGTTTGCATGTATTACGTTCTTTATTAAAACTTTTATTCAAGGGAACTTTTAAATATAGTACTATATCTAATCAGTTTTAGGGGCTGTAGATCTGGGAGTCTTGCCAACACGTAGAGCACCTTTTCTTGAATCTTCATTCATTGCTTGTCAGACACAACTCAGCCCACTGATAATGTTCCATCAAATTCTATGAACTAGGTTGGAATGCTGTAGGCAAATGGTCCAAGTAAATACAGAAGGGATCAAGGATGTTGTGCATCTCATTGCCTTAAATTGGATGTCTAATGCCTTGTACACACGATCAGTTTTTCCGAAAGAAAAAAAACGCATTATTTTTTTCAGCAGGAAAACGGCTGAAATTTGTCTTGCATACACACAGTCCCTCAAGTCTTGGCGGAAATTCCGAACGTCAAGAACGAGGTGACGTACAACACGTACGACGAGCCAAGATCAATGAAGTTCAATAGGCAGTTCAGCTTTTCTGCTTGATTCTGAGCATGCACGTTTTTTTTTGCGCGTCGTAATTGCATACAGACGAACGTGATTCGCTATAGAAATTTTTCCTGTCACAGAAATTGAGATCCTGCTCTCAATCTTTTCTTGACAGGAAAACTGTCAGAAAAAGTGTGATGGAGCATACACACGGTTGGTTTTCCTGACAAAAACCTTACATCGCACTTGCGTTTTCTGTGTGTCACTTATATGGTAGTCTATTCACTTGAAGTTCAAGGACCAAAATTTTGCTGTCAATTTTCTCTGGTTTTGTCTTGCATGCGTTGCGCTTCCATGTGCTCCTTGCTGTGAAAGCTAGTTATAGATGGAGGCAGGGGCCATTTGTTTGTTACCAAATTTTGGCCCTAAGCCAGGCATTATTTTTAACGTGCGGTATTTGCATGACAGTCGTGGAAAAATCATACCGCGTATGAGGTGCCATTTAGGATGAATGGTACCCAAATGCACATTGCACATTTTGGCAGGATTTGGATTGGATTTTGTAGGAAAACTGATCGTGTGTACGAGGCATTAGAATATCTATGGTCAAAGCATAAAATCATTTCTTCACTTCTACATTGCTTTTCAATTATATCTTGCCTACTTCTATTACTCTGAACTATCATGATGTTTTTTAAGCTTGCTTTGTGACAATCCCCACACATTTACATTTAATGAATAATGTGACACGTGTTCACAATGTCCTGTAAGTAGGCACTGCTGTGTCACAGTGTTCACAGAGCCTGCCTTCTGAGCTACAAAGTTTCAAGAGGCAGAGGCAGTCAGGAATCACTGCTTGGAGCAAAGTACCATGGGATACATAGTCCTTTAGAAACTGAATAGTAAATAGCAGAGGAGAAGCTGCATACTATGCCGGGAATCTAGGAAGTTGGTGAAAAAAATGGGCAGCAGACACACAGAACTCACTATATTAAAGCGGGGGTTCCGCGGAAAAACGTTTTTTTTTTTTTCAGTTGCATCTGCCGCTCTTAATGTACTTATAAGTCTACTTTTCCATCTTGCTTGTGGGCACTCTGAAGCCGTCAACACTACACAGTATTGGCGATTTCACCTGTTTGCCCTGAATTAAAATGGCGGAATTGTATCCGCCCTCGTCACGTGACCAGCTGCAAGAGTCACGTGACGTGTCAAATCACACGATAGTTCGTCTTGTTAGCTAGAGAATCGTCTCCTGGGCAGCGTCACGCTGTGCTCCCAGGAGACATTGCAAAGTAATCCCAAGAATCACTGGGGGAACACAGCTAGACGGACACACCCACTCCCGCGGGAGCTAAACCAGGAAGTGCCTGGTTCAGACATCATAAACACGGTATAGGATTTATTTAAAAAAAAAATGATAGCCAACTTTAAAGATTGAAACTGAGCCGGTGGGATTAATGATGATTTGTAAATTAGGGTTAACCTCCGCTTTAAAGGTTTTCCAGTAAGCCAATATTGGGTTGTCAAAAATAATTGTATTGCAAGGGAATGAAAGTGTATGCTGTGACCATAGATGCTGAATCTAACCCAGGGTATATATATATATATATATATATATATATATATATATATATATATATATATATATACAAAAGCCAATATTCCCTTCACTTTAAATTGTACAGCTGGCACTTAACTTTTTAAGTCCTTTTTTTTGTAATGTCAGAGAGGATGTATGTCTCCTTGGAGTTAAAGTGGTACTGTATAAACTTTCTTCAAAGTGTATAGTAATGTATGCTCTAGCTAGCACAGGGCAAGCCAGCTTGATGGCTGTATGCAATACACGCTCTGTACTTTGCCAATGTTTTGGCAGGGTTCAGTAGCCCACTTAGACTTCACTGCTTTACAGGTCAGTAGTGGGCTCTCTCTCACCATTGCTATAGTAGTGACATCTGGATGATACCTAGTCTGAGTAAAGTTTCCATATATACTTATGAACAATCCATAGAGGAGCCAAGGCATATTATTACTTTTTATTTTTATAGCCCAAAGTACATTCTAAACAGAAACATTTTCTTAAAGTGTTATTAAACCCACAACAGTAAAATCAGTCTGTATATGCAGAAAAGCATGCTCGTTATACTCACTGTGGAACCTAAGGGGTTAATCTTGCGCAGTGTGTAAAAAGACTGTTGGATCCTGGCCTCACTGATTCTCCCCTTTGGAGCTGGCATGGGTTCGGGTGGTGGATGGAGCTGGGATGGGTATGGGGTGGTGGATGGAGCTGGGATGGGTTCGGGGTGGTGGCTCGAGCTGGGATAGCTTCGGAGTGGTGGATGGATCCGGGGTGGGATTGGGGGGAATAGATGGAGCCGGGATGGGATCTTTGATTGGGGGGGGGGGGTTAAAGGATATGTGCTTTGGGAGGGGAGGGAAGAGGAATTGTGCTGGGGTGTCAAACATCAAATCTGCCCCCCTCGTTCTAGCACAAGTCCTCTCTAACCCAAAACAAAGCACCCCCTAGCGCATATTGACTAACCCCTATCCCCTCCCTAAAATCACTCCTGGCAGCACAATTGTTACCTGCCCAGGCTCCTCAGAAGCCCCCTCACCCTTCCCAATTACCATGTAAGACTCCTGTTATTACAGACCTCGTAGGGCAGGTGTCCCTCCTCTGCCTTCTCCCCTTCTCTGTCCCCCTGGTCCGTGTGCATGAACATCAGAGCCAACGAGGAGGTGGCTATAGTCGGGTTCCTGCAATTGTGGGGGTGTGTGGGATGATCGGACCCAGGCTCCAGCTCAGTGTCAGTCTGGGCCTGTTGTACCCTCTGGCGGGTGTCACCCAGGTGCGGGTTGCTATATACTATTATATATTATATTGTATTCAGCAGTTTATATTTACAAAAATAATTGCATTTCCATCTTCTATATAGTGAATGCAGGGTCCTGGGTTCAGTAACACTTTAATTACCTTTGTTCTTTAGTTTTTTGCAATTTAAAATTCAGTGGTTTGCTTCTATTTTTTTAAACATAAACCTATGTTTTGTGTATCAATGTTTACTTTATCTAAGCTCGCTTACAGACACTATTTACCCTTTTTTCTTATTATTTATTTTTAAAGTGGAGGTTCACCCAAAAACTAAATTTTTTAACATTAGATTGAGGCTCATTTTGTGAAGGGGAATCGGGTGTATTTTTTAAAATCGAAGCAGTACTTACCGTTTTAGAGATAGATCTTCTCCGCCGCTTCCGGGTATGGGCTGCGGGACTGGGCGTTCCTATTTGATTGACAGGCTTCCGACGGTCGCATACATCGCGTCACGATTTTCCGTAAGTAGCCGAACTTCGGTGCGCAGGCGCCTTATAGAGCCGCACGGATGTTTGGCTTCTTTCGGCTACTCGTGACGCGATGTCGTGACGTCGGAAGCCTGTCAATCAAATAGGAACGCCCAGTCCCGAAGACCAAACCCGGAAGCGGCGGAGAAGATCTATCTCTAAAGCGGTAAGTACGGCTTCGATTTAAAAAAAAAACACCCGATTCCCCTTGACAAAATGAGCATCAATCTAATGTTAAAAATTGTTTTTCGGGTGAATTCCCGCTTTAAATACTTTGTGATAAAAAATGAAAAAACAACCCTATTTATTTTTCCCCATGTTGACTTCTCATTAATCCAGACCAGTTGCACTGGACCAATTAGCCTTTTTATAATGTCCCCAGAGATTAATAGAGATGATAATAAAGCAAACACTCCAGTGCTACAGCTGGAACAGTTGACGACATTCCAGAATTTTTCTACCAAAAGATTTATTTTGGGCTCTTTCTGTTATGTAATGTTTATTTCTTGTGGTGTAATCATTTTGGAAGCAGTATTTGTATATTTGACTTAACCCATAGCCCTTGTCGAGGGCACATTGAGCTGTGATGGACGCCTACAAAATAGGGTAAAGATTTTTTGTTTTTACTAGTAATGGCAGGGATCAGCGATTCTTAGCAGGACTGCGACTTTGAGGAGGACAAAACTGACCCTAAGTGACACTTTTTGGTGATTAATGATACCAATACAGTAATCAGTGCTATAAAAATGCACTGATCACTATATTAATGGCACTGGCAGGGAAGGGTTTAACACTAGGGGGTGATCAAAGGGTTAAGTGTTCCCTAGGGAGGTGCTTTCTAACTGTCAGGGGGATGGACTGACTGGAAGTAGAGAGAGATCGCTGTTCCTTAAAACTAGGAACAGCTGATCTTTCTCTCCTCCCCTGTCAGAACGGGGATCTGCCCTGTTTACATTAACAGTGCCTCTCGGCGGACACCTGTATCTATTACACGAAAGACGTACAGGTACATTGTTTCACACAATAGAGCCACCCTGCCGCAGCGTGTTTTCATGAGCACCAAACCGCATATTGCTGCAGCATCATGCGGCTCAGAGTGGCGCAAATTTAAAATGGGGCCAGAGACTTATTTGTTTCTGCATGTAGGGCAGCGCATTGAAATTAATGGGCTGCTTACATGCACAAAGCAGGTTGCAATGATGTAAACATAACACAAGGTCCTTCATCCTTCACCTAACAATTCCATTAATATATCAGTATCCCTACACATATCAGTCCCCCTGCACATCCCCACCTTCATATGACCCTCCCCTTTCACATTCCTGTCTTCAGCCCCCCTTTATATCACCCCCTCCTCCTTCACATTCCTGTCCTGGCTCCCCTTAATATCGCCACGATATCTCTTTTACGTTCCAGTCCTCAGCCGCCTTCACATTTCTGTCCTCAGCACCCCCTTCATAACTCCCCCACTCCTTTACTTTTCTGCCCCCCCCCGCTTTTATATTTGCCCACCACCTTTTTCAGACTCCTGTCCTCTGCCCCCCCCCCTATATATCACTGCTGGATTACTCCCAATCCTTCACAGCAGTGGCATAGCCCTGTCTTACCTTACACAGGGCTGAGCATGGCAGACCAGGGGCGGACTGACAACTCATGGGGCCCCCGGGCAATAGAAGATTATGGGGCCCCTCTGGCTTACAGATGGCCACCACGCCAGGAGGCAGTGCAGAGGCAGGGCAGCTAAAATCTTGGGATATTCACATTAAAAGCATGTCAGTTTCGGACATATCAGGGACAGATCTAAAAAAAACACAGATTTTTACATACTGTCCCTGGTTTTACTGAGCCTGGCAACCCTGATGGGGCCCCCTAGTGGCATGGGGCCCTCGGGCAGTGCCCGAGTGACTCAATGGTCAGTCCGCCCCTGTGGCAGACACAGCAGGTCTGGAGCTGACTTTAGGAGGCAGGACAGTTTTGAATGGAGCATCGGACCTGCACAACTTTTCCTGTTAACCAGCTTGTGATTGGTTGCTAGGATTGCCCACCAGCTGCTTAACTTGAAACATTAATTGCCAGCTCTGCCCTCATTCAGAACTGTCTTTCCTCTCATTAGCAGCCTGACTCCTAAATGGCAAGATTGCTGAGGTCTGGACGGGACAATGGCTTGTAACATACATGTCTGATAGGGATTAGTAATACTTGTGTTCTTGTAGTGTATAGTATATAGACTTGAGTGTTTCATGCAGTCATAATTCATAGGATGCAACAAGACAGATAACTTATGCTTTAATTATAAATAAAGACTGTACACAACAATGCTAGGTCTTCCAGAAGAAATGTTATGGATTCTAGTTATGACTTCTGATGTAATAAATAAAGTGACTACCTCTAAGTCCATCTTTGTTGAATACATGATTGATAAAAATAAGGGACTGTTGTTACAATGATTTTCATTTGCACTCTAAAGTACTTCAACGCTTGTTTTAAATTTACATTTAAAACAGATTTTTGTTGTTTATTAAATAGTAGTAATCTGCTTTATGCAATCTGTGTTATTGTACAAAATATCACTGTAATGCACATGTGGTAACAGATCTAAAGGGGGCCTTATGCTTTTTGGGGTCCACCATGCGAGAAGGCACTACAGGCAGCTCAGAGCCATACAAATATAGACAGGGCATGGCACCCCTTTGTTTCCTACCGACCTTCAGTCACTAGATGGTCCTTTGTCATGATCTACAACACTGGAAGCAAATAAATCCTAAAGATGTTGGAATTCACATAGCTCCCTTCCTTCATCTACCCAGAGAGAAGCCAAGACTCAGTGAACTGATTTGCATATTGAGGATGTGGAGGACACTGGCATTATACATCTGCCCGAAAGATGCTTCTTTTTTTCCTGCAAGCGCACTGCCCCAGTGTGAAAGCACTCAGGCTCTCACACTGGGGCTGCAGAGGAGGCGTTTTTCGGGCTCTTTACAGGCACTATTTTTGGTCCAAAATTGCCTGAAAAGAGCCCCAGTGTGAAAGTGATTGTAAAGGATCACCTTGTAAAACAACCCATTCAGTTTAAAATAGAAATGCAAGACAAAACATCCGGGTATAGATATAAAAAAACATACCACCAAAAAAATGCCACCAAAAGAAAGCCCTAATTGTGGGAAAGGGACATGCATTTTTTTTTGGGTAGATCATCGCACAACCTCACAATTGTCAGTCAAAATAACGCAGTGCCAAATCGCAAAAATGCCCTGGTCATGAAGGGGGGTAATTATTCCGTAGCTGAAGCGTTTAATAACCACACGTGCTGCTACAAATGAACTGAGCAGATTTTTTCCACCCTACCTACAGACATGGCCCTGTTCCAGCACATTCATGTCTTGTGAAAGCCATGTGTGTGTTGGAATGGTCTCTACCAGCTGATTCCAATATGTTGTCTGGTTGATTAGTGAATTGTGTCTTTCACAGACTATACTGGGAGTTGTGTTGATGTGCAGCATTAAACCATGTCTTCTCCTTACAGTCTTGTACTGCTTCCAGGAAATAGTTCTCAACTACTTAGAAGGCTTGAGTTATGTATGCCATTACTGCTCTGGAATTACACACATGGCCGAACTATGCAGAGCTACAGGAGTAAAGACAGAGTAATGCTATAAAACACTTGTTGGATCTGTGCTTTATAAATGATTCCAGTTTAGAACTAGACTCCTTCTGTGTTATTTACATACATAGCATACCAAATGGAAGAATTTGCTTTGCAATTGAAAATTAAACTCCAATTAGCATTTTCAGGATATGTATTAAAAGACTAGTATATACAATTACAGAGAGGTTTGAATGAAGGATAATGGCAATAGTTAGTGCCACGTATGTAAGTTAGTAAGTAAAAAATAAGTAAAAAATATCCTGCAGATGCTGGCGAATGTGTTCATGGTTCTTTGCAAACTGTCAAGAAGCTCATCCTGCTGATCCTGTTTATAAAGGAATGACAACAAAAAGGTTTGGATCTCCTTCCACTCATTATTGGAAGTCTGGCAGAGGTGTAGATGATTTGACAGAGCTTTCATTTTGATTGAATCCAGTCATGCAAAAGCAGAAGAGAGCATTGCTGGAGTTCAGAGTCGGTATATAGAGAACAGTTGTGTCAGAAGAGAAAGCACCTTACCGGCGTGTCTGCATGTCAAAGCAGGTCCACTAGATCTCTGGAAAGTCTAAAGTGAATCCATCTGCATGAAGGTGAAAAAAATAAATACAAATAAAACGTTGCCAGTATATATCCCTTAATTGGTAATTAAGGGGTATATACTGACAGTTTTATTTTTTTGTTTAAGTTTTTAGTGCTGTGACAATTGGTCATGCAACTCTGTATCCAAATTAATATTATACAGCTTTTTGAGACAGTGCTTTCTTTTGCTTTGTTTTCATAACCATAATATTTTTTATTTTTTAATATAAAGAAAAAAGACCAAAAATTTTGAAAAAAAAAAGGCTGATGTTCCGACAGCCTCTTGAAGTCCCGAAATGTCAGGACAGTAAAAATACCCTCAAAATTGATTTAGCTTAGTTTAGAACATAACATATACAGGGGTTGATTTATGAACACTGCAGAGTGCAAGATATGGTGCAGCTCTGCATAGAAACCAGTCAGCTTCCAGGGTTTTTGTCAAAGCTTAATTAACAAGCTGATGTTGGAAGCTACCGTATTTATCAGCGTATAACACGCACTTTTCCCCCCTGAAAATAGGGGGAAAATCACAGGTGCGTGTTATACGCCGATAGCATACCTCGGAGGAAAAGGAGGGGGACGAGCGCCATCGGAATCACAGAGCCGTCATGTCCTGTTTACTCGGCTCTGACGTCACACACGCATCCCGTCTCCGCCACCGGCATTGGACCAGTGTTCTGTCTAGGGTTGCCACCTCATCCCTTTAAAACAGAACACATATTAATTACACAGGTTCTGTGGCTAATTAAGGTGGTAATTAGACTCATTTGGTGCCTTACCTGCATTAAATTAGCCTCAGAACCTGTGTAATTCATATGTGTTCTGTTTTAAAGGGATGAGGTGGCAACCCTAGTTCTGTCAATCACAGGAGCTGGTCCGATGGCAGAGGCGGGACTGTGTATGTGACTGCCGACTGAGAGCTGAGTACTGTAAACAGAAGATGACGGCTCGGTGATTCCGGCGGCGCTCGTCCCCCTCCTGATTTCCAGCACTGCATGAGAGATGGTGAGGCTGCAGGTAGGCATCAGACTGCATTGGATGGGTGCAGATCAGGCTGTAGATGGGCACAGAGGCTGCAGATGGTCATCAGGCTGCATTGGATTGTTGCAGATGAGGCTGCAGATGGGCACAGAGGCTGCATTGAGGCTGCAGGTGGGCATCAAGCTGCATTGATTGGCACTGCCCATTATTTTGCTTCAAAGTGGTTTATTTGAAAAAAATATATTTTTCCTGAAACTTCCCTCTTAAATTGGGGTGCGTGTTATACGCCGATAAATACGGTAATTCTTTACCATTCACAGCTGCACCAGATTTTGCACTCTCCAGTTTAAGTTAATAAACCCCCATAGTGTAGAAGAGTGCAGAGGTCAGAGCTATGAGATGGTAACAGAACAGCTTGAAGATTTCAGTGATCAGGATTTAGTTCCCCTATGGCAGAGGTCTCAAACTGGCGGCCTTCCAGCTGTTGCAAAACTACAAGTCCCATCAGGCTTTATACAAGGATGAAGAACCGCTGCTCCAGGTATATGATGAGAGCCTGAAATGGAGTGTCTCAGGCCTCGTACACACGACAGAGATTCTCGGCAGAATTCGCCGAGAAACTCGGTCAAAACCCGGATTCTGCCGAGAATCTCTGTCGTCTGTACAGTTTTGGCTCGATGGAGCCGCCGAGGAACTCGACGAGAAAATAGAGAACATGTTCTCTATTTTCTCGTTGTCCTCGTTCTTCTATGGGAGAAGCCGGCCCGCCGAGCTCCTCGGCGGCTTCATCCCAAAACTCGACGAGGAACTCGACGTGCCAAGCACGTCGAGTTCCTCTGTCGTGTGTACGGGGCCTCATAGAGTGCCAGCCCTGGCTTGCCTCCGTGTGAAACTTGTAAGAGAAGAAAAGAAACGGCTGCACATCCAGAGATTCCGATCTTTTATTGTTCACAGTGATGACACCAATGACACACCAATATGAAGCCACGTAGACGCGTTTCACACATACAACTTGTGCTTAATCATCAGTGACTGGAACTGACTGCACAGGTGTAAACTAGAGCCATTGGAATACATGGAAAACGCTGTGCATGCATTTTTAGGGCCAGTTCACGCCACAAAAATGCACTCATATGTTCCGGATCAGTTTTTGCTTCCAGTTCACACCACACGCAGTTCCAGTGCGTTTTTGATATAATTTTCTATGTTCCAGTAAAGTTCTGTGCAGAAAAAATGCAGCACGCTCTACTTTGTTTTTCTGCACCGGAAACTGACTGGAACTGACTGCACTGGTGTGAACTAGAGCCATTGGAAGACATGGAAAACACTGTGCATGCATTTTTAGTGCAGAAAAAAAGCAAACAGAACTGCATCTGGTGTGAACTAGCACTTAGGGCCAGTTCACGCCACTTGCAGTCAAGTGCTTTTTTTTTGCATCAAAACATCAAAAACTCATGGAAAGTAGGTTGTATGGTCTTTAATGGAAAAGTTCACACCAGTGCCTGCAGTTCCAGAAAAAAAATTAGAACATGCTGCATCAAAAACTCACCAGAACGCACTGGAACACACATGTCCCTATTTAGGTTAAAGAAAAAAAGAGGGGAAAAAACGCTCTGGAAAGCATCAAAAACGCGTCAAAAACGTGCATGCAGAAAAGCATCTGGAACGCATTCTAGACTGCGTTTCTATGGTGTGAACTGGCACTTAGTGCAGAAAAAAAAAGTGCACGGAACTGCATCTGATGGGAACTAGCAATTAAACTTTTTAGTTTTAACTGATCAAATGTGGTTGGCTTAGGTTAAGTGTATCTGCAATGACTGCTATCTTGGACTGTGTCACTATTGCTGTATCTGCTGTTTAAAACATACAGCACCTCAAACCACTTGGTTGTTCTTACAATTATTTTAAAGGTCTTTGTGTAGCTATTTGTTACCTTCTTTGCAGATGTTCAAAGTTATGCTGGCCATACACTCCACGAAAAATCATCCGAACGAACTTTCGAAAAACGAACATTCGGTCGTGAGCGCAAACGATAGTGCCATCATGTAATGACCGATAAATCGTCCAGTGGACATAAATAAAAAAAATTTTTTTTTTTTTTTTTACATATACCTAGTTCAGAAAGTTCGGACGGGAAACACAATGGGCCAGATCCACAAAGAGTTACGCCGCATAAGTTCTTCGATGCGCCGTCGTATCTTTGTTTTGTATCCACAAGACAAGATACGCCTGAATGTGGGCTAGATCCTAACGACGTACGTCTTAGTACGCCGTTGGATCTTAGGTGCATATTTACGCTGGCCGCTAGGTGGCGCTTCCGTTGATTTGCGCGTAGAGTATGCAAATTAGCTAGATACGCCGATTCTCAAACGTACGTCCGCCCGGCGCAAGTTTTTTACATAGTTTGTGTAAGGCGTAAACTATGGCGTAACGTTACCTCTGGCTCTATGAGGCGTACGCAATGTTAAGTATGGACGTCGGGACAGCGTCAAATTTTACGTCGTTTGCGTAAATCGTTTGCGAATAGGGCTTTGCGTAAGTTACGTTCACTTCGAAAGCATTGACTATTTGCGACGTGATTTCGCGCATGCGCACTGGGATACGTCCACGGACGGCGCATGCGCCGTTCGTAAAAAGTGTCAATTACGTGGGGTCATACTAGATTAACATACAACACGCCCACTCCAAGCCTACTTTGAATTACGCGGGCTTACGCCGGCAGATTTACGTTACGCAGGCCCGCATATGGGAGCAAGTTCTTTGTGGATACCCTACGAGCCACTCTGATTTACGGCGGCGTAGCGCATATGAGATGCGCTACGCCCGCAATAATATACGCCCGTTTTTGTGGATCTGGCCCATTAACCTTCCGATTTATCGTTCGTTCGGCAGAAAATTTCCAAATGTGTCCTTCGTTTTTTCGGCTCAAAAACGTCCCAAAGATTATCGATTTTGTGCCCATTAACTGGCCGGAAAACAAAAGTATTGTCTGAACGACCAAATTTCGGCCGAATTTTCGTATAGTGTATGGCCAGCATAAGTGATCAGTAAAAATAAAACAGTCTGTAGTCTGAGAAAGTCTGCCATGTTCTGACTAGTGAAAGAAATCTGATTTCTTTTTATGAGGAAGTAAGAAAAAACATAGACAAAGAAGTGGCTATGGATGTATTTTGCCAAGGCGTTTGACACAGTTTGACCCACACCCGACTAATGTGTGAATTAATGTCTACAGGCTTAGGAAGTTCAGTTTGTAAATAGATAGAAAATTGTCTAAAAGATCATATTCAGAGAGTAGTAGTTAAAGTGGTTGTAAACCCTTATGCCACGATCATTTTTCAGCATGTAGAAAAAACAAAGTTTTTCCAACTTCATCATTAAAACAACGTTGCCCACACACCATAGTTTTTAAAAATGCTCTAGCAAAGCGTGGTGACGTACAACACATATGACGGCACTATAAAGGGGAAGTTCCATGCGGATATTGCCACCCTTGGGGCTGCTTTAGCTGATTCCATGTTAGTAAAAGACGATTTGCGCTTTTTTGTCTGTTACAGCGTGATGAATGTGCTAACTCCATTATGAATGGTAGTTTTACCAGAACGAGCGCTCCGGTCTCATAACTTGCTTCTGAGCATGCGTGGGTTTTTAACGTCGTTTTAGCCCACACACAATCATTTTTTACAACCCGAAAAATGACATTGTTTAAAAAGTTTTTAAAAAATGCAGCATGTTCGAAAAAAAAAAAATTCGTTTTTCAGAACCCGGAAAATTATGTGATCATTTTAAATGACATTTTTTTAAAACAACGTTTTTTTCATGCCAAAAAGTTATCGTGTGTACGTGGCATAATAGACCACTTTTACCTACAGGTAAGTCGAGATTAAGGCTTACCTGTAGGTGCAAGAAATATCTCCCAAACCTAAAAGGTTTAGGAGATATTTGCAGAAAAGCCTGGCACCGATATCTGCCCCAAGGTTCAGTGTTGGGACCCTTACTTTTTAAAATATTTATAAATGATATAGGGTCTGGGATTAAAAGTACCATTTCAGTCTTTGCAGATGACACCAAGCTATGCAGGATGTCTCTCCAATTTGCAAGCCAAACTCAATGCACTGTTTAATTGGTCGACTATTTGGCAGATGAGGTTGTAATGTTGATAAATGTAAAGTTATGCACTTGGGGGCTAAGAATATGCATGAATCATACATACTTGGGGGAGTACAACTGGGGGAATCAATGGTGGAGAAGGATCTAGGTATTCTGGTAGATTATAGGTTTAATAATTGCATGCAATGCCAAGCTGCAGTTTCTAAAAGTAGCAAAATCCTTTCTTGTATTAAGAGGTGTAGACTCCATAGAGAGAGAGATAATTTTGCCCTTTACAAATTATTAGTAAGACCTCATCTGGAATATGCAGTACAGTTTTGGGCACTGATTCACAAAAAGGATAATGGGGAACTGGGGAAAGTGCAGAGACGGGCAACCAAACTAATAAGAGGCATGGAAGAACTCATCTATGAGGAAAGATTAGAGGAACTGAATATATTCTCCCTTGTGAAGAGGAGATTAAGGGCACTTTCACACTGAGCGCCCGTACAGGTCCGTCTGTCAGTTTTTTTTCCGGACCTGTACGGGCGCTCCGTGCTCCTCTATGGAGCCGCGGATGTCAGCGGTGACATGCCCGCTGACATCCGACCCGCTCCGATCCGCCAAAGTGTGACGGAGGAAATCTGCCGGCTCAGCGGGGATCAACGGCGTGATCCCCGCTGAGCAAGCGGAGGTACACGGGGCGGATCATTACTGATCCGCCTAGTGTGAAAGAGCCCTAAGGGAGGATATGATCAACATGTATGAATACAGTGTCCATATAGTGTCCCTTTATACAATAAAGTTGTCCATATAGTGAACTTGGTGATAGACCAACACAAAGTGGCACATAATTGTGAAGTGGAAGGGAAATGATAAATGTTTTTCAAGATTATTTACAAATAAATATGTCAAAAGTGTGGCATGCATTTGTATTCAGCCCTCCAGAGTCAATACTTTGTAGAACCACCTTTCACTGCAATTACAGCTGCAAGTTTTTTGGGGATGTCTCTACCAGCTTTGCACATCTAGAGAGTAAAATTTTTGGCCATTCCTCTTTGCAAAATAGCTCAAGCTCTGTCAGATTGGATGGAGAGCGTCTGTGAACAGCAATTTTCAAGTCTTGCCACAGATTCTCAATTGAATTTAGGTCTGGACTTTGCCTGGCCAATTCTAATGCCGCTTACAGACGGTCGTTTTTTGTGATGAAACAAAACGACGTTTTAAATCATGAAATAAAACGACGTTTTTGAAACATCATTTTCAAAAGCGATGTTGCCTACACACCATCGTTTTTTCACAATGTTCTAGCAAAGCGAGGTTACGTTTTACCACTTTTTTCCATTGAAGCTCACTTCATAACTAGCTTCTGGGCATGCGCGGGTTTAAAAACGTCTTTTGAAACGTCGTTTTTTGCTACACACGGTCAATTTCTGTGAAACAAAAAACGACGTTTTGAAAAACGACACCAAAAATTCGAACATGTTCTAATTTTTTTTTGGTCGTTTTTTTGAAGACATAAAACGACGTTTTGCCCACACACGATCATTTTAAATGACGTTTTTTAAAACGTTGTTTTTTTTAATCACAAAAAACGACCGTCTGTACGCGGCATAAGACATGAATATGCTTTAATCTAAACCATTCCATTGTAGCTCTGGTTGTATGTTTAGGGTCGTTGTCCTGCTGGAAGGCGAACCTCCACCCCAGTCTCAATTCTTTTGCAGACTCTAACAGGTTTTCTTCTAAGATTGCCCTGTATTTGGCTCCATCCATCTTCCCATCAACTCTGACCAGCTTCTCTGTCCCTGCTAAAGAAAATCATCCCAACATGATGCTGCCACCACCATGTTTCATGGTGGGGATGGTGTGTTCAGGGTGATGTACAGTGTTTGATTTTCTGCCTCGCATAGCGTTTTGCTTTTAGGCCAAAAAGTAAAATTTTGGTACCATCTGACCAGAGCACCTTCTTCCACATGTTTGCTGTGTCCCCCACATGGCTTCTCTCAAACTGAAAACAGGACTTCTTATGTCTTTCTTTCAACAATTGCTTTCTTCTTACCACTCTTCCATAAAGGCCAGATTTGTGGAGTGCACAACTAATAGTTGTCCTGTGGACAGATTCTCTCCAGCAGGAACAGGGAAGCCGGTCAGAGTTGATGGGAAGATGGATGGAGCCAAACACAGTGCAATCTTAGAAGAAAACCTGTTAAGAGTTATGCCCCATACACACATGAGGAATGTCCGCCAGAAAAAGTCTGATGTGAGCTTTTCATAGGAAATTGCAACTGCATGTATGCTTCATCAGACTGTTGCTGTCGGAATTTTGAGAGCTAAAGTTTGAAAGCAGGTTCTCAATTTTTTCGACGGAAAAAATTCCTATGGGAAAATCCGTTCGTCTGAATGCAATTTCCGATGGGGAAAAAAACATGCATACTCGGAAACAATTCGACGCATGCTCAGAAGCATTGAACTTCTTTTTCTCGCCTCGTTGTAGTGTTGTACGTCACCGTGTTTTTAACGCTCGAAAGTTCAGAGAACGTTTGTGTGTCCGTGTGTATGCAAGCCAACTTTTTTCCAACGGAAATTGCGCTCGTGTGTACAGGGCATTAGAGAGACTTGAGACTGGGGTGGAGGTTCACCTTCCAGCAGGACCACACACCAAAAAAACAATCTGCGCTCATGGAAGTCCACAGAATCAAATCAGCCCAAAATCATGGGGGGAAAAAACTCATTAATATGCACAGTCTGTATTGAGGAAAAACAATCCTTTTAATTGAGATCAACTTCAAAATTAACATATAGGCAGTCTAGATTAGATGAACTACCAACAGTGACCAGGTTGCATGTTCCACATGTAAAGACTCTCCTGCAGTCTCCTACCCTCTCAAGGGGTCAAAGCTCACGGCTTTGCTCTAACACGCCATCCGCAGATGGAGCCAACAGTACCTTGCTAGGGCGATGTACACCGGAACACTGGTGAGGAGACGGATGTTGCCTCACTAGCTAGAACCAAGCGGGACAACAACCCTAAACATACAGCCAGAGCTACAATGGAATGGTTTAGAACAAAGCATATTCATGTCTTAGGCCCCGTACACACGATAGAATCCATCCGCAGATAAATCCCAGCAAATGGGTTTCTGCGGATAGATCCTATGGTGTGTACACGCCAGCGGATCTGTTTCCGCGGAGAAATCTCCTCTGGGATGGATTCCAGCAGATCGGATATTTGCTGTGATGCACAACATATCCATCTGCTGGAATCCATTCCAACGGATGGATCCGCTCGTCTGTACAGACTTACCGGATCCATTCGTCCAAAGGGATTCCCCGCACACGTCGTAATGATTTGACGCATGCGTGGAATTCCTTATATGACAGCGTCGCGCCCGTCGCCGCGTCATAATAGCGGCGACGGCGCGACACGTCATCGGCAGAGGATTTCCGCGCGGATTTCAATGCGATGGTGTGTACACTCCATCGCATCGAAATCTGCGGAAATCTTTGAGAGGATTTATCCGTGGAAACGGTCCGCTGGACCGTATCCACGGATAAATTCTCTCGTGTGTACGGGGCCTAAGAATGGCCCAGGCAAAGTCCAGACCTAAATCCAATTGAGAATATGTGGCAAGACTTGAAAATTGCTGTTCACAGATGCTCTCCATCCAATCTGACAGAACTTGAGCTATTTTGCAAAGGAGAATGGGCAAAAATGTGCACAGCTAGTAGAGACATCCCCAAAAAAAAAGACTTGCAGCTGTAATTGCAGAAAAAGGTGGTTTTTGAAAAATATCGACTCAGGGGGGCTGAATACAAATGCATGCCACACTTTTCACATATTTATTTGTAAAAATATTTGAAAACCATTTATTATTTTCCTTCCACCTCACAATTATGTGCCACTTTGTGTTGGTCTATCACATAAAATGCCAATAAAATACATTTAAGTTTTTGGTTGTAACGTGACAGAATTAAGAAAATTTCAAGGGGTATAAATATTTTTTTCAAGACACTGTATGAAAAGAATAACCATTTTGTTGTATTTAAGAAAACATAATGATGTCGTGGTTTATTAGGAAGTCTTATTTTGCGCTAAATGGGTTGGTAAGATGCTTCCTGTACTTATTTTTTATTTTATTTTCAATCCTCTACATTCATCTCCCACATCCTCATCAATCCCAGCCAAAGAGGAATCTTTTTATAGGCACTGTCAGTTTGGAAGTATATGTTTTCCCCTCTGTTATGATAACTTGTCATATTCTTCTCAGCTCAATTGAATCCGGAATCTGTAGCAGAACAAGTTTTGACAAGTTACAAAAGTCACTTATTAATAGAGGGCTAAGCAACATATCATCACTCTTGGTTTAAACTAGACAGAACAATAATACTACAGAAATAATTTGTAACATGTTTGAACATTTGGATCCATTGTCTATGTCCCTTGGAGTCTGATGGTCTTATTCTGTAAGGCAGTTCAAAGAACAATATGTGCAAATGGAGTGGCAGCCAATTACAGCTCAATTTACTGAAGTTCAATAGCTGAAAATTGTATTTTGATTGGTTGCTATTAATGGTTGCCTTGTTCTGACTTAACTACAATACCATAAACGTTATCTCCAGCAACATATAGGGCTTATACGACCTGGTGGAATTATCCCTTGCATCAATTCAGACATGAACTCAATGAATAAACTCACATGTTGAGGAAGTCAGATGAGGAAAGCCTTTCCAATATTCTATTTAATGGAGGATACTCATAAGTAGAAAAACATTACTGTTGTGAGCCACAGGAGAATGACTCAGAGAGAAGGAGGGGGGGAGGAGTATACACAAGTACTGTGAGAGAAAGGGCTCAGCTTAGACAGGAGGAAACAACTTAAAGGAGTTGTAAAGGAAAAAAAAAATTTGCCTAAAATTAATGTCTGCAAGGTAGACAGACAGAATAGTGTAATGATTCTGTTAAAAAACGAGTAAATATCTATTAAATCCCTTCATCTATATCACCTCCAGCGTTCTAGTTTCTGTTCTCTCATTCACTTCCTGGTTTGCGGCGCTCGTTCATGTAAGAACTACATTTCCCAGTATGCATTGCAGAACGCCCAGTAATTCACATCTCCTTGAAGTCTCTAACACATAGAGAGCGTCCTGCCTCACAGATGTAGTTCCCAGGAGGGGGCGAGCACGTTACTGACCACCGCAGTAAAGCCTCCCGTCACGGTGGTGAGTAACAATCAGACAAGCAGGAAGTGAACAGAACAGAGAAGAAATAGAGCAACTTCTGAGCAAAAACGAACAATGAGGAAGTGAAAAGAGGAATGTCTGCAGGTAAAGGATGCTTATTATGAAAAAAAAATGTTTTCCTTTACAACCCCTTTAAAGAAACACTAAAGTTAATTATTTTTTTAATAACAAACATGTTATACTTTACTCCACTGTGCGGCTCGTTTTGCACACAGTGGCTCCAATCAGCGTCTTCTGGGGTCCCTCGGCGGCTGTCTCGGCTCCCCCCCGCAAGATGCATTAAGGTGAAAAAACATTTACCTTTACAACCCCTTTAAAGACACAGGGCAATGAAAACCAAGTTATGGACACAGGGAAATTATAATAAATTGCAGAGTAACACAACAACATTCAATCCTATTGAGCTTGGAGAGCTGCAGGTCTTACATAGAGCCTGCTGTACTACTGAACGGCTCTATGCCGCCTGTAAACAGGCTTTTACCTGTGCACGTGCATACAAAATATTTCCCAAGCGTGATTATCCACAGTCAGTAAATACAATGGGGTAGATTCAGGTAGCAATTGCTTCTGCGTAACCATAGTTACGCAGCGCAATTGCTTAGTTGCGCCGGCGTAACGACTTTTCTGTATTCAGAAAGCTCGTTACGCCGACTGCAGCCTAAGATATGACTGGCATAAGGCTCTTATGCCGTCGTATCGTAGGCTGCATTCTTACGATGGCCGCTAGGGGGCGTTCCCGTAATGGTCAGCGTATAGTATGCAAATTGCATACTAACGCCGATTCACAACCCTACGCGAGCCCTACGTACGCAGTTTATGTCGTTTCCGTTCGTCGGGTTCCGCGTAAGGCTGCTCCTGCTATTAGCAGGGGCAGCCAATGCTACGTATACCCGTCGTTCCCGCGTCGCAAATTTAAAATTTAACGTCGTTTGCGTAAGTGAATCGTGAATGGCGCTGGACACCATTTACGTTCACTTTGAAGCAAATGACGTCCTTGCGACGTCATTTGCCGCAATGCACGTTGGGAAAGTTTCCCGACGGAGCATGCGCACTGCATTCGGTGCGGGAGCGCGCCTAATTTAAATGATTCACGCCCCCTACGGGATGATTTAAATTACGCGCCCTTACGCCGGGCAGTTTTAAGGAGCGCCCGCGCAAATTACGTAGCTACTGCTTCATGAATGAAGCGTAGCGCAGATAATTTGCGTAGGCACAGGCTAAAAACGGTACGCTGCGCCTCCGTAAGAAGTGCGCAGCAGTACCTGAATCTACCCCATTGTATAGGCATGCAGCATTTACGAGAGTAAGTACAGTTGCTTACAGCTATTCATGTGTATGACAGACTGTACGTGGCACCTGCATCTTCTTAGGCAAGGGAAAGTGCCTGGATTATTACACTTAACAATTTTATACCTCCTGCTGTCTGTTTGCATGAGGTCTTAAAATGAGAATGATGGTTGTGGGTCAGATTTAGTTGGTATGGTGTATCATGTTTTTATTTTAGAATTATAGCATTTGCATTTATAAATATTTAATACATGAGTAAGGATTCCCAAAGCACTGTATGATTGCTAATAAAGCAATACAGAAGGTGAAGCTTGCTTTTCACCTCCTTTTGTCTGAATAAAACCTGGTACTGGGCCATCTGATAAAGGATTAGTCTCTGCTGTGATGACTAAGGTCACAAAATGACACTTCAGTAAAGGTTGTGTACAGCAGTGTGTTGAAACACGCTGCAATGAGTTGTGTTGTGTGAAAATGCAGCATGTCTACATTTTAATGCGATATACTGCACCTCACCACATTGTTGTGGTGTTAAAAAAAACTAAGAAGCTTAGAAAGCACTTGTTTTGTATGTGCCGAGTGTCGAGGCTGTGTTATTCTGTGCAGATCAACGCAACAGAATGCAGACGGTGTGAACAAGCCCTTACTGAGTTCTGTGAACAATTGACATCTTTAAACACAGCTGTTAAAAGAAATCTAGAGCTCCACCTGCTGACTGCTTAGTAGACTTCTTAAAAATAATATGAAATATGTTTTTTCTTTTTTTTTTTTACCTTGGCTAAATAAAAAAAAATATATATATTTATAATCCTTGTTTGACGTGATGATGCATATCTTCCATTTCTATTGTATGAGTATTTGGTATATTGCTTGTTCAAAATTCTTTTTTTTTTTTTGATGATATATAAATATTGGGAGTAATGTTTTATTAATTTATTGCAATTTTTAAGCTGTATTGTATAAATGCAGCTGGTTTATAAACCTAATATGTTGGACTCACAGTTTTATAAAAGCTCACCTGGGTAGACCACATCAAACACTTCAGTTTCTTTAAGACCCCTTTCATACTGATGGCATTGTTCAGGCACTTTTGGGCTAAAAATAGTTCCTAAAAAACGCCTTCCCGGTGTGAGAGCCCGAGTGTATTCACACTGGGGCGGTACGCTTGCAGCACATTAGAATTAGAGTAGTCCTGCAAGCAGCATCTTTCGGGCGGTGGAGGAAGGGTGTATCCACCTCCCCTGCCATTGAGATCAATTGGCACCTCTGCTGAAGAGCCTGCAAAGCGATTTGGCAGCAGCGCTTTGTGGGCACTTTAACCCTTTAAAGCCGAAAAGCACCGCTATTACAGTGATAAATCGATGCTAAAATTTGACGCACGTTGCCACTAATGCCCCTTGTCCCAGTATGAAAGTAGCCCAAGTGACTGAAAAGACCTGCTGGCAGGTGTTACTTCTGATTCCCATGTGATTTTAGTGTAGCAAACTCCCTGCTGAGCTATTGTGTTCTGACAAGGGGACGGCCCACACCAAAACACACCAGTCAGCGCTCGCAGCCATTGGTGATCGGATGCCAATCGGCAGATGTTTTTCTGGCATGTGCTTCATACAGAAGCAGGACAGGCTGCTGTATACCAGGCTGAATGTGGGCCAGTTTCTGTTGAACAGGCAGGTAGGTATTTAGCCCATGTGTACCAGGCATACGACAGAGAGGCAGTTCTATCGTTTTTTTTTCTATGCCGCTCTAGTTATACATTGTGTACATTTGACTGGCTGTGATTGGAGGTATCCTATTTCAGATACTTTCATATTTATGAACCTCTAATAATAGAGTCTATTTATACATACCAGTTGTGAGCACTTCAAGATATAATGGATAATTCTTTGCCCTTGAGATTCTACATGTAACAGAAGAATTTCAGTTTCTAGTCCTATTTTTTCACCATTTACCAAGAATATTTGATTGGACCTGCTTGGTTTTAAAGGATATACAGTGCCTTACAAAAGTATTCACCCCCCTTGCCATTTTTCGTGTTTTGTTGCCTCACAACCTGGAATTAACATGGATTGTTTGAGGATTCCCATTATTTAATTTACAGAACATGCCCACAACTTTGAAGATGTTTAAAATAACAGAAAAAGTCAATGTGCATAACTATGCCCCCCCCCTAAAGTCAATACTTTGTAGAACCACCTTTTGCTGCTATCACAGCTCCAAGTCGCTTTGGGTAAGTCTCTATGAACTTGCCACATCTTACTGCTCCAGCTCCTTCAAGTTGTAAACAGCAATCTTTAAGTCTGACCACAGATTTTCTATTGCATTGAGGTCTGGACTTTGACTCTGCCATTCCAACACATTTACATGTTTCCCCCTTAAACCACTCAAGTGTTTAGCAGTGTGTTTGGGTTCATTGTCCTGCTGGAAGGTGATCCTCCGTCCTAGCCTCAAATCACACACAGAGCGGTACAGGTTTTTCTCAAAAATATCCATGTATTTAGCATCACCCATCTTTGCCTCAACTCTGACCAGTTTCCCAGTCCTGACTGCCGAAAAATATTCCCACAGCGTGATGCTGCCACCACCATGTTTCACGGTGGAGATGGTGTTCTTTGGGTGATGTGATGTGTTGGGTTTGCGCCAAACCTAGCATTTTCTTTGATGGCCAAAAAGTTACATTTTAGTCTCATCAGACTAGAACACCTTCCTCCATACATTTTGGGAGTCTCCCACATGCCTTTTCGCAAAATTAAAACGTGACATTTTGTTTTTTGCTAAAAGTAATTGCTTTCTTCTGGCCACGCTGCCATAAAGCCAAACTCTATGGAACGTATGGCTTATTGTTGTCCTATGTACAGATACTCCAGTCTCTGCTGTGGAACTCTGCAGCTCCTCCAGGGTTACCTTAAGTCTCGGTGCTGCCTCTCTGATTAATGCCCTCCTTGCCCGGTCTGTAAGTTTTGGTTTGCGGCTGTCTCTTGGCAGGTTTGCTGTTGTGCCATGTTCTTTCCATTTGGTTATGATAGATTTAATGGTGCTCCTAAGGATCATCAAATATTTGGATATTCTTTTATAACCTAACCTTACTTGTTTGGAGAGTTACTTGGTCTTCATGGCAGTGTTTGGTTAGTGGTGCCTCTTGCTTAGGTGTTGCAGCCTCTGGGGCCTTTTAAAAAGGTGTGTATATGTAATGACAGATCATGTGACACTTAGAATGTACACAGGTGGACATCATTTCACTAATTATGTGACTTCTGAAGGTAACATAACAAGGCATCATAACAAAGGGGGTGAATAAATACGCACATGCCAATTATAATTTCTGAAAAATTGTTTTATGTATATATTTTTCTAATTTTACTTCACCAACTTAGACTATTGTGTTCTGATCCATCACATATAATTCAGAAAAACTAAAGGCTGTAACGTAACAAATTAGGTAAAAAGCCAGGGGTGGGGGGGAATAAATTTGCAAGGCACTGTAGACTGTCATGAATGGTTATATTCTAGTTGGTTGTGTCAAACGTATTCACTTTGTGTTTTAATGGGCATCAAAGCCTACTGTCTGTTTATGCAGCTATAATTCTTATTGAATTGAATGAACTCAATGTGATCACTTGGAAGCCAATACTAAGATATTTGGACAAAATATGTAAAAATCAAAGCCTGTTTCCAAATTTTTTTTTTAGGAAGAAATCATTTTTTTTGTTTAAAGATTTTATTGGAATTTTAAAATAAGTTGTACAATAAAGCAATAAACATCTGTTGATACATCAAGATAAATAACAGAACGAATGAAGTGAATTAAAAATATCCACGGAACAACAAAAGTCAAGAGAAAACATATCTCTTTGTTTTTCATAACTGATGACAACAAGTAGAAAATTCTATCAGGAATAGATAAAAAAAAATAGTAATACACTTTTTTTTTTTATTTTCCAAATAAGAGTCACCAAGCCAAACATAAAAAGGGAAAAAAAAAAAAGGGTAGGGAGTCACGGTAACTTGTCATATAAAAGGTCAGGGTAGTCTCAGAAGAAATCATTTTTATACCACCCAACAATGTCTCATTTTTCACAGATAAGTATAGTGATGTCACCGGATGTACAGTATCCACCATTCAGTTCTTTTATTTTACACATACAGTATATACAGTAAGCAAAGTTCCATTGGTAAAGGACGCCTATGTGTTCAAGAAACAAAGCTATTGGTATCAGAAATGTCAAACTGGACCTGGCGTGGCCTGGACGTCGATGGCGCTGGACGTGTTCTGTAGGAGCTCTGCCTGTCCTAAACGAATCGATAGCCATCCGGTACCGAATCAGGATTCTATTTGCCCCAAACTTAGAATCCGGTACCCGAGACTCTCCATAGGCCGCATCGTTCCTTTTTGGGAGATCCGGATGATTCGCCAGCTCTCTGGTACATGAAGAGGCCTGATCCCTCATAGGATCAAAGCGGCCATTTTGAGGCCTACAAAGCCTCGGACATCACCGCGCTCAATTTTGGTCGGATCGGCGGAGCGGTAAAAAAAAAAAAAAAAAACGAAGAGGAAGAAAGGGGGAAGGGAACCGAGAAAGAACTCCCATCCACGTTATACCGGGCTGCCTGACTCATAGAGCGGGCGCCACTGGGAGAATACCCGTTCTTCAGCGGAGGAGCTACCCGCTATAGTGACGGACACCGAGGCCTTTTACCTCACGGGTGCACAATCGCCATAATATGGCCTAAGTAGACATGGTCGGGTGGATTAGGGATTGCTGACGATCCGATCGTAGTGACACTCTTACCTGATGCCCTCCACTCTGCGGGTGATATCCGGATCACACACCCCATCTTGAAACTGGAGGAAGGACTCGTTTGCATAGTAGGAGGCCCTATGACGCAGATGGTATTACTGATGCTGAGGTAACGTTGCCATCTTGTGGCCTACCAGTATACCGACACAGGACACTCAAAGTGAGGTAGATATTACAGCAATTGAAAATTTTCCCTCACTAAATCTGCATATAAAAGACTAGCCTTCAGAATAAGGTGACCCTGAGCCATATATAGGTCATTAATATACTATCTACAACACCGTGGATGTGGGAGACTAATATTCAAACTTGTTGTTCTAAGGCTAGCAGAGACCTTGATTTTTACCAGATAAGTAGGAGATCCACTGACATACAACGGAATTCTACAAGGATTCATACTAATAATATTAACAGAGGTATAGGTATACACAGTGATCCTTACACCCTGTGGGGTGTCAAATTATCGCCTCAGAACTGGATGAAATACCTTGGAAAACATTTATCTTTTCTATAAACTGAGGATTATCCCATGATTATCCCTACTATGGGAATTTACTGAGGTGTTTCAACGCACCGTCTGATGTTAGTCGACATGAGCTGCAATTCTATATGCTAACATGAAACCTGCATGATATGTAATTTGAGGCGTTTTTATGAAGCTGGTCTTTTTACAATACTTGCTATAAAGGCTCAAAACTGGGTTTGGACTGATCACATAATTAACGCCCATTGACTGATGATAGTTATAGGTCTACTACACCTATAGGAGCTGATATTGGAGTGAACTGTAGATTCTAAACTATAAAGCGACTTTACTAATACTGTTACGGTTTCTTTACAGCGCTTCTCATATATGAAGGGGAAACAGGTTAAAAAAAAAATAAGAACTCAATTATCAAAGAGTGTCTCCTTGATATGGACACCCCTCCTATTACAGGTCCTCAGGTGTCTATGGTGGAACCTCCGTTAACAGAACAGTTCTCGTCTCATGTGCCGCCCTCCTCATCATCTCCTTTATTAGGTTCATCTACAACTACAGCCTTATTTTCATCTGTAGTTCGGGAGGGCATAATACCCGCAATGGCAGAACATGGGATTTCTGTGGTGCTTCCCTCACATGACCCTGTACAAGTGACTGCTAATACTGAAAATGCTCCAGAAGTTTCTTTCAATGTTGCTGATCTCTATAATAGGATCTCTGAAATGATGGAAAGGGGTTTAGCTCTTACGGCTGAGAAAATTACTAAAGATATTAGGGCAGACTTCCAATGTCTTGGCAACAGGATTGACTCGGTGGAACATAAATTGGACACTAACGTTTCGAAAACTGAACAACATGATGACCATATCCACTTCCTACAGGAACAACTAGAGGCCGCTCAGGCTAAAATTGATGATTTGGAAAACAGGTCAAGAAGAGAAAACTTCAGGGTTAGGGGTCTACCTGAGTCCATTATGGACATTCATTCAGCAATACGAGACATTATGAAAATCCTCCTTCCATCTATGCCTGATATAAAATTAGAAATTGATAGGGCTCATAGATCATTAGGCCCACTAAGAAAAGATGGCTTACCCAGGGATGTGGTGGTCAAGCCTCATTTTTTCTCTACCAAGGAGGACATTATGAAACGGTCCAGACAACAGGAGAATCTTCAATACCAAGGTAATACCATACAAATATTCTCTGACATTTCTCCATATACCATTCAGAAAAGAAGAGCAATGAAACCGTTATTGTCTGCCCTCATCAACAAAAACATCAAATATAAATGGGCTTTCCCCTTCGCCTTAAAATTCAATTATAATGGTAGGAACCATGTGATCCATAGTTTCCAAGAGGGTGAAAGACTTCTGTTTGATCTGAAAATTATTTCTCTTGAACCTGCTATGGACACTACTCCACCTCCAGTTCAATCTACCAAGAGAAACACTCCTACTAGTCCGACTCAGAATCCATGGAACAAGGTCAAATGCAGGAAAATTGGAGGTGACCAAACACCCTGAATATTGAATAGACTTACTCAGGACGTATTTCTTATTCTTTAATTCAGATGAATTTTATCCCGGATTCTTTTTTTTTTAAAAGGGGGAAGACTCCGGGATTACATATCTAGTTTAATGCCGTTTTTATTTAGATTTTTCTCCTCTTTTTTGATCATCCTATGATTCAAATGCCTTTATTCTAAAATTTGTTTTAAGGAGTTATGTTTAATTTGTCGGCAACTGACGACGGTGAGGTATTGAACCTCAACTTACCTCTTGTGTCGACACTTTGTCGACCCAATGGGTAAGAATATAGTCCTTTTCTGGGACTATGCAAAAATTTCTTGTTTGAATGAGGGAAGGAGAATCAATCTCTTCCCCCATTCTGGGTCACGAATTGACCTTGCACGATCTAATAGTTTATTGTGCTATATGTTTTTTTATTTTTCTCTTCTTATCTCTCCTTTTCATTTCTTTTTCTTTCTTCTTCATACTCTCTTTGTTTCTTCAGCCTGCCTGCCATTGTTCATATTAGCGAGACTATTGATGATATCTGTACGGTCCTGCATGTTCATAGATGTAGACAAGACTTATGGCTGGATCGAATGATGTATCTAAACCCCTTAGTGTTGTTACTCACAACACTCAGGGGTTGAATTCTCCTGTTAAGAGGCGCAAAGCTTTTCAAGTATACAAATCTCTCCGTGTAGATGTGGTTTTCCTTCAAGAAACCCACTTTCCTAAAC
Source organism: Rana temporaria (assembly GCF_905171775.1). Classification (NCBI taxonomy): domain Eukaryota; kingdom Metazoa; phylum Chordata; class Amphibia; order Anura; family Ranidae; genus Rana; species Rana temporaria. Next base: position 183,043,812 of record NC_053489.1, read on the forward strand.
GATACAACCCTTCCTTTATGCATGCCCACTTTCCATTGTTTTACCTAGCTAAAGCAGAAAACAAAACTAAGGGTGTGGCCATTTTGTTTTCTAGGTATTGTAATTTTAACCTGACTAAAGAATTTGGAGATCCGGAAGGTAGGTTTCTATTGTTACAAGGTACCCTTGATGGCAGACTATACACATTTATTTCTTATTATGCTCCTAACAGAGGTCAGAAAAAGTTTTTCTCTCAGATGCTTGACACCCTCCGACCATTTATGGAGGGGATCATTCTTATGGGTGGAGACTCTAATCTAGCTTTTGACGCGGGATTGGATAAGTCCAAACCTTCTGTCAATGGAATCGTCAGACCGACTAAACTTAGTCTACAAGTAGCACGCATTCTACATCAGTCTAGATTAACTGACATCTGGAGGGAGTTGAACCCCAAAATTAAGGACTATACTCACTATTCTAACCCTCACCATTCTTATTCGCGTATAGATCATATATTAATCTCTAACCATCACGTCCCAGCTGCCATTAAGTCTCACATAGTTGATGTTTCTTGGTCAGATCACTCGATGGTTCTATTGTCACTGAGGAGAGAGGACACTTCTCCTAAAGTGTCTCATTGGACACTAAATAAGTCTATATTGAAGGACCCTGCCCTAATGAAGGATATTGAGCAATCTCTTCTAGAATACTTTAAGCATAATGATACAGGAGATGTGTCCCCTGAAACTCTGTGGGCTGCCCACAAGGCTTCTATCAGAGGCAAAATTATACAAGTGGCCGCTGGCCTCAAGAAACAAAGAAACATAGACATAAGGAAGCTGGAAAACAATTATATAGAGCTCCGTAAAAAACATAAATCTGATCCTCTTAACTTTCCTACTCAGGCACTTGATGCAGCTAGATCAGCCCTAAACTTGGTACTTACCACTAAAGCTGGGGAAGATATGAAATGGACTGGAGCTAACTTCTATAAATTTAAAGATAAAATAGGCCCGATGCTAGCTCATAAACTCTCTCCCAGATTTCAATCACGATCTCTCCCTAAAATAAGGATGACTGATGGTTCTCTTACCCTGAATCCTAGGAAGATAATGGAGGCCTTTCATGATTTTTTTTCTAAGCTTTATGCATCCACTGACGATTCTTCTTCAGAGGGAATGGATGATTTTCTAGACAATTTGAATCTACCTCAATTGACTGAAATACATAGAGAAATGATGGAGTCTCCCATATCAGCTGAAGAAGTATTGTTAGTAATTAAAAACCTGAAATTAGATAAAGCTCCGGGCCCTGATGGGTTTTCAAGTGCTTATTATAAAACATATTCGAGCATTTTAACACCCTACATGGTTAAATTTTTCAATCACATGACCGGTGGAGTTCCCATAGACAGGCAACTTAATTTAGCTTATATTTCGGTTATCCCAAAACCAGAAAAAGACCATAGCCTGGTGGAAAACTATAGACCTATATCCCTCATTAACAACGATCTTAAGATACTCACTAAGGTAATGGCCAATAGAATGTCCTCTTTCATTGGCCAGTATGTTAGTAAAGATCAAGTAGGCTTCATAGCTGGAAGGCAAGGTCCTGATCAGGTTAGGAGGGCTGTGGATCTGATCTCCATTTTGAACTCGGGTTGGACTGGTGATACTAATCAAAGGGGAATGCTTCTTTCTATTGATCTACAGAAAGCATTTGACTCAGTATCATGGCCATTCATGTTAGAAGTGATGAAACGTTGGGGGTTTGGCACGAAATTTCTTGGAGTCTTATCTGCACTTTACTCTCATCCTAAAGCTAATATACGCTTTCAGGGTATTTTTTCGGAACCTATTGAGATTCATAGGGGTACTAGGCAGGGTTGTCCTCTGTCTCCCCTGGTGTTTGCAATAGTTATGGAATCCTTGGCTATAGCTATTCGTGAAAACACAAACATCAGGGGAGTTAGATGTGCCAAAATGGAGCATAAATGTGCCTTGTTTGCAGATGACCTTTTACTGTTTTTGACCGCTCCAGTTACATCCCTACCGGAATTATATTCTCTTTTAGACAAATTTTCTATGGTTTCAGGTCTAACTGTAAATATGGCCAAGTCTAGGGCCCTCAATGTTTCTCTCTCTGAATCCACGGTTTCTCTACTGAAGGAAAATTATGGATTCAAATGGGACACCTCTTATATCAAATACCTAGGTATATATTTGACCCCCAACATCCAAAACTTGTATTTGGCCAATTATCCACCTATGTATAGAAAACTAGAGAAAGATTTGAGAGATTGGGGGACTCAGAATATAGGTTGGATTGGTAGAATTAACTCGGTTAAGATGACTCTTCTCCCTAGGCTTTTGTATCTTTTTAGATCATTACCCATACCGATAATGAAAAGTCATCTAAAATCCTTTCAAGGAAAGATTATCAAGTTTATTTGGAACAATAAGGGTCCACGCCTTCCATCTCGCACTCTCTATAACTTACCTGAACAGGGGGGTCTGGGGGTACCCAACTTATTATGGTACTATCAAGCAGCAAGATTGGCACAGTTATCGGAAACTTTTCTTAAACATGAACGCCCTGACTGGTTAGATATAGAAGAGCAGGCGACCCCGAATCTAACGATAGAGGAGTTAATGTGGAGTCCTACCAAGAATAGGCCTTCTATTTTATCTCCGACTTTCTCAAACTTTTGTTTTATGGGATTCACTTAAAAACAATCCCTCTCTAATTTCTAAAGGCAGACCTTTATCGAGTGTTTTTCTAGACCCACTCTTTATTTCTAAAATTGAAGTAGATTCGTTCAAATGGTGGCATGACAAAGGGTTGTATCGTATAGGCCGTTTTTTTTCGCGCTCGGGTCCACTTCCTGAACAACACTTCATTGACAAGCTAGGTCTTCCTGTCTCAGAAAAATTAAGATTTTCTCAACTACATGACTATGCACAAAGCCTATGGGATAGTGGCTCGATATCTGGACTATTGACACCTTATGAAAGTAATTGTGATCAGGGTTTAATCAGGAAGGGGAATATTTCAATCATATATCAATCGCTTGCTAATAACTGTACCAAATTACCTCATATGCTGGCCTGGGAAAGGGAACTTAATAACAACTGGGATTTATCTGACTGGTGCAGTAATTATACTAGATCCATTAAAGGATATGTGAATATATCCCTTGTAGAGGCTAATGTAAAAATTTATACTAGGTGGTATTTAGTTCCCGTTAAACTGGCTTCCATGTATCCGTCAACTTCGCCCCTTTGCTTCAGAGGTTGTCAGGGATTGGGGTCTATGGTACATATATGGTGGGAATGTCCCAAAATACGTGGATACTGGAATAAGGTGTTCAACATAATAAGACGTGTCACAGGCTGTAATTTGCATCAATCCCCCACTATCGCTTTACTTCACGGGATGTTACCCCAAACCTCCAAGGTTACTAGAAAACTCATCCTATACATTCTGACAGGTGCCAGGATCACAATTGCAGCTGCGTGGAAAAAATCTACTGTCTCCATCCGGTATATGAAACAAAAGGTTACATGGATTATGGAACAAGAAAAGAGGGTCTGTTCCATGTTGGATATGTCTACTCTTTTCCATGAAATATGGGAACCGTGGATGAAATTTATGGGAATATCTTTTATCCCATAAAGGCTGTGGTGATATTTATATCCTTAGGACGATGTTGTTCGTTGGCAGGCAGGCTGCCATCTCTTTTTCCTTTTACTTTCACCTGATCTTCTCTTTTTTTTTCTCTTCTTTTCATTGATTGTTATTTGATTTGATAATTTTGTTTTTTACACGAGGATAACATCCTTGTTATTTCTCACTCTCAGAGTGTTATGTTTAGAAAAAAAAAAAAAAAGATATATATATAAACATTTGTATTAGCCTATGTTTGAGTTATCTAAAGATTCCACCAAATTTTTGGGGATGTTAGGTATGTTAAGGATTTTGAAAATATATATTTACAGTTACTGGTGGGTATTGGTGATAGTTATTGGAGGGAGGAAAGGGGGATTTAAAGGTTTGCTTAACCTCTTGGACACAGACTGTTCCCAGTGGGGGTGTCAGAGAGGTCTTTGTTATACAGAAGTCCTGCCCTTTGTTCGTTCCATGAAATTAGACCCAGTACACACATGGGGTTTTTTTTTTATTGTGTGACAACAATAAGTCTAAGGAATTATATAGTATATGGAAATATCCTTTTATTTATTTAATTATAAATTATTGGTTATACCTAGCTTTTCTTTTTAACTATTACAATCTGTTATACTCTCACCGTATGGTGATAGCATATGATATGGCTGTATATGATAGTCAGTTTCTATGACAAGAACATCTTCTATGTAAAGCAATGCATTGGATTTATTATTTACTGTGTATTACTAAATTGTATACTGCTGTTTTAGTTCAAATGTATGTACTTTTATTGAAAATAAACATAAATTTGAATGAAAAAAAAAAAGAAATGTCAAACTGGCAATGTACACAACTGAGGTCATTCTCCAATCTACAGCCCTTGAAGGCGAAATAAAAGTAACAGCTTGTTAATATGTATTGTGGAGATTCACCCCATTGTAAGACACCTAAAGTTCAGATTCAAAAAGAAAAGCAAGGGTAAGATTTTTTATATATATATATATATATATATATATATATATATATATATATATATATATATATATATAAATAGAGGGGGATACCAGGTTAGGGAGGGAGACACCCGGGAATAAGCTCCTTTGCACAGCCAGTTGGTATCATAGCAGATCATTTCATTAGGTTATAAAAGTAATAAAGTCTTTAAGAAGATAGTATGCTATCTGTGGAGTATGTTTCAATTCTAATTGTTAAAGAGTAGGCCCACCCTAAAAAAAAAATATATAGCCAAAAAGGCTATAAAACATTAGAAAACAAATAAAAATTCATTTTTATACTTACCAGAAGTGCCTGTTACTAGGCAGATCTCCTAATCTGCCACTCCCTTGTCCGCGGTGGTCTTCTTTCTTCTCCTCCTCGCGCTGCCTCCTGGGAAATGGGGAGCGGTGTCTTCTGGGACCTTGTGTGTGTCCCAGGAGACATCTGCCTATTCACATAGCGCCGCGCGGCTCGCGCATGCACAGTAGGGAACCGGGCAGTGAAGCCGCAACGCTTCACTTCCTGATTCCATCACCGAGGATGACGGCGGGGCAGCCGAGACCCGAGCGTGTGCTCGGCTTCGGCTGCCGACATTGCAGGCACCCTGGACAGGTAAGTGTCCTTATTAAAAGTCAGCAGCTACAGTGTTTGTAGCTGCTGACTTTAATTTTTTTTTTTTTTAAGCCGGACCTCCGCTTTAAATCTTTATTCAGTTATGAAATAGTAAATAATCATTTGGGTTTGCATTTTTAGTTAAAACTTCAGTTAATACAAATACAACACTTGGGGATGTGTCAGGTCTTAGTAACCATGGCCCAGCTCTTCAACTGTGTCAGTTCTCTTGATAATGTTGCTTGCAGCCTGTTAGCTGTACTGTTATCAAGTGTCCAGGACAGCTTCAGATAGAAATGTTCCCTGGAGCTGTCTGGGACACATGTTAATGCAGCTTTTGATAAACCTGGTTCTACTAGATGGATTTCATGTGCTCTCCCAAATATTTAGATGTCATGGCCTTCAGGCATACAATACTTTTTTAGGTCTTGCCTGACCCCCTTGAATTATGTAAGCTATTCATGTGGCTACCTGGATTCCACAAGTTTTTTTTTCTTCTTCTTTTCCCCTCTCACCCTAAAGAACCTTGCCCTTGTTGTGGGCTTATTAGGTTTTATGTCTGTGCATGCAGGCATGATCTCAATCAGGCATGGAGGCTTTACAATTGAGATCTCTCAGTGAACTTACTACCTATGCTATATTACCAAAAGTATTGGGACGCCTGCCTTTACACGCACATGAACTTTAATGGCCTCCCAGTCTTAGCCCGTAGGGTTCAATATTGGGTTGGTTCACCCTTTGCAGCTATAACAGCTTTAACTCTTCTTGGAAGGCTGTCCACAAGGTTTAGAAGTGCGTCTATGAGAATGTTTGACCATTCTTCCAGAAGCACATTTGTGAGGTCAGGCACTGTTGGATGAGAAGGCCTGGCTTGCAGTCTCTGCTAACTCATCCCAAAGGTGTTTTATCGGGTTGAGGTCAGTCCAGTCAAGTTCCTCCACCCCAAACTCGCTCATTCATGTCTTTATGGACCAGGAAACAAAACAAAGAGAACAGGATACTTTTTTCATACAAGCACACGGTAAAGCAGGCACAGGAAATATGAAATATCGGGGTAACATATTCTTTAACATCTGACTATAGGTCCACTTTACAACCACATAGAAAGAGGAGTGCAGCATGCAGAGGACACCCATTGTGCCAATGTGTTATTCAGTTCCCCATAACCTACATAAAAAGGGTAAAGGAAGGTATTTTAATGCCCTAGAGCAGGAGTCTCCAAACGTTCTGAACAAAGGGCCAGTTTACTGTCCTTCAGACTTTTATTGGGCCAGATAAAATAGGAAATATGAAATATCGGGGTAACATATTCTTTAACATCTGACTATAGGTCCACTTTACAACCACATAGAAAGAGGAGTGCAGCATGCAGAGGACACCCATTGTGCCAATGTGTTATTCAGTTCCCCATAACCTACATAAAAAGGGTAAAGGAAGGTATTTTAATGCCCTAGAGCAGGAGTCTCCAAACGTTCTGAACAAAGGGCCAGTTTACTGTCCTTCAGACTTTTATTGGGCCAGACTGTGCCAGTGGGAGTAAAGAATACCCTGGCATCAATGGGAGTAAAACATGTATCATTGGTACTAGTGGGAAGAATATGGCTCCATTGCTGGTATTAGGGGAAGAAATTGTGCCCCATTATTGGTGTCAGTGGGAGAAATAGTGTCCCATCATTGATGTCATTGGGAGGAATAGTGTCCCATCATTAGTGTCATTGGGAAGACTAGTGCTCTATTCTTCCAGACTGGTGGCCAGTGGGAGTAGAGACTCCCCTTGTGTCAATGGGAGTAAATAATGTATGATTTGTACTAGTGGGAGGAATATTGCTCCATTGTTGGTATTAAGGGAAGAAATAGTGCCCCATCATTGGTGTCATTGGGAGGAATTGTGCCCCGTCATTGGGAAGATTTATATTCCATTGTTGGTAGAAGGAATAGTGCCCCATCATTGGTGTCAGTGGGAGAGTTAGTATCCCATCATTGGTGTCAGTGGGACGAATAGTGCCCCATCGTTGGGGTCAGTGTTAGGAATAGTGCAGTATTGTTGGTATCTGTGACAGGAATTATGTCCTGGTGTTGGGATAAAAGGAATAGTTCCTTGTATCAGTGGAAGGAATAGTGTCCCAAGGCCTTGATAAAAAAGCAGGCAAAGGGCCACATCTGGCCCCCGGACCGCAGTTTGTAAACCACTGCCATAGAGCAAATAATCATATAGAAGATGTCACTCTGGTGCCGTTCAGAAAATCCAGACTAACATTCATTGCTTTTTAGTGATGTTCACATCATTTTTAGACTGCATATCTGTTAGAGAGGGCATTTGAAATGTAATGAATGAATGCCATATAACTATTCAGTACCAGAGGGTATAAAGTGCTTCATTTTATTTTCATTAATAACATTGGCAAGATCCTATTTTTATGACTTGATTTGGCTTGTCTAGTAACACATATGAAAGATCTATACCAGGGGTATAAAGTGCTTTGTTTTATTTTCAATAAACAGATTGTCCCCCATCACAATGCACTGCCTGAATATGGTTAAAAAGTTAATCCTTTCATAACTCTAGTTGATTTCCTTAACTTTCGTTGACCTTTTAATATAGATGACAAAACCTGACACACCCTATGCTTTGCCTTGTGCTGACAAAGGAGACTTTTAGGTTTAGGATGTTTGCCAGCACCCCAAGCTCATTTACCAGTTTTAAATACTGTCCAGCAGACCAAGGTTTAAAGTATATGTAAACCCCCACCTTATAACACAACACATTCATTTTAAAATAAAAATGAAAGGCAAAATGTTTCTGTATACATATAAAAGATCAAATACCCTCTGTTCTCATCTGCATAGCTCAGAGAGCTAGAAGAGGAGGAATGGCAGTACTGGTCTTCCCATTGAATGCTTTGTGCGTGTGGGGGGTGGAAGGCATATCAGCACAAGTGTAATCATTGGAGGAAGGCATGTTGAGTTCACAGCACAGCCAGAAAACTGACAACGCTATGCTTTCATGCCTAGTGCGGTCAGTAAAAAAAAAAAAAGGAAAGCAGAGGGACTGGCAGAAACACCAGGGATTTCACACAGCACAGAGGAATAAATACAAAGAGAACAGGATACTTTTTCATACAAGTACACGGTACAGCAGGCACAAATCAGGAATGTGAAATGTTAGGAATTCTTTAAAGCATAATGCTAGTATAGCAAAATATGTGATATTTGTAAACGAGCTTATATGGGTCTTATTTGCATGTATAAATATTATAGTGCTGATTCATTAAAAATAGAGGAAGGAAATGTAGTGCAGAATTGGATTTGCTGATCTCTATAACCGCTCAGAATTCCAGAGTTTAATTTTACCATAAAATGAAAGTAAAACTTCATTAGTTGTTAATGGGAGCATATTCACTTGTGCTTACTTTGCAATTTGTATCTGTCATCCCTTTTGTAGGAAATGATTATGCCTCACACTGTCCTGAATGGAGTTTACAGGGCACAGTTCTTACAAGGCAGGACTGCTTCAATTACGAGGCTGACACTTGCATCATTTCCCCTTTTGCTGCTTTTTAAGCCAACCTGTTCTCCTGCAGTTATTCCGAATAATGCAAATCTGGAGCACACTTTCAGGCCACTCGGCTTTGTAGACATTGAGATTGTTCTGCAGTCCTTCCACTGTGGAAACCATGCATGATTCTCTACTCCACCATGGACTTTAGTTTAACCACTTAAGGACCGGACCAATATGCAGCTAAATGACCCAAGGGGTTTTTACAATTCGGCACTGCGTCGCTTTAACAGACAATTACGCGGTCGTGCGACGTGGCTCCCAAACAAAATTGGCGTCCTTTTTTCCCCACAAATAGAGCTTTCTTTTGGTGGTATTTGATTACCTCTGCGGTTTTTATTTTTTGCGCTATAAACAAAAATAGAGCAACAATTTTGAAAAAAATGCAATATTTTTTACTTTTTGCTATAATAAATATCCCCCAAAAACAATTTTTTTTCCTCAGTTTAGGCCGATACGTATTCGTTTACCTATTTTTGGTAAAAAAAAAATCGCAATAAGCGTTTATCGATTGGTTTGCGCAAAATTTATAGCGTTTACAAAATAGGGGATAGTTTTATTGCATTTTTATTATTTTTTTTTTTTACTACTAATGGCGGCGATCAGCGATTTTTTTCGTGACTGCGACATTATGGCGGACACTTCGGAAAATTTTGACACATTTTTGGGACCACTGTCATTTTCACAGCAAAAAATGCATTTAAATTGCATTGTTTATTGTGAAAATGACAGTTGCAGTTTGGGAGTTAACCACAGGGGGCGCTGTAGGAGTTAGGGTTCACCTAGTGTGTGTTTACAACTGAAGGGGGGTGTGGCTGTAGGACTGACGTCATCGATCGAGTCTTCCTTATAAAAGGGATCACTTGATCGATGCAGCCGCCACAGTGAAGCGCGGGGAAGCCGTGCACACCATTTTGTGTTTACATACGGCTCTCCCCGTTCTTCAGCTCCGGGGAACGATCGCGACGGAGCGGCTATAAACGAATAGCCGCGCCGTCGCCCCGGATCGCTCCCCGAGGGGATCCGACCGCCGCATGTAGCGGGGGGGGTCCCGATCGGACCCCCGACCCACGTCTAGGCAGGTACGTTGATGTGCCTGTCCGTGCCATTCTGCCGACGTATATCTACATGAGGCGGTCGGGAAGTGGTTAAATTAGCCTAGATAAATCCCAACTAGTCTCCTAATACATATTGTACATGTAAATGTTCTCAAAAAAAAATCAGGGTTTTTCAGGTGACCCCCACCCATCCCTCTTTCACACCTTCTAACTGGTATAAGTGAGATAGTAGTTGGTTGGTGTAAGGGAAAAAAAATTGCCAATATATCTTGTTTTGCCTCGGGCTTAGGAATAATGTTATTCTATAGTGATGTACTACTCTATCCCATGAGTGTGTTTTCCCAGTTCTGCTGATTTATTTCTGCTTAAGGGTAACTGTACGTACCCTTAAATAGTGCAGATGCTCTCCCCAGCATTCTTGACAAGCTACCTATTCACCTGCCACTGCTCCACAAAGATACAGTATTAGCCACGCAGCCTGCTCAGCATTACACAGCCTCTCGAAAGATTTCACATTCATTCCAATATAAAGTCCTTGTTTTGCTAAGTGGAAATAATTTAAATTTCAGTGAGCAATGCATGCATGCAAAAAGAGCAATACCTGACAGTGACATGTTTCCTAAAGAATCTGTGCAGTGCAAAGAAGGCCACGCTGCAATTCTCTCAAAGGAACTGGAAGGGTACATGTCAGGGATGTTGGGGTAGGGCATTGGGTGCACTAGTGCTTTTAGTGCGCCGATCTGTAAATTTAAACTGGTAAAAGATCATTTTACCTAGCGCTGAATGTTTTCTGGTGGAATCTCATTGATGATGAGAGGCCCATTATTGTCAAGCCTCCATGGCCAATACTATCTAAGACTTATGAAGTTTATCTTCCAAAATGTTTCAAAGGTGTTTCCACAGGGTTAAAGGGTGTCACCAGTCTTCCCAAACAAATTGTGTTTAAAAAACACCAGTGATATGGTAGCCTGCTTACCAGGGAGCCACGACTGCGGATCACAGTCTCACCAAGCCTAGGGATATTAGTCTCCCCAAAACCAGTCAGGATACAACAGCCAATAATCCGAGAGTAACTCAAAATCAAAGGACAGAAACCTTCATGGTGCAGTATGTTCAATCAAAATTAATTTAATAAGGTAATTGATACACTTACAAAAGGGATGCTATGGTTCAGCATTAATGTCGTGGGAGCCGCGGCATCCTCATTTGCTTCTCCTCATTTCCTGTATGCTCGTAACACCCCCCAAAAAAATGACATGTCAAATGTGGAATGTAAAGGGGCGAGAAGTGCTTAAAGCGGAAGTTCCACTTTTGAGTGGATCTCCGCTTTAAGGGTGATGTTTTCTTGTGAAATCTATGCTTTGATTACTTATATGTAAGAGATGGGGATGTCAGGAAATTACTTTACTACCCTGTTTGGTTTTCTAGAGTTGACAGAAGAAACTCTTCTGAACAAGTTAGGTGGCTGAGTTTTTTTATATTTAATCTTTTTAAAGGAGAAGTATGGGATAGGCTAAATTAACAAATATTTCCATAATTAAGAATCAGTTGTTATTTCTTTCCTCTCTTTTTATTTTTTTTTCCAGCAGGGGCACTTTATCTATAATGTAGGTCCCTGTAACAATCAATTTGCTGTTTGAAAGTTTAGAGGGGAGAGGTTACAACTTCAGAAATCTGCCCCCTCTTTCTGTCACTCCTCTACTGGGAAATGTGGCTATGCCTACAGTACAGGCAAAAACCTGAACATTAAATAAGTTTGGACACTGTGCTATTCCTGTGCATAGTGGAAAATATATAACTGACATAGGCATGGCTGGATCTAGGAAGGGGAGGGGGGCTGTACCCCCCCAAGGTTTCAGTTGTGCCCCCCATCCTATGGATCCTGTGCCCTTTGGGCTCCTTTTCACATCCCTGCACTACACACAGTCTGGACACAGGCAGCACAGCTCCTCTCTCTCCTCCTATCTCACAACACACAGCTCAGGTCAGTTCTCTTAGGCTCCTTTCATACTAGGCGGATTTCGTCGCTACGGAGTCCGCAAGCTCAGTGGGAGATCTGTCTGCTGATCTCCGATGAGCCGGCGGATGACAAGCCCCTCTCTGCCGCTGTCTCCTATGGAGCGTTCTGATGAAAATGGACAGCATGGAGCGGCCGTTCGGGTCCACCGTCATACCTGACAGGCGGACCTGAACGGTCTGATTTTGTGAAAGGGGCCTTACGCTGTGTAGCTGCCTGCAATGCTGCACAGCTTTTTTTCTGGGAACTTCACAGAACTGCAGAATAGCAGGCAGCTACACAGTGTGCAGATAAATGCTGTCTGCTGTCAATCATATTTTCAAAATCAATGCCAAAATCTCACCATTTCTGACAGTGTATGCAAACTTTTGAGCACAACTGTTTTAAGATGATGATATTTATGGGATAATTTTTTCACTTAACTGTATATTATTTGTTAGCACAGTTCTCCACATAACCAATCAATTTATATCCTAGTAATAGCTGTTTTCCTATTGCAAAGAAGTTTGGTTTGAATTGATCGTGTTTAGTGATTTTTATAACTTTTCATTTTGGATTTTTTTAATAGATTTTAATAGCTTTCTTATTTTTTTATATCCCAACTCATTAATTGCAGCCAGAAAATTAGATGATTGGTGAATAACAATGGCATCAATAAAGGGTGAAGGTTCTACATGTGAATTTATCGTCCTGTTCTGTGTGGGTAGCAGTTTGCATTGTGAGAAAATATTTCTACCATGGGGCCTAATTTTGAAAAAATTCACAGTTCTGTTCCTGCCAGTTTCTGTAACGCTTTGTTCTGCTAGATTTACCCATCATCTCTGCCCAGTAACTCATTTTCTTTGACATTTATGCTTGCATGGTTAAGACGTGATGACTGTTTCAATAAGTGTACCAAAGTCCCAAATGTATATTTTTACAAATACAGTGTCAGAAGTCTATATATATTATCCAATAAAAAGCGTCCAGCTTTCACCGTCCATCATTTGTTACCATAAAGCCTTCTGTTGATTCTGGAAAAAGTAAAGCAAATACATGTAAGGCAGACAAATGCAACCCCTTTCAATCTAATATCAGTATATCAGTGTGTGTGTGTGTGTGTATAGCATATGAAAAATATTTTGTGTATAGGGATATTGGACTCTTTGAACCAATCTAATAATGGGAATAAATTGGTGTATTTAATGCATGGTTCGTTGTTATCCTAGAGATCATTTCCAGAGTATTTATTATGTTATCAGTACTGATATACCATCATAGAATATCATTAAATATTTAAAGAGAAAGAGGGGATAAGTTCCTGTTATCTAGGTTCCAAAGAGCCTTGACCTACGTGCTCTTTATTTCCCCCTTTTATTGTACTTGTGTCCAGATATAATTTCATATATGTAAATAGTGGGAAATGGATACACGTGCATAAAGGATTTAATACTGTACTCCTCATGCTATTCTAGACAATTAGTGCTTTACAGTAAAGATTCATAGAAATAGAAGGCTGACCTGCCAGATCTGGTGAAAGAAGATTGAGAAATTTGCACCAGCCATTATGTTACGAATATGATCTCTTTGTACACGTTGCCGCTAGTATGAACCTACCCCTATATTGGGCCTTTCTGGGTGGAGGTGATGGCTGACCTTAATGGGCTGTGTGATTCAACCCTCGGCTTTGACCCCAGAAAACTCCTGTTGGAAATCTTTGGGATGGACTTGGGTTGTCATGTCAAGTTGTTTATCTTTTTTACTACTTTTTATGTCCACAGAAAGATTCTTTAATAATGGAAGTCACCTAACGTTCCTACTCTGGCTTCTTGGAGTGAAGCCATTGATAAAGCTGTACCAATGTATAAGTTAACCTATGCGTGTAGGAACTGCCCCAAGAAGGGTTCAGGTTAACCCACTTATCTGAACCAAGGAAATCATACTGCTGAGAGGCTGTTTACTTAATGGATGTCGTGACATTGCTTTTCTTTGACTAACTTCTCTCTTTTCCTCCTCTCTACACATTCCTCCCCCTTAACTCTGTGGGCCAGATTCACAGAAGAAGTACGCCGGCGTATCTACTGATACACCGGCGTACTTTCAAATTTGCCACGTCGTATCTTTAGTTTGAATCCTCAAACCAAGATACGACGGCTTCTGGCTTCGATCCGACAGGCCTACGGCTTCGTACGCCTTCGGATCATAGGTGCAATACTTTGGCGCCCGCTGGGTGGAGTTTGCGTTGTTTTCCGCGTCGGGTATGCTAATTAGCTTTTTCCGTCGATCCACGAAGGTACGCGCGGCCGTCGCATTCTCTTACGTCGTCGCTAGTCGGCTTTTCCCGGCGTATAGTTAAAGCTGCTATTTCGTGGCGTATAGATAGACTTTTTTTTGCGTAAGTCGTCCGTGAATAGGAAAGGACGTAACTCACGTCTAAGTTAAAAAAATGACGTCGGTGCAACGTCATTTTGCGCAAAGCACGGCAGGAAATTTTGAAACGGAGCATGCGCATTTCAATCGGCGCGGGGACGCGCTTCATTTAAATGAATCACGCCCCCTACTCGCCCAATTTGAAATACGCGCCGAGAAATACACTACGCCGCCGTAACTTACGGCGCGAAATCTTCCTGGATTAAAAAATGCGCCAGGTAAGATACGGCGGCGTAGCATATCTCTGATACGCTGCGCCAGGGCAATTCTATGTGAATCTGGCCCAGCGTGCCTTCTCTCTTCCCTTTTTTCCCCCCCCTCATTTCTACCTCCTTGTAGTTCTAAGAATGTCCTGATATCAATCCACAATCTCCAATGTGGACTACCACTTTAGTGTTTGTTTAACATGGCTTCAGATCTGCTTTCCTATAGTTTATGCTTCGTCTGTCTGAAATCCATGTTGATTCTTTGGGGGAATGGTTCTTTCAAAGAGGGTTTTCCATGACGGTTTAGATGGTCTATACTTTTACCCCCTCTATCGTTCTCTTATGACAATAGGCTCTATTGCTTGTACCTGACTGATCTTGTTATCAATAACCAAAACAAGGCACTCATCTCACAAATCTTTCAAATCAAATGCATTTTCTATGGAGAGATGAAAGATGAGCTCACCCAATTACCCATAGGACTACCTTATTTTTATCTGATTGTTAAAATGGTCAAATAACACACCCCTATAAGCCATAAATGTTTTTCACCTTTTTGAGCACAGATTTAAAATGTGGAAAGTGTGTGAATACCGAGTGAAGATTGGATATTCATTTATTCAATGAAGTGGGCTTTTTTAATGAATTTTATTCTCTGTTATATTACTTGACATTTTATGTTGCATATATGCACAGATAATCACGGTATGACCATGTATGATTTTGTTTGATGTGATTAGTTGTATTTATAGTGCATCACAGTGGTGATTGATATTGGTATTCATTATATACAGTAGGGACATTTTGGGTGGGGTAATACTGCAGCTGCATTTGTTTGGGTTTATGTAATAGTTAAAAAATGTGGGTTTGTGCAATTGTTTGGTGTATTTTTTATTATATAAAGTGTGGAGGGGGTGGGGGGGGGGGGGGTGTGTAATCTAATCTATACTTTCACATTCAACGCACTTATGGACAAGTTTGTAATTTGTATTATAACAATTACATGTAAAGTCCTATGAAGTAAAACATCTAGTTATACACTCTAGTATATTGACATATATGTTTCTTTATTTTCAGAAAAAGAGCAGAGAAGAGACATGCGGGGAGGGCAGTGGAGTGGAAATCTTGGAGAACAGACCATACACAGATGGCCCTGGTGGCACTGGTCAGTACACGCACAAGGTCTACCACATTGGCATGCACATCCCCAGTTGGTTCCGATCCATCCTGCCCAAAGCTGCACTACGAGTGGAAGAAGAATCGTGGAATGCTTATCCTTATACAAGAACCAGGTATCGGTGTGCTGTATTGCTATTTTTGCTATTAAATATTCACAGCAGTCTGATTTTGCCACTTTAAGTCTTTTGCAGAGTGTGAGATTATACCATTTAAAAAAAACAAAAAAAAAAAAACATTAACAGCGGTTCATCATTGCAAGTTGTGAGGGATTGAATACATGGCGAAATATTTTTGGAGCATTTATATTTTCAGTGGAAGCCAATATTTAATAACCCCTGAAAAGTATGTGCTGGTTTCTAGGTTGTCCGTCTTTTGAAATCACCAAGTATGCTTTCACCCAGCCAGGTTGGATCTAGGTACACATATTAAATGCATTTTGTTCAGGGGGTACACTATAGTTACTATAGACCAGGGAACATAAAAATCCCAGGTAGTTATTGTGTCCCAGATATTCAGGCGGTGCCTAATATTGCTCTATGCTTTCTCTGTTGTCAGTAGAAACCTGGCTCTTATAAAGTACATGATGCCTCCAGCACTGAAATGACTGCACGCTGAATTGTATGTTGTCTTCTTCACCTCTTTTGGGGATTTTAATGGAGATTGTAAAATGTATATATTGTTTTTAATTCAGGTACACCTGTCCGTTTGTGGAAAAATTCTCCATAGATATAGAAACCTTCTACAAATCTGACTCTGGAGACCTCGCCAATGTCTTCAACCTTTCTCCTGCTGAGAAGCGACAGACAGTATTGGGTAAGTGGCCCCATGAATCCATTCTACCACTTACATGCTGCTTTTATTTTAAATATTGCAGATTGCACACCTGTCCATCCACTGGCAATCATATACATGGGGAGTTATGGACAGTTATTACAAGCTTGTATGAAGGACATTTAAACAAAATTGTGCAGCCTTAGTTTTTGTGCTCTGCATTCACCCTAAAAACTAAATATTTTCTTACTGTAAAAAAAAGTAAAAATTTAAATTTTCTATTGTGTTTACCCAGCCTCCCTCCCCCCCCTAATAATAGAATACACATGGTGTGGAAATAATGTGTGTTTTGCTGAAATTGCCCTGTTTTCAGATTTTACATGTTACGGACATCCCCCAATACCATATTTTTTATTGTTTGTTCTGATCTTCGTAGTGCCTTTTGTCTGTCTTGCTAGCTGTTATGCAATCAACCATTGCATCATTTACATAGGACTTCCAGAAGGCAGTTATCTCCTGATTGTTTTGCACGTTTATATAAAAGCTCTCCAGCTCCCTCCCAGACTGTACCAGGCATAAACCCTCTTATAGATGTTTATACATGACTTGTGAATTATCACTGTATCTTTGGAATGAAACAAAGACAAGTGGCTGATCTAGAATTGAGGCAGTTCTACCTTCACTGCTAACCTAGTTCCAATGTGCATAATTAAACACAATACTCCTTTTATTTTAATGTTTGTATTTGTTTAAACTCCAGCCATGCCTTTTTAGAAAATGAACCATAATTATTTAATTTGAATAAAGTATATAACAGAACCTTATGCTTGATACAAATCAGTTAATAGAGTAATGTATTGCTTCTTTACACTAATATAGACAGTGGGCCAGATACTCAAAAGAGTTACGACGGTGTAACTCAGGAAACACCGTCTTATATCTGTTTTTGGCCCCGGGTATCTATGCGAGTGATTCCTAGAATCATTTTTGCATAGATACGGCCAAGATCCGACAGGTGTAAGTCACTTACACCGTCGGATCTTAGATGTAATGCGACGCCGGCGGCTAGGTGGCGTTTACGTTCAGTTCTCATTTGACTATGCAAATGAGCCTGATACGCCGATTCCCGAACGAATTTGCGTTGCTTGGTCGTCGCGTACCTCGTTTTTCGTAAGCGTAAGGTTACCCCTGCTATATGAGGGGTAACCTTACGCCAGTCCGCCGTATGCCATGTTAAGTATGGAGTCGGGTCCGCGTCGGCTTTTTCCGTCGTTCACGAATAAGTTTTCTGTTGTGAGCTGGAACATGCGCACTGGGTTATTTTTCCGCCGGGCGCATGCGCAGTTCGATCGTCGCAGGGGCACGCTTAATTTAAATACAAGCCGCCCCCTTTGAATTACGCGGCCATACGCCGAGCCATTTACACTACGCCGCCGCAAATTACGGAGCAAGTGCTTGGAGAATACGGCACTTGCTCCAGTAAGTTGCGGTGGCGTAGTGTAAATGGCTTACACTACGCCAACGCCGATTCTATGAGAATCTGGCCCAGTGTTCTTACAACATCTAATGGTAATACCATCCTTCGTAATTTTAGTTCATGTGACATCCGAGACCTAGACCAAATTTATAACTGGGTCCCTGTGTTTTTTTTGTTTTTTTTACCAATTCTTTATTTTCATCACAAGGCAACGATACAGAAAAGGCACAGCATGAACATCAGCAACAACAACATGTATAGTCAAGTGTTGAACAAAATAGTCAACGATCTGGTCAACCTTCCATCACTGAATCCACTGGTCAGCTAGGTGTGTGTCTAGCAAAAAAATCCTTCACCGTCTCAGTGCAAGTGGAGTGATTCATGCAGCAATACAGGGGACCATATGTATGAAGAGGAAAGATAAAAAACACTTCATGGTGCAGTACTTTGGTAAAAAAAAGTGTACCCTTTAATCAAAGGTTAAAGGGTACACTTTTTTACCAAAGTACTGCACCATGAAGTGTTTTTTATCTTGAAGTGAAGGAAGGTTGACCAGATCGTTGCTGTTACCAGGAGGATATCTTTTGATACTGAGCCCAAAAGATGTTATAGAGATCCAACCTATCTGGTAAGCGGACACTTTGCACTTTTAGTATCCTGTGTTTGCAGCTTAGAAACAAAGGAGGAAGATTTGTATCTCTGTTTCCTGGATCACCACCAAGCTTTAGGAGCTGTTCATAATTGGATTTTTCCTTTTCATCTTATTGGACTTGTTTTCTTTTATTTCAGAATATTTAAAAAATATATTTTTCTTTATTTTCTGCACTGTGTTTTGCAATATTTTAGGTTGCGCATCTATTTTAACTTTTTTACACATTGTGTATTGCCTGTAGTCCTAATACTACTGAATTTATGAGCATCTCCACAGTGGAAGCACATGCATTCTAATAGATAGATAAAGGGGCAGGTGGGCCTGGATGTAGCCCCGTCCTCCTTAAAGGCACAGGGGCACATTGGACACCCAGCACATAGCACAATGGCAGCAAAGGTGCCCAGTGTGTCCCCTGACCAAATTTGCACCAGTTACAAAGACATGGCCCCCACCTATAACTGGGCCTAACGGCAAGGAGCACATAGAAGGTCAAACGCATATAAGACAAAAACAGAGAAAATTCCCAGCTCAACTTACCAACCAGTCTGCTTACCAACCAAATTAACCTGTCCAGCAGTCTGCTTTAAAAACAGGGTTTTAGTTAGCACACATTTGCAAACGCATGCGTAAGCTGCAAGGCCTCTTCATGGTACCCTGTGTATTTCTTACAGTCCTAACACTACTGAATGTATGAGCGTCTCCACAGTGGAAACACATGCATTTTAATTGTTTTTAACGTAGACTGTTGGACAGGTTAATTTGGTTGATAAGCACACTGGTTGGGGAGTTGAGCTGAGAATTTCCTCTGTTTTTGTCTGTTTATGTGTATTCCCTTTCATATGCTCCTTGCTGTGAAGGCCAGTTATGGGCAGGGGCCATCTCTTTGTTATAAGGGTATGGCATCAGGCAGTATGTGCAGGGGAGGCGTATGGGGGGTATGTTATCAGGCAGTTTATGCAGGGGAGAAGTATGGAGGGTATAACATCTGGCAGAATGTGCAGGGGAGGAGTATGGGGGGGGTATGATATCAGGCAGCATGTGCAGGGAAGGCGTATGGAGGGTATGACATCAGGTAGCATGTGCAGGGAGAAGTGAGGAGGGTGTGATGGTGGATAGTATGTGCAGGACAGAGAAGCCGAGAGTATGAACATGGGCAGTATGTTTGGGAGAGCAGCTCGAAGGTTATGAAGGCAGTCAGTATGTGTGGGGGGAAACTCCAGAAGGTATGACGGCAAGCAGCATGAAAGCAGGAAAGCAATGCTGTGGACAGTATGGCCAGGAGAGGCATGTGGAGGGTATGACATCAGGCAGTATGTGCATGGGAGAAGTGAGGAGGGTATGATGGTGGATAGTATGTGCAGGACAGAGAAGCCAAGAGTATGAACACGGGCAGTATGTTTGGGAGAGCAGCTCGAAGGTTATGAAGGCAGTCAGAATGTGTGGGGGGAAAACAGATAGGTGGGGATACCAGAAGGTATGACGGCAAGCTGCATAAAAGCAGGAAAGCAATGCTGTGGACAGTATGGCCAGGAGAGGCATGTGGAGGGTATGACATCAGGCAGTATGTGCATGGGAGGAAGGGTGGAAGTATGGCTGTGATAGGATACATAGTGTAAAGACAAAGTGAGTAAGGCTTAGGGTAAACTGGGTGGACAGAACACACTTTTTACTAGCTTTTGTTACTTTTTTTTCTTTACTATGGCGACAGCTCATTATTATGGATACATCAGAGACCTATTTGAGGAATGATCTCTTAGGCTATACTCAAACTTGTGCTGTCTCTAAAAAGAAGTGCATGAAATCTCAATGCATTGGCGGCAGGATCCCCTATGTTCAAGTGGCACTTAGCTTTAATATAATATGGGATAGGTTTGTTTACCCCTCACTGCCTGTCAGGACAGAAAATAATAAAAAAGCTATCCAGTGGGGACACAAAGATTTTTAGTAGAGTTACTAAGGATTAGAGCTTCTGACATTGTTTTTATTGTCATCCATTCCTTTCTATATCAGGGACACCCCCCACTATCATTTATTTATGGAATCATAGGCACATGATGTCACTGAAAATCTCCCTAGTGGAGTCACAACCAGAAATAATAACCCAAGCAAATGTTGTCCACTTGTCTTGTGACCGCACAGGCTTTCCATTCCAGCTTCATCCAATCCAGAGGCATGTATGGCCTAAGGGCAAACATCCACATGGCATGTGGGTCGGTGGGGATTGTAGTTCCCTGTTTACCAACATTACATTCCACAGTGTGATCCGTCTCCTACATGCTGGCCATTCTGACAGTGAGGCTTCTACTGGGTACTGGTGTCAATCAGGACTGGCAGGGTAGGCCATGTCAGCCAGGCTGACTACATTGTTACAGACACATCGTGCATCACATCAGCTTGGTGATTTGTAGTTCTAATTAGGAGCTGAGGGACACAAACTTTACATGCCATAACGGAACTGCTTTCATATCTGACATGGTCAAAATGCTGAAGAGAAAACAAGGTGACAGGCAGGATCACCAGCTATTTGCTCATAAAGGACAAACTGGCACAAAGAAAAGTATATTCCCACTTGTAACTATGGGCAGATACATGCATTTAGGGAATTTCATTATAAGGGTTTGCAAGCTCTTTAGAATACATTGGCTAAAGTTACCTCAGGACTGTAGATGATAATTTCCCATTGTGGCTAATAAATTACAGTAAGAAGACACCACTGGGCAACCACTTGGATTTCTCTCGCTAGTCACTGTTTTACATTGCCCTTGCTTAGGCTGGCAGTGACAGCGTCTGCTTAGTGTAAAACCATGCATGTTCAAAATAAATGTAATCAGCCCATACAACGAATGTTTAGGCTCTGAGCAGACACCCTCTGTGCCAGCTTTATTGTAAGGGAGAAATAGGATAAAATGACTCCCCATTTTAAAAAAATGGCCCTACGAACATGGCAGTCAGCTGTGTGAAGGTCACACAGCATAGTGGATTTTTTGGGGGAAAAACAGAAAATAATTATTTGATTTTGATACACAAAGTTGCATATTTATATTGTACTGTGTGTAAAGAAAATTGTGTGTCACGGCGCAAATAAAAACCCTTTATCCCTCTAATTAGTTATTGATTATTATGGGTCTGCTGCAGTACAGTGGACACCGCCAATGCTAGGGAGTGTTCAAATAGTGAAAAAAAAGAGGAAAGTGGTAACTGCGCCAACCCTACAATATATTATTAGTGTAGTGCTACTGTGCAAATACGGTAATAATATTTATAGTGAACCAAACTTTAAAGCCAGCAACAGTCTCCCTATGCACGTTATCATGTGCCCTAGGGAGTAACTCACCTAAAATAAATGCAAAGAAAATTATATACTGAAAAAAAGTGTGTATATATATACGAAGAAAAGAACATAAAAGTCATTAAAATGTGCTAATAACAAAAAGTCCCATAACATAAGTACTAACACGTGTAAATCATTAAAATGTGCTCATAACTAAGTGCCAGTGAACCTCTTCAAATGTATTTGGTACAACCCTCATAAGTGAGACTCCGTGCTGGAAGAAAGTAGCTACTATTCCACCAATTCGTGCTACCACCACCAACTTCTGAAGTGGGCACTCACCAGAACTAGTTGTATAAACGCCTTTGATTTATCTTTGGATATAGTGGAGTGATTAACCCTAAGATAAATCAAAGGCGTTTATACAACCTAGTTCTGGTGAATGCCCACTTCAGAAGTTGGTGGTGGTAGCACAAATTGGTGGAATAGCAGCTACCTTTTTCCAGCACAGAGTCACACTTATGTCATCTCTGTAGGACACTATGGATGTGGGGACATTCAGGGGTCACACTTCCTCCCTTGAGCTATTGCAGGAGCCAGGTCAGGCTCTATCCCCTGCCAGCACTGAGCAGCAGTTGCGGACACACTGGTTTGCATACCCCTCTTACCTGAGCGGCACACTATCCATTTACAAGTCTCATGTAGTTATTAGCTGGCAAAATTTCTGGCAAGAGCAACAGGTATTCTTTGCCCTTCTCCAACAGATATACTCACTGACCACTTTATTAGGTACACATATTCATTTGGTTGGTAACACAGATTAGCCAATCACATAACAGCAACTCAATGCAGTTAGACATCAAGATGTGGTGAAGAAGACTTGCTGAAATTCAAACCGCATCAGAATGGGGAAGAAAGATGATTTAAGTGACTTTAAATGTGGCATGCTTGTTGGTGCCAGATGGGCTGGGTTGAGTATTTCAAATACTGCTGATCTACTGGGATTTTCACCCACAACCATCTCTAGGGTTTATACAGAATGGTCTGAAAAAGAAAAAATATCCAGTGAGCAGCCGTTGTGTGCAGGAAAATGCCTTGTTGATGTCAGATGAGAATGGTCAGACTGGTTCAAGATGAAAGGCAACAGTAAAGCCTCGTACACACAATCGGATTTTCCACAGAAAAAGAGTCAGACTTTTGTCCGAAGGGCGTTGGCCATGAACTTGTCTTGCATACAAACGCCACATTATTGTCGGCCAACAAACACGAATGTAGTGACATACTACGTGTTTTTTGTTTAGCTCTTGAGCCCTTTGGCCACCTTCTGCTAATGTCGTGTTTGGTGAGCATTGATTCCAAGCATGCGTGTTTGTACTTTGGACTTTTGTCTGATGGACTTTTCAACACACAATAGGAAAATCTAACAACAGACCGTTGACTGCTGAAAATGTATAAGCCTGCCATCCAACATTTTTCGGCGGAAAGTCTGACAACAATTGTCTGATGGAGCGTACAAGCGGTCGGATTTTCGGCCAACAGGCTGTCATCACACAATTCTCGTCGGAAAATACAATCATGTGTACGAGGCTTAACTCAAATAACCACTCGTTATAACCAAGGTATGCAGAATATCATCTCTAGATGCATAACACATCAAACCTTGAAGCAAATGAGCTACAGGAGCAGAAGACCACACCCGGGTGCCACTCTTGTCGGCTAAGAACAGGAAACTGAGGCTACAATTTGCAAAGGATCACCAAAATTGGACAATAGAAGTTCTGAAGAACTTTGCCTGGTCTAATGAGTTTTGATTTCAGCTACGACATTCAGATGGTAGGGTCAGATTTGGCGTAAACAACATGAAAGCATGGATCCATCCTGCCTGGTGGTGGTGTAATGGTGTGGGGGATATTTTCTTGGCAAACTTTTGGCCCCTTAGTACCAATTGAGCATTGTTTAGATGCCACAGCCTACCCAAGTATTGTTGGTGACCATGTCCATCCCTTTATGTCTACAGTGTACTCATCTTCTGATGGTTAGTTCCAGCAGCAACATGTCACAAAGCTCAAAACCTCTAAAACTGGTTTCTTGAACATGACAATGAGGTCACTGTACTCCAATGGCCTCCACAGTCACCACATCTCAATCCAATAGAGCACCTTTGAGATGTGGTGGACAGGAAAATTTGCATCATGGACATGCAGCTAACAAATCTGCATGATGCTATCATGTCAATATGGACCAAAATCTCTGAGGAATGTTTCCAACACCTTGTTGAATCTATGCCACGAAGAATGAAGACAGTTCTGAAGTCAAAAGGGGGTCCAACCCGGTACTATCAAGGTGTACCTAATAATAGTGGCTTGTGAGTGTATATACAAATTTCTTTCAATGGTATACTTTCACCATGGCAAAATATTTTCACCATGCAGCATCCTACATATCTTGTATGCTGCTGTCATTCCACTGCTGACGATGCAAAGAAGATGAAGCGAGGACTCTGGATTGGTCAGATGTGGGTCAGCTATTTTCTGATCGTGCTAATAGGATCCAGTAACACCGAATGTGATCCCACTCTATTTAGAGAGGGATACAAGAAGTTGGTAGGCTTTGTATTGCCCTATTTAAGTTTATCTCTTGGACGTGTGGAAATTCACAATACCACATCCAAGTATGCGTACTGACCTACAAATTGAATCCTGTTCTCTATTGTCTCCGTCTGGGTTTTACTCTTAACTGTGTTCTCCTTACTGTTTTACTATAGCTGTATGTTTGTCTGTTATAGTGTGGTCTGCGCTATACCACCATGTGCTGTAAATCATCAGGACTATATAATGATGTAGAGTTGATATGTTTTTTTTTTGTGTGTGTGTGATGTTTGTATTGACCAATTGACTGCTGTTTGTCCCCAAGCAGTAGATGTAACAGGCCACACTGTACCATCTGCAGCAGCCTCAGACCCCAGAGAACCAGCTAATGACCATTTTATCGACTATGGGTTGTGCAGTGTTTTTTATTGGCTAGATGTCTTCATCCCTGAAAGCACCATTCAGATAGACACTAATTAGCACCGAAGCAGGCAGTCGTAAGAAAAACATTATTCCCTCTCCCTAAAGCTGGTTGCCATGGCAGGAGATAGATGCGCGCTGACTTAAAAAAGGAATGTGACGCAGTCGGCTAAACCCAGTAGCACAGTTTGATAGGAGCGTTCTGAATTATTCTCTCTTTAGGTGACAGTAGAAAAGCAAAGCTGTACTTCAGCTGGCTAATTTTAGCCCACGCTGCAGTTCTAGTGGGTGGGCAGGTGAAGAACAGGCTGAAGATAAAAGAAGAAGAAGCAAGAAGAAAAATGAACCTCGGGAAGGAGAAAATCTGAATGATTCTCATAGCATGTTAAAAATAAAACCCTGGGTCCTTTTGAAGTATGCGGTGGGAGGAGACGGGCTAACAGAGCCAGGCTGGGCCTGCGCCGTGTTGTTAGGAGCTAGGTTTCTCTTCCATAGTAAATGTCACCGTGTATAAACTGTTTAAATATCAGTTGCTCAAACTAAATAAAACACCATGAAGCTCAAGTAATATTTACATCAGTTGCTACAGCAAAATTGTATAAAAATATATTAAAATATATCTCGTCCAGGCACCATGGCATTAGGAATTTATTTAGGTGCTATGCAGAATTGATGCTTGCTACCAGGATTCTTTTTACATCCACTAAGTTTCCTATTTATTGTGGTACCTTAAAGTGTTTCTAAAGATTTTTTTCCCCCAGTATTGCTATATGTTATGCTATTGCTTACCTTATCTGTGCAGTGGTATTGTACAGAGTGGCCCTAAACTAGCACTGTCCACTCCTCTTCTTCTGTGTCTGCCCCCATAGCAACCCACTTGCGAGCGGGCTCGCTTGCCAAGCCAAGCTGTGTGTGTCCATAGACACACTCAGCCCTGCCCATCTCTCTGCTCACAAGATTTGACTGACCGCAGCAAGAGCCAATAGCTTCCCCCGCTGCCCAATCCTCCCTTGAAAGGGTAGAGATGGGAGAAGAACTGCAGAGAGGCACAGCACTAGATCGATTCAGGACTCAGGTAAATGTTGCAAGTTGCAAAACATATTTTACCCTAATGCAGAGAATGCATTAAGCTAAAAAAAAAAGTTTTTACAACCACTTTAAGGAGGTTGACGTGAATAGTTTTCCTCGGTTATGATAAGGATGCTAAATGCACAATTAATATACAGTATACAGGTAAAAGAAGGAATTGAGCACAGCACCATTTTTCTAGGTAAATATATTTCTAATGGTGCTATTGACATGCAATTGTCACCACATCTGTGACAACCCATGCAATCCATACACGCAAAGAAACCAAAACAAATACGTTCTGAAATGAAGTTATGTGTGATAAAAATGAATGGAATGACAAAAAGTATTGAACATGCTAACTGAAATGTATTTAATACTTGGTACAAAATCCTTTTGTTGGTAAGGACAGCTTCAAGATGCCTCTTGTATGAATCAAATCGTGAAGGTTCCGTGAGCCTCTTCTATGAACTCTGATCCATAGTTCTTTCCATAGATTTTCTATTGGATACAAGTCAGGTGATTGGCTGGGCCATTCTAGCAGCTTTGTTTTCTTTATTTATTTATTTATTTATTTAGCAAGCAATATGTAATAGGATGCAGAATCATTTTATTTATTGGGGTCCATACCTTTGAAAAAGGTGGGCTGGGGTGACCCCAAGGTAACGGTCATTCTGCTGAATAAAATTATATCATAGATTGGGGTAGAGCAAATCTGTTGATATAAGATAGGGGGGATTATAGGATACCTATAGAAACAAGGGAGGACTGAAATGTATACCTTACTTTTTGGTTGACTGCTTCTTTTTACTGTGTCTGTTTTGAATGTACCTGTTTCCATGGAAATCAGTAAATGCAGGCAATCATCTTAGTGTTCTAATAGTGATGTGCCTGGTCATGGTTTTGAAAGATTTTTGTTACACAGGGTGCTGGTTTTAGGGCATCATTGGCCAGCAAGGGATGATGTAACTCCTACGCATACGCAACTCTGTTTACATACAAAAATTAACACAAGGGAGATTACTTACTATAAGTTACAAGTGTTCCTTGTGATGCTGGCTCCTACTTTACTTGGAATCCTTGCTCCTCCGTTTTCTCTTCTACCCTCACTACTGTAATCTTCCAGCGCAGGGTTTAAGGAAGTGTCATAGGGGGTTATTAACAAAACGAAAATACACTTTGCACTACAAGTACAAACTACAAGTGCAAAGTGCACTTGAAATTGCACCAAAAGAGCACTTGGAAGTGCAGTCGTTGTAAATCTGAGGGGTAGATCTGAAATGAGGGGAAGCTCTGCTGATTAGATCATCCAATCATGTGCAAGCTAACATGCTTTTTAAAATTTTCCTTGCATGTCCCCCTCAGATCTACAGCGAATGCACTGCCAAGTGCACTTTGCACTTGTAGGGCCAGATTCACATAGGTTAGCGGATCTTTAGATCCTCGTAACCTATGTGATTTAAGATCCGCCGCCGCAAGTTTTTGAGGCAAGTGAGTAATTCACAAAGCACTTACCTCAAAACTTGCGGCGGGGTATCGTAAATCCCCCGGCGGAATTCAAATTCCGCGGCTAGGGGGAGTGTACTATTCAAATCAGGCGCAAACGATGTAAAAAAAAAGCGCCGGGCGGTCGTTCGTTTCGTAATCGGCGTATCTCCTCATTTGCATAATCGTCGTGTAAATAAACCAAAATACCACCTAGCGGCCGGCCTGGAATTGCAGCCTAAGATCCGACGGTGTAACACAGTTCCACCTGTCGGATCTTAGGCATATCTATGCGTAACTGATTCTATGAATCAGTCGCATAGATACGACCGAAGTAAATCAGAGATACGACGGTGTATCAGGAGATACACCCTCGTATCTCTATGTGAATCTGGCCCGTAGTTTGCACTTGTAGTGCAAAGTGGATTTGCCTTCCGTAAATAACCCCCATAGTGTCATATGCACTCATTAGAAGTGCCAACTATGCCTGTCCTTTCCTCCCCCTTCCTCCATTCATAGAAGCTGAACTATTCTATGAATGAAACGTGATCTATAAAAGAAAAAGACTGACCTTTCATTTATCTGCCCATCCTTTAACGGGATCAGAAGAGGAAGATTTCAACTAAACAGGAGGCTGCAGCACAAGGCACACTTCTCGGTGATAATAATTAATGTCCTTTGGTGCTGTTTTTTTCTTTGGCTAAACTTAGGCTTTAAAGTGATATTAAAGTAGAGTTCCACCCATATAAAATTCAGCAGCTACAAAAAGTGTAGCTGCTGACTTTTATTAATCGGACACTCACATGTCCCAGGTTCCAGCGATGCGGGCGCACGAAGCTCGCTCGTCTCCCCCTCCTCTCTGTGGCGTCGGCATTGTCAGTGTGGGCACGCACTGCGCATGCGCGAGCTGCGATGCGCACTGTGACTGGCCGGGCAATCATCTGGTACCGGTGATGTGTCCCAGATGATTGCCGAAAGGGAGGGGGGAAGGGGTGAACTTTCTTCAGGCGCTGCAGTGTCCCGGGAGGAAGTGGGAGCTGGATACCTCTAAAAGGGTATCCCCCCCCCAAATGTGGCATGTCAGGGGGTCATCTACACTTATTTTCACATTTACTCTTTTATTTTCCTTTTTCTTTTATAACAAGGTCACAAGAGATTATCATACAAATAAATACAACCATACATTACATTATTCTAGACATAATGTCTCTTCAAAAAAATAAACAGACACAAATCCAAAAACATAATTATAGCCCGTTCAGTTTTCACTCTTATTCTTAACTACACCCGTTGTCAATTTGACCTACTTTGTCTGCTCCCCTAGTTTAAAATGTATGTACTTCGAGCGCCTCCTCCCGTCTGTTTCCTTGTTATCGGTATGCCCTTACTTATCTACCCCCTTACACTTATAGCCAGATTCAGAGACAGTTACGCCGGCGTATCAGTAGATACGCCGGCGTAACTCTGAATCTACGCCGTCGCAAATTTAAGCATATTCTGGAAACCAGATACACTTAAATTAAGCTAAGATACGAGCGGCGTAAGTCTCCTATGCCGTCGTATCTTAGGGTGCAATTTTTCTGCTGGTCGCTAGGTGGCGCTTCCGTTGAGTTCGGCGTTGAATATGTAAATTACTAGATATGCCGTTTCACGAACGTACGTGCGCCCGTCGCAGTAAAGATACGCCATTTACGTAAGGCGTTTTCCGGCGTAAAGTTATTCCAACAAATAGCTGGCCTAGCCAATGTTAAGTATGGCCGTCGTTCCCGCGTCGATATTTGTAAATTTTACGTTGTTTGCGTAAGTCGTCCGTGAATGGGGCTGGATGTAATTTACGTTCACGTCGAAACCAATACGTCCGTGCGGCGTACTTTGGAGCAATGCACACTGGGATATGTACACGGACGGTTCGTAAAAAAACGTCAATCACGTCGGGTCACCAATCATTTCCATAAAACACGCCCCCCATCCTCATTTGAATTAGGCGCGCTCCTCATTTACGCTACGCCGCCGTAAGTTAGGAAGCAAGTGCTTTGTGAATACAGTACTTGCCTCTCTGACTTAAGGCGGTGTAGCGTAAATACGATACGCTACGCCGCCTTAAAGATGCGGCGCCCTATCTGAATCTAGCTATTAAAGTGGAAGTTACATTTTTGGGTGGAACTCTGCTTTGAAGGTAAAAATAACAAACATGTTATACTCACCTGCTCTGTGTAGTGGTTTTGCACAGAGCAGCCTCGATCCTCCTCTTTTCGGGTCCAGGCTCAGCCCTGCTCTCTGCTCACAGAGACTGACAACAGCAGGAGCCAATGGCTATGAGAGTCGGGAGAGGGAAGAAGAGCTGCTGCAGAGTGCACAATGCTGGACCAAGATTGGGCTCTGGTGAGTATTGTGGAGGGAGCTGCAGTTAAAAGGTTTTATACCTTAATGCATAGAAATCATTAAGGTAAAAAAAACTTTTACCTTTTACAACCACTTTAAGTAAATATTTTACATGGATAATCCCTTTGTGGCTTTCAAGATTTTGCAAAATATACATAATTTGCTGGTCTTTGTGCATCATTTTATAAAAGATATGCAGTTATACACATCTGTCAATTATTATACATGACAGGAGTTGTTTCTAGCATCAATCTCTACCCAGGATTTTTTTTTTTTTTTAGACACCGGTCAGGACAGAACTGTGGGGTCTGCCTGTGCATTCTGTCACCCTTATCCTTCCTTCACTACTTGCCAGCTTCCTGATATGCTTTGTAATAAGCCAAGGACTTGCTAAATAGTATATGGGATAAGAATTACTTAATCATAATTGTCAATTTGGATCTGAATAGATATGGGAAATGTCTGAAAATAGAGTTAGTTTTTGTGAAGAGGCGACAGACTTCTGACCAGTACTGGTCATGTGATTCCACTAATGGGGAGGGTCACAATTGGGGTCAAGCCACTGATTAGGTGGCTTTGAAGAGTATGCTTAGCGCTGTTTTGTACATTAGAGCTCCCCAGGATTAGGGGACCCTACAACTAAACATGTGTGACCGTAATTTCAGGCTCTTTCTTCTTGGGCCTGCTACATAGTTTGTTATATTTAAAATCAACACAGATTCACTTTAAATATAAGCCGGTTGTGCACAGGAATTAATATGCAGTTGCTATTCCACTCAAATATAAAGCCAACATAAAAACATGCAAAATTTATTTGGAGGAAGGACACACAAAACAGATACAGAATTAACGCTACCCCTTGTAAATTACTTGAATTTGGTAAAAATAAGTGTAAAAGCTTAGATAGAATTAAACGGGGAAACAGATGCCTACACATCATGACGAGGCAAACTGCTAAAATCTTCTCTGGCAGACATCATACATACAAAGTGTAGACAGATATAAACATATATGCCTTCAAAAGAGTCTTTTTTAAATTAATTTCCTTTTTGTATTTGACCCATGTGAACCTTAATAAAAACCTTGAATTAAAAGCAGTTCAAAAGTAAAATAAACAAATACAGTGGCCATGAGCCAGGCAAGCTCTCTGAAAATCAGATGTGCTGATACTAGGGCTGTGGAAAAGAAAGATTAATTCCTCGATTAATCGTAAACAATTTTGATCGATCAAAATTCTTTTGATCGGTACTAGTGGTGCAACGGATCGTAGATGATCCATGATCCGAACGGGTCACCATATGCGGATCGGCACACCACGTGATCCGCGGAGCTCCGCTGCTGCCTCGGCCATAAGAAAGGCTGCGGCTTCGGCCTAGCTCCCGGAGCAGGTCTCTTCTCGGTGGTCCGCCGGGCAGCAGCCTAGGTGAGGCTAGAGCTGCGCGCTGAACGTCATCACCCGGCCTCAACTGCTCGTGTTCGGACGGCTTCTCTGGCAAGACTAAGCAAGCACTAATCTTCCTATACAGTGGGAGAGATGTGGACCATATTACAGTGGGGGTGATTGTGGATATTACAGTGGGGGTGATTGTGGATATTACAGTGGGGAGATGTCTGTGGATATTACAGTGGGGGAGATGTCTGTGGATTACAGTGGGGAGATGTCTGTGGATATTACAGTGGGGGGGAGATGTCTGTGGATATTACAATGGGGGAGATGTCTGTGGATATTACAGTGGGGGAGATGTCTGTGGATATTACAGTGGGGGAGATGTCTGTGGATATTACAGTGGGGGATATGTCTGTGGATATTACAGTGGGGACTATATATGGTGGTGATCTGAAAAATGTATGTGCGTTATAATTAATCGAAATTAGTTGATTAATCGATTAAAAACAATTGATTACTTGAACACGAAATTTTTTATCAGTAACAGCCCTAGCTGATACCC
Organism: Rana temporaria; assembly: GCF_905171775.1. Taxonomy (NCBI): domain Eukaryota; kingdom Metazoa; phylum Chordata; class Amphibia; order Anura; family Ranidae; genus Rana; species Rana temporaria. Next base: position 183,075,553 of record NC_053489.1, read on the forward strand.
TAGCTGTCCCTAATGCCTGCAGAGCTCCACATGGAAATAGCAAAGTCACTGCTAACTGACATGATTCACATTGCTTTTTCTTTCTTGCACTGTTATGGACAGTGGCAGTCAAACTGGACCTTTCAGTAAAATTCACACTTCATATGAATCAGTAGGGCTCATGTCAATATCACCTAATCACATTATATTGACCAAAAAAACACCAAAATTATTGCTATTAATAAAAGGAATGCTGCTTTCAGACTGCTGGCTGTCAGAACAAAAGTCATTCTTACAGAGCAGCACAAAGACATTCTTCAGGTTCAAAGCTCGGTTGTAGATGCTTTCACTTACCGCATTTATCGGCATATAACACACACAGGCATATAACACGCACCTTCATTTTAGGAGGGAAGTTTCAGGGAAAAAAATGTAATTTTAAATAAAGAACTTTGAAGCAAAATAGGGGCCTCGCCCATTAATGCAGCCTGATCAATGCCCATCTGCAGCTTCACAATTGCCCATCAATGCAGCTTGATCAATGCCCATCTGCAGCTTCACAATTTCCCATCAATGCAGCTTGATTAATGCCCATCTGCAGCCTCCCCATTGCCATGAATGCAGCCTGATCAATGCATACAACAATTGATGAATATACCCATATAGAGTTGCTACTGAAAGGGTTGTAGGAACTCAAATGAGCATTTTTTGTGTGAATTTGTTACTTGCACACAGTAAGGTTTTACTGGTGCTTTCTGTCTGTACACTGAGACCCATGTCTTAGGTAATGCTTGCACAGTGCTTTTCTGCTGATATATATAATATTTTTATCTTTTGTAGTGACCTGAATCAACGAATAAATATTTTTCATAATTTTTCATCACAAATGAGTGCTGTCCATCTCTACCAATCACACAGTGGACATTTTTCGTGCCCCTGTTTTTTCCTTTTTGCCCCTGGACCTTTTGGCCCACGTGTCCCCATTCTTGCATAATTATAATATCCTTTTAATACAACATCTTCTTAGATTGCTGTCCCTTTAATTTTATGGCTGAGCATACCTGTACACAAAGATACTGTATATACAAACCCCTGCTTGCATTGAGCAGCAACCGTGCTTACAAATCACTCTATAACAAAAACATTTATTTGCATCTTGCATTTCCAATCCTTCTTACTACTTTTTCCCTAGCTGACCCTTTTTATACCCTTCTCCTCCTGTACTAGTAATGGTCATGCCCCCTTTATTATACGTTTCTTATTCTCCAACATGCAACCAACTATTCTGCATATTCTCCACCCCCGTGTCAGGTGATCTTCCTGGTCACTTGCCATGTGTTTTTTTTTTTTTTTTTTTTTTCTCCCTGCACGTCATTAGTGCGGGCTCCCACATGATGAGAGCAGGGCTTACCTGTCCCTCCCCTCTCCCCACTTGGAGGCAACGCCCCCTTTTCCACACTGACCCATAGCAACGCAGGCTCCTTTACAGACCCCTCCCACCTTACTCCTCCCCCTCTCCTATTTAAAAGCCAAGCAGCCCCACAATGTCAGACATTGCTGGATGGCTGCAGCAGCTGTACACACTCTACACTGCTTGTGTTTTCTTCCCATGTAAGTACTTTGTCCCTTCATGTTTCCCACCCTGACCCCCATACTATTGCTTTACATGCCATTTCCTATACTCTGTACATCTCTAAACTGGGATTTATTTCTTTCATTTATTTTTTAGCTTCCGATCCCTCTACTGACCTCTCTGGCCACTTTTTGTCATTACAGGTATGTCTCTAGCCTCATATATAAAATCTTGGTTCAGCTTTCTTTTTTGCGATCCTTTTTTGCGTTCTTTTTCGTTTTTGTTGCCTGCGGCACCGTTGATATTATCCTGTCCTCTTATTTATATTTTGGACAGGTAAAAATATATATATATACAATCAATAAACTTTTACGCTGTGACACTTCGGGCCAAAGGTCATGCTACGCTGTGATTGATATTAGATGCCAGTCCTCACTCCTCTCCTTACCATCTGAGGCTTGCCATGCGTCCCGATTGCGATGTCCTTTTAAGGGGTGTGCTGAGCCGTTGAAACTTCTCGGGTGGTATGATTTTTTCTTATCTGTACCAGTTTAATGTTTTTCATCTGTATGTTATTATTTTCAACACATTGTCATTTATTTGTTTTCTAGAAAAGTTGTCTGTTACACTTTCTGACTCCACACATACTTCGGTCCCTGAAGAAGGAAACCCGAAACGCGTTGGGCCCAGTATTTATATTGTGGACTCTTCACCTTTTTTCCAATACACCCCATTAATGTGTTGTTTTTAAACCTTTGTACTATATACGTTTACTGAACGTTGTTTGATACCGTCCTGTTATTATTAAACTATTATATATTTTGTATCTACCATGACTACTTGTACTACTGTTGCCTAAAAAGCCCCACCCTGGGGGATCCTCCATTTTTTTTCTCTACCAATAGTAGCCCCTTTTTCTTAGGGGTATCTCCCTTCTTGAGATCCCAATAAGATAGCACCCAGGTTTTTGAGCCTGATCAATGCCCATCTCAGGGAGGGGACGGGAGGAGTGATCAGATTACATACAGCGAGAATCTCCTGTTTACTCTGCGGCCTCTTTAATACAAAGTCCCGCCTGCTGGACCAGCTTCTATGATATACAGAACATTGGTCCAATGCTGGCCCAGGAGATGAGACTTCCTATTACAGAAGCCACTGAGTAAACAGGAGATTCTCGCTGTATGTAATCTGACGGCGCTTGTCCCGCCCCCCGCCCCGTTCTCACCGAGGCAGTCCAAAATATAGTATCGGTGTATAACACGCACACACTATTTTCAATCGATTTGCAGGGTGAAAAAGTGAGCCAATAAATACAGCATTTTCTGTACCTGTGTGGGAGTGTTTGGAAAAAAATAAAAATCTTGTAGATACACATTCATAAACTGATGTTTTGGGTAAATATACATTATACTAGGCTAAAGTTTCTCATTCAGTAGGTACAAACCTTTCTTTGAAATGACCAGGCCAAACAATGCATCCCATATATATTTGAGGGTGGATTGAGTCTGCGTAGGATTGTCCATTGGGTCCGTGAGTGACCAGGATTGGCCACTGAGTCCATGAGCACTGCCATTCTGCTCTGCATGGGTTTTCTAAGGTCCTCGATTAATATACATTGGGTATAGAAAATAATCATCCCCCCCCTTTAAATAATCACATTTTGTTGGTTTGCAGCCTGAAATGAAGACACACCATTTTTGTTTTATCCAGCTGAATTTATAACTTATAACATCCAAGTGAAAGATATAACACCAACATGTCAGAATTGTAAAAAAAAATACATAATCACTGTGTTTGAAAAAGGATTACCCCCTTGTGTCCATATTTTGTTGAACAGCCTTTTTCTTTAATGATGGCCTTTAGTATGTTGGGATATGTCTCTACTAACTTTGCATAACCTAGACTTTGCAATGTTTGCCCATTCTTCTTTGCAGAACTGCTCAAGTTCAGTTACATTTGATGGTGACTGTTTGTGGACTGCAGTCTTCAAGTCATTCCACACATTTTTAATATGGACTTAGGTGTGGGCTCTGACTAGGCCATGCAAGGGCAATCACCCTTTTCTCTTTCAACCACTGTGTGGTAATTTTTGCTGTGTGTTTTGAGTCATTGTCATGTTGCAAGGTAAACGTTCTTCATAAATTCCTGCAACTGCTTTAGAGTAGCTGTATGCCTCTTGGTAGCCTCTTCCTGGCTCTTTCATTCTGTTTGGAGAGACAACCTGATCCATGGAGTAAGTGTACATATTCAACAGCACACCATGGATCAACAATCACCTTCCAAAGGTTTCTTTATTGTAGAGAGATCACATTACATAGATAAGTGAATCATTTCAGGACCGCACAGCCCCCTTTGTCAGGCATATGATGATCACATACACAAAATGGGGGTGGTGGCGCTGTCTGTTATAGTCCCCGTGTGACCAGGGTGTGAATCTGTGATCAATCTTACGCTAAATAGCGAGGATCAGCAAAATGAACTGAATGAATGACCAATCAGATTATTTAGTGGTGTAGTAATAATCTCTGTCCACTAGATAGCGGTATTATAAATACCTAAATGAATGTGATACCAAAAGTAATAAAATATATATATGTGCAAAAACACTCAAAAATGTAACCAGTTGGCTAAGTGTATACATATACCATACAGTGAGGTAAAGATATATTAAATATAGTGAAAAATGTTTCTAACATCCACATTGGATGCAAGCGTGTGTTAAATTGATAACCAATCAAAAGTACATATTCAAATAAAAATAAAAATAGGAAAAAATAGTCCTTCCAACTTGCAACTGTGAATAGATAAGAATATGTATATATAAAAATAATCAGCAGCAGATAAAAAGTTCATTCGTTGGGTGTCATCATGGTGACTTGCTGGGTGAATCAAACAAATACTTTAGAGTGCAGTCGCTGTGGCTCCGGTGCTCCCCCTTATGTGTCCCCACTCACCAGAGTTGAACACCCCTGCAGGGGTAATAAGCGTGGGTAAGATTTTCCAGGCGCTCCTCAGCTCAGATCTCCAGGCACTCGATTATCCCAACGTTTTCTTTAAATTCCACAGTGGGGCAAACAGTAGAGTAGGCTGCTCTCCTTACACACCTCCGGAAATAAGAAGGACAGGGACTCCCATAGTGTAATATGTATGAAAATAGCACTAGGGCTAGTATTTATTGGCTATGCCAGCAAAAAATGTATATATGGAAATACAAATAACAAAAGATATCCGAGACTCGGATATAGTAGGACAAATAAAAACAAAATAAAAAACTACACTCAAGCAAGAACAAATCAATTGTATAGTCGAAGGCCTCCAAATGGCAATGGAGTGCAATTATTTTTGGTATCAAAAGAACTACTATGTGCAAACAAAAGGGGTTGCAATGGGGGCCAGATACGCCCCCAGCGTCGCCAACCTATTAATGGACTGCTGGGAAGAGGAATATGTGTATGCACAAAATATTCCCCAGATTAAAATGTATAAAAGATACATTGATGATCTTATCATCTTATGGGATGGAACAACAGATACCTTTAATAAATTCCTACTTGACCTCAACAATAATAGATATGGACTCACATTTACCGGTAAATGTGACCTAGAATGCATCGAATATCTAGATTTACAAATCTTCAAATATGGCTCCAAATTATACACAAAAACGTTCTTCAAGTCCACCGATCGCAATGGTTATATACCATCTACCAGCTGCCACCATCCAAGATGGAAAGCAAATATTCCAAAAGGACAGATGATGCGACTTCGTAGAAACTGCAACCTAATTTCAGACTTTGAAATTCAAGCGGATGTAATAATAAAAAGGTTTGAAGAAAAAGGATATAACATTGAACAGCTGACTAGACAAAAGGAAGAAGTCCGGAACATGAATAGGAACCTAATGCTGGAACCTAAGGCTAAGAAGAAACAGAAGATGACAGATGTGGCTTTTATTACAGGGTTCAACTCTCAGTATAGAGACCTTGAACATATCATCAAAAAGTACTGGCCCATCTTACAAGAAGACCAAACCCTGACCAGCATATTGGGAAAAAAAACAACGTTCATCTACAGACGGGCCCCATCACTACGACAATATCTGGTACACAATGTTATTGATCCACCGCAATCTGTTAGACTATGCCCAGAGCTGAAAGGCTTTTACAAATGCCAAAAATGTCTAGCATGCCGGGTTAGTAAAAAGCAGCCAAGAAGAAAAACTAGCTTCAAATCACGCTTTGATTTCAAAGAATATAAAATTAAAGAGTTAATAACTTGCAATACTACACATGTCACATACGTCATTGAGTGTCCGTGTCATTTGCAATACATCGGCAGAACGACCCGACCCCTAAAGGTTAGAATCCAGGAACACATTAGTAGAATAAAAAGTGCCTACCCTAAACATAATTTGTCACGCCATTTCGAGGAATACCACCAGAAGGATCCATCTGGGCTCATCTTCTATGGCATCGACCTTATTAAGGACAACTGGAGGGGGGGCAATAAAACAGTAGCCATCTCCCAGAACGAGACAAGCTGGATCTACCGTTTAGGGACTTTAGTGCCTCATGGCCTTAACAAAGACATAGACCTGAATTGTTTCCTGGCCAACCCATGATACTGGGGGCCTACACCATATTTTGTTTATTATTATGGTCCTTTACTTTCCATCTAGCCCATAGTGATATATGGGACACATGGGATATATGCCATTTATATGCACCAATGTATGTTTCTCAGTTAGGATATATCCTCATTCCCACTATCTAAGCCAGAGGGCCCATTACCCATTTAGCTTCTAATTGGAACCTTTACTTCAATGTACCTTCATACTGGGGAATGTTAGCATCTATATTAGGGAGCGGCAGGTTACGCTTAATGGCGTTAGGAATATCACAACGTCTGGTATACATGTTACACGGTGCACTCCTCTTAAGGTGCCACCCATTTTCTCAATTATGGGACACACCTTTCGATTGAGCATGGGTGTGTCACAGTTCAGCCCTAACAACGTACCTTACCCCTGATACTACTCCATTTATACATTCATACTCCCCTATAACCGCACCTACTAGGTGATAATATAGGTCATGCGATTATCATTCCATGTCTCTGGATCTATCTATACGATGGTTAATGCCGATTAGAGCATACCCCTGAGACTTTTTTATCTTTATTCCAACATACCCCTCGGAGAGACCTTTCACACTTATTAGTTCCTATACTAGTTCTATTTTTTCCATTTTTATTTTCATTTAGACTCCTTGGAGTTGCTACTCAATACTTTCCTATATGCACATGTTATAATAGACAGAATGCGGTATCCCCGCACTATTCCATTTCCTACATTACTATTATTAAGTCTATTCTTCCTACATTGATACAGGGGAATCTCTGTATCTCACACTAAGCTTTGATGAGCACATCACCATCCCATATACACTTGCGCTGCAATCCCCCTCTTCTCATATACTATTCATGCGCATATAGGTTTTATTCCTTTTGTGTATTGCTTTGTATAAATGCCTGAGGTGTTAAAGTAATATGAATGAAGGGTTTGCACGATCTATATGTTTATAATGTTCAGTCCGCGGTAACCTTAATTATCCCAAGGGAATTTATTCGTCTAGCCAACCTATTAATTTGGAGGGAGTCCGGCACAAAATCCCGATTGGCCGATGCCGTTAAGTGGGCGGGAGGTTACACGCTGACGTTTCTTATATAAACCAGAAGAAGAGGTAGGCGTGTACCCGCTTCAGAAGACGTGATTGGACGAAACGATCGTCAAGCGGATACACGCACACCCCCAGGCACTTCCGGGAGACGAGCTGGAACGCACCTGGAGCGCACGCCGCTCAACAGGCTCTGTCACGAGTACTGGATAAAGTGCCTTGTGGGATACTGCTGGACTAGCAGTTTTTTGATTTTGACTTTGTTTTTATCTTTATTCGGCTGGCATATCCAACCAGCCTGGATCCCCCTTTTTAAATAACATTTTATTATTATTTTTATTTTGTTTTTATTTGTCCTACTATATCCGAGTCTCGGATATCTTTTGTTATTTGTATTTCCATATATAAATTTTTTGCTGGCATAGCCAATAAATACTAGCCCTAGTGCTATTTTCATACATATTACACTATGGGAGTCCCTGTCCTTCTTATTTCCGGAGGTGTGTAAGGAGAGCAGCCTACTCTACTGTTTGCCCCACTGTGGAATTTAAAGAAAACGTTGGGATAATCGAGTGCCTGGAGATCTGAGCTGAGGAGCGCCTGGAAAGTCTTACCCACGCTTATTACCCCTGCAGGGGTGTTCAACTCTGGTGAGTGGGGACACATAAGGGGGAGCACCGGAGCCACAGCGACTGCACTCTAAAGTATTTGTTTGATTCACCCAGCAAGTCACCATGATGACACCCACCGAATGAACTTTTTATCTGCTGCTGATTATTTTTATATATACATATTCTTATCTATTCACAGTTGCAAGTTGGAAGGACTATTTTTTCCTATTTTTATTTTTATTTGAATATGTACTTTTGATTGGTTATCAATTTAACACACGCTTGCATCCAATGTGGATGTTAGAAACATTTTTCACTATATTTAATATATCTTTACCTCACTGTATGGTATATGTATACACTTAGCCAACTGGTTACATTTTTGAGTGTTTTTGCACATATATATATTTTATTACTTTTGGTATCACATTCATTTAGGTATTTATAATACCGCTATCTAGTGGACAGAGATTATTACTACACCACTAAATAATCTGATTGGTCATTCATTCAGTTCATTTTGCTGATCCTCGCTATTTAGCGTAAGATTGATCACAGATTCACACCCTGGTCACACGGGGACTATAACAGACAGCGCCACCACCCCCATTTTGTGTATGTATTTTCTTTATGTTTTCCTCGGATGACATGTTTTAGGGGGGGCAGCAGTCTGCTATTCACTTATTTTTCCTTCCTCATACCTACTTTACATACGCGCAGGCAACACCCCCTTTTTCCTTTTATATGATGATCACATGCCTGACAAAGGGGTCCTGTGCAGCCCCGAAACATTGCACTTATCTCTGTGATGTGATCTCTCTACTATAAAGAAACCTTTGGACTGTGATTGTTGGTCCATGGTGTGCTGGTGAATATGTACACTTGCTTGACGTTTCCAGCACCCAGCTGGTAATCGCTGCAGAACTCACTGTATGAGCCTTGTTTGCCAGGAACGTGTGCAATAGGAATATTAATAAGACTGATCCAAGGAGTGTCTATGTTGTACCAAATATCTTCCACTTCTTAATAAGAGACTTCACTGTGCTTCTAGGCATTGATAAAGCCTTTGACATGTTTTTGTATCCATCTCCTGTCTTGGCCATTTCCACAACTGTATCCCGGAGATCCTTTGATAGTGCAATGCCACCCATAGTTGATTGTTTGCTTTAGTTGCACTACCAGGGATTGAAATGCTCCGGGAATGCTCTTTTCATGCTGAGCTAATCAAAATCACCACAGCTAATCATAGTTGAAAGTCAAATGGCTTTGTCTGCCCTTGAGAAGGTGATTAGCTACACCTGATTGGGGGGGGGGGATTATTTTCCATACCCTCTGTATAACAGTTATGGTGGTTTTCCATTTTGGGTCTTAAGCCCACTATCTAACTAACGGTTTGCATGTGTTCTCTCTTAAACAGATCCAATTGATATTGTGAAAGATCCAATCCCCCAACATGAATATAAGCCAGAGGAGGACCCCAAAATATACAAGTCTTTAAAGACCAAAAGAGGCCCCTTGTCTGATGACTGGATAGAGGAACATAGGAATAACCTAGGAGGATACCCCATCATGTGCGCATACAAGCTGTGCAAAGTGGAGTTTCGGTATTGGGGCATGCAGTCGAAAATTGAGCGCTTCATTCATGATGTGGGTAAGTCTAGAAACGGAACCTGTACAATGCTATGATGTACTTTTGTTGGTGCTTGATTTGTAGAGAACCAGAATATAAATGCATTGTAGAAGTAATGACTTTTATGTTTATAACTTTCGTATGAAAGGTTACATCCAATCATATTTCTGTTAGGGGTGAATTTGGTTTCTTTGCTCTCAGAGACCCGGGTCCTCTCATGACTGCTACAGCTGTCACTCTACTTTCTTAAGAGATTCATGAAGAATCCCAAGTTGGCTAACTGATGCTATTGCTTTGCAAAAACATTAAAGCGACCATTCAATATGCAGTCTTCTTTCCTTCAACCACAAGCTGAAGGAAATAAAATTGCTTGGTTCCCCCATCAACACAGTGTTGATGGGCAAATCCTTCCCGCTGCACTATTTGTGTTATGACAGCGGGAGGTTTCCCAGCCGTCAGAACACAATGATCACCACTGGCTGCTTTAGCTGCATGCCGCAATCGGCTGGGAAACTTCCTGCTGTCAGAATACCCCAAGGTAACAACAATTCTGAAGTGGGGTTCTTTGTAATGACTGCAAGTACCTGAGTGATCTTCAAATCATTTCTAGTATACCTGGATTTTTTTTGCCTGCATCAGATGGGTTTTGAATTCTCATACAAGGCTACAGGGAATGCAAAACCTGCATGAAGCAGGTCAGGAGGAGGTCAAGAGCAGATGAAATGCACATGCCAATTAATTCTAAATGATCTCAGAAGTGTCTCAAACTGATGCCATGTACACACTCTCAAAATCCATTGACACAGGCCCTTAGGGCTTTATTTACACTTGCGATTGATCTGGCGATAAAAACATGTGGTTAAGCCATGTTTTTTCTGTCCCTTCTACCTTAAGCTGCAAAGGCAGATGCTGAGGGTGTACATGTTCCATGGCTCATTTTCCTTTAAGGCTGCGGCAGAAATTTAAACACCCTGTCGTGTTCGGTGGGCACTACCACCCACCAAATGCGACCCTTTCAATTGGAGCCGCATTTGCTGGCTTAAAACATGCGGTGAGGAGACGCATAACTGCAAACTCCTCTGAAAAGCAATTTGAGTGTGAATTGTTTTTTCATATGCGTAGCAGTCCTTGCTGCATGTGTAAACAAGCCCTTACACAGGTACAAACAAGAAGTTGTTCATTTAAACACTTTTTAGGCTAGGTCAGGTACACTTAAAGAAGCTGACTGCTCAATGACTGCTTCTGTTTTCAACTGATTTTGCCCTCTAAGGCTGGGCTCACACTATTGCGAATTGAATGCAGGTTTTCCCTGCATCCAATTCGCACAGCAGGAGATTGTGACAGGCTCTATGGAGCCGGTTTACCCATGTCCGCAGCGGCTCCGGTGGAATTGTACAGAGTCCTGTGCGTCTTTTGGTCCATTTCAGGTCTTAATTCAGTCAAATATTTGGGCTGAAATCGTACCTGAAACAGTGAATGGGGATGAGCTAGAGTGTGCTGCAGTGTGAACCCAGCCTAATGCTGTATTACATTTTTTTTTAAAGTCCCGGTGATGTAAATAATTGCATCTTGTGTAGACACGTGCATTTGCCTAAACACACAAACTGATTTGTGTATGTAATCATTTTGCTGTAGTGCAGGTGAATGATCTTCCTAGCGCATGACTTTCTTTATAAAGAAACACAGATTTTCTTTTAGTAGATTTGCGTTTATTGGAAAAGCTAGTCCCTCTGTGTGAAACAAGATATATTCCTTCCGTCTCTCCTCTTATACAAGAGTCAATCATAACAAAATCATGAGATGTGTTGTGCATTAGCGGTTCAAGTCCAAAGTTTTTATTCCTTGATAATAAAAGCAGATTTTTATGACAAAGCAGTGCTTTTGCAAGTGCCCATAATCTGTAAGTTAATGTTCCTTACCATACTTACCATGTGAACTTTACAATATGTTCTATTTTAGAGCCAGGAGAGCACAATGTGTGCTCCTAGTTCTAAAAATTGGGCTGTCACTAGCAGCCACCGTTCTACAATAATGATTGCGTGCTTCTGGGTCATTTCTTCACCATGACAGCTGATCATGATGATCACATAAGTTTGTTGACAAAGAAACCTGCTGGTTGCAGCTGTCACTGTACCTCACACAGAAGGAGGCATCGTGATGTTTAAAGCCAGCAGGCTGCAGAGCAGTTGTTTTTAGAAAATAAATCGTAAACATTTGATTAAATAAATGATGTGTACAATAAAAATAACAAATAATGCATTTTAAAAATAAAATAAAAATTGAGCAGGGTCTCTATTAAAATGGCGTACCGAATAAAAGCCTTATATGTTTTAGAAAAATTATAAAATGATTTAAGTAGGCAGATTTGTCAATGAGTAATTGTGAAAAGCTTTGTTACACTGGACAGAGATCAGGTACATGAGGCACGGTGATGCATGCAGATGGGCACAATGAAGCTGCAAATGAGCACTGTGAGGCTGCAGATGAACACTGTTGACCCTCTTTTCCATTTACAGTAGCTCCTGCATTTCCCACCCTAGGCTTATACTTGAGTCAATAAGTTTTCCCATTTTTTTGTGGTAAAATGAGGTGCCTCGACTTATATTTGGATCGGCTTATACTCAAGTATATAAGGTAATAATTTATAATGTCTAAAATAAAGTGCAAGTGCTCTGTGTTCTGCACCATATCCTTAATATATATGCTGAATCAAATTCTTTAACAGTCCATCATAAAACCATAAATATAAGTGATGCTGGTGCCTTCATGTAGTGCACACACAATCCCCATGTACCCTCCACCACATGTACCCTCACCTTAAGGGCTTTGTATAAAACTATGTAGTAAATGTTAATAGCTTTAAACGATCCTCCTGTGATTCCTCCTTCCTGTGGTAACTATTTGGCTTAAAATGCAGATCAAGAGCAACTCCTTCCTCAACTCCTTCCTCATGGTTACCAGCAACCTCCTCTCATATATGCCACATGTAGAAACAACAGAGGCTTGCAATAGGGTAATATCTTTTTAAAAGATTTATTACAACTTAAAAAACACAAGAATTACACTCACATTTCATGATAAAAAACATGCCTTATTAAACTCATGTATGGTGGGGTGATAGTGTCACCTGAAGCCGGATATGCAGCCCTGGTCAGCGGCGTTCACCCTGTCCTAAGCCTGTGCTACAGAGCACTTCCTGATTCCTTTCACGTCAGTCGATCAAGCTCCTCCTACCAGTTTCGTCACAATCTTGTGACTTACTCTGGGATTTGTGATTGACTGACATTCTTCCCATGTTATTTCTAGCAGCAATCCAGGAAACATAATTGCTGAAGCCAGAAAGAACCCAACCATGCCACTACCTGCACAGAGTTTGCTTGTTCTCCCAGTGCTTGCCTGGGTTTCCTTCAGGTAATCTAGTTTCCTCCCACACTCTAAAGGTGTGCTGGTAGGTTATTTGTCTCCTTTCTAAATTGTCCTCAGTATGTGCATGTGCGAATGTGAAATCGAGACTGTAAGCTCCTTTAGGGCAGATACTGATATGAATGTATGATGTATTTCTAACGCACTGCGTAAATTGACAGCACTATATAGATACCTGTAATATAGAAATTCATAAATATATACATACAGGAGTAGTTGGAAACTTTATAACTGCATACTTACAGGCTCTCTTATACAGGAGTTGCTAGCCTGCAATTCACAGACTATTGAACAAGAGATCCAGAAAAGTAATGCACAGCCTGGTACATGGGATCACTACTCAGATGAAGGCCCCTTGCACATGATACTCCTGTTTAAGCATCCACTTTTTTAGACTTTTTTTGTATGTATTTTCGCACATATGTGTTTGTGCAATTTCGCACGCATGCGCAAAAACTTATGCCCTGTACACACGATCGGTTCATCCGATGAAAAAATTTTTTCATCAGATATCCAATGAAGCTGACTTTCATCAGTCTTGCCTACACACCATCCGTTAATAAAATGATCGTGTCAGAACGCAGTGGCCCGGATTCAGATAGAGATACGACGGCGTATCTCCTGATACACCGTCGTATCTCTGAGTTCCGTCCGTCGTATCTATGCGCCTGATTCATAGAATCAGGTTCCGCACAGATCTCCCTAAGATCCGACAGGTGTAAGTGACTTACACCGTCGGATCTTAGGCTGCAATTCCAGGCCGGCCGCTAGGTGGCGTTTCGTTTTTTGTATGCGACGAATATGCAAATGAGGAGTTCTGCCGATTCAGAAACGAACGCCCGGCGCTTTTTTTTTTACGTTGTTTGCGTTCGGCTTTTTCCGGCGGATAGTTACCCCTGCTATATGCGGCGTATCCTATGTTAAGTATGGCCGTCGTTCCCGGGTCGAATTTAGAATTTTTTACGTCGTTTGCGTAAGTCGGTCGCGAATACGGATGGACGTAATTTATGTTCACGTCGAAACCAATGACGTCCTAGCGACGTCATTTGGAGCAATGCACGCTGGGAAATTTAGCTGGCGGCGCATGCGCAGTTCGATTGGCGCGGGGACGCGCCTGATTTAAATAGTACACTCCCCCTAGCCGCGGAATTTGAATTTACGATCCCCTGGCGCAACTTTAGAGGCAAGTGCTTTCTGAATACAGCACTTGCCTCAAAAACTTGTGCCGGCGGATCGTAAATCAGATAGATTACCGGATCTTTGGATCCGCGTAACCTATCTGAATCTAGCCCAGTGACGTAAAACACCACGACTTGCTGAGAAAAATGAAGTTCAATGCTTCCGAGCATGCGTCGACTTGATTCTGAGCATGCGTGGATTTTTAACCGATGGACGTGCCCACAGACAATCGTTTTTTTTCTATCAGTTTTTTAACCATCAGATCATTTTAAAACAAGTTCCTAGTTTTTTCACCGATGGATAAAAAAACGATGGGGCCCACACACGATCGGTTCGTCTGATGAAAACGGTCCATCAGACCGTTTTCATCAGATGAACCGATCGTGTGTACGCGGCATTATTCTCGCGGTCTTGTTCTGCACAATGTGTAAATGGATATTTGCGCTCATTTGTGCGTATTTGCTCACATAAGGCGTCAAGTTCCCACCATAAAAGTAGATTTTTCTATTTATTTTTTACTGAAGAATGCCCGCCGCCTAAACACGCGCCTGTGTGCATAGGCACATTACAATTTATAGGCTGTATTTTAGCTCAAAAAAGCTGTACTGTGTTTTTTTCAAGCTGCAGTGTGCAAGAGGTCTAAAGCTGCCAATTCATCTAAATTTGTTAGTCCATCTAACTTTCCCTTCTCCCCAGACTGACAATGCTACTGTTCAAAGATGTCCTCAGTGCTCTTTCATTTAGAGTGGGGGCACTTTGAGGCAAGTCATACACTGCAACTCTAGTTGAAGGAAAGAAAATTGCCTGATTCCCTATCATCACATGTTGATAGTGGACTCCCTCCCACAGAACTATTGTGTTCTGACAGCAGGAGGTTTCCCAGCCTTTAGAATACAATGATCACTGCCAGCAGCTATAGGCGCTGGCAGTGATCGAATGCAAATACCCCAATGGCCTGGTTGTACTGAAATCAATTGATAGATCATGTAACGGAATCACTTCCCACACTCCACTTGAGTGCTTCTGTCAGTATATCGCTTCCTCCAATTTTGAATATAGATATTGGATATTCTAACCGCTTGCAACCAAGAACTAGGCAGTACTCGTTTTGGCTGCTGAACATGAGCTGTTTATTTGAACACAGGCACACAGAGATATTCAAACTTCTCCTCAGTAGACTGTCCAATCAGCAGGGAGAGCTGTTGGAGGAATTCCCCCCCTCCCCTCTTACAGCTAATCTACATAGACATATACATCCCATAATAGGTTGCTCCCAAGGCAGACAGACACAATAGAACAATGGAATACAACCACACCCCAAATGACCCAACAGAGTGCACACCATAGTATGATAAAAAAAAAATATATATATACTGTATATATATATATATATATATATATATATATATATACACACACACACACACAACATTCCAGTGTGATTGTACACTGAGTCTAAGGCCTCATACACACGGACGGACTGTCCGCTGAAAAAGGTCCGCCGGACCGTTTTCAGCGGACATGTCCGCCCGGAGATTTCTGTCTGATGGTTGTACACACCATCAGACAGAAATCCGCACGTACACGATACGCGGTGACGTGGCCGCGCCGTCGCCGCGACGATTACGCGCCGACGTGCGCAGCCCTGGAAGGTCAATGCTTCCACGCATGCGTCGAATCACTTCGACGCATGCGAGGGATGGCGGCCGAGCGGACATGTACGGTGAATCTGTACAGACGACCAAACATGTCCGACGGACAGGCTTCCAGTGGACATGTTTCTTAGCATGCTTGAAGGAAAAGATAAGTGAACCAACAATGCACTAGCTTAAAGGAACCTATTTAGAAAATAAAAAACAAACCTTTACAACCCCTTTAACGTCTGAAAATAAAACCTGAGTGAAAAAATGCAGTAGCTGAAGATGTAATCTCATTATCCCCTCAGTGTTTGCTTTTTTAATGACTATATCAACATGAAGAACCTTGTTTTCCTGAGCTGAAAATGACAAAAGCCTAGCCAGGTTCTTTCACATGTAGTTAAAAAAAAAAAAAAACAAGCTTGGAAACTTAATGGTACAGTGACACTCCATAACAGAAACAGGCCAACTATATAAAGGCCAGTGTTGACTGCAGGTCTAATGCATCTGTAGTAAATTCTGAATGACCTCAGAAGCCTCCGCGGACCAGTTTCAGCAGACATGTTCGGTCTTGTGTAGGGGGCCTAATTAGTACAGATCAGACTGGGGTTCTCGGTCACCCTGTGCCCCTAATAGACACAGCGTGACTTAGTCATATGGGGAGCTGAAACAATGGTTTCCCAACCTCTCCAAAAGATTATATTCTGGGTTCCATGGGCCACCCGCCCAAAGTGACTCCCGTCACAGATCAATTTCAGTACAACCAGCACATGCCCATACATAGATCGAAATATGTCTGGTTTCTGCTTAACCGGACAATTTTCTATCTATGTATAACTGACTTCATACAGATCTGGCCAGATCAGATGAAAAAAAGCATAAAAACAGTTAACTTATGCAGCCTCCTTGTCTAAGAATTGGTAAGATACAATATTTTAGCCTCCATTCCCAGTCGATGCCTTTTTAGAGAAAATGCGTCGGATAGGAGCCAGTGGCGTGATATCAACACACACGGATGTTCTACAGGCGGCCGTGCACTATTGATGTTTGCCTCATACAAGCAAATATGTTGTATGTGCATTTTTTTTTTTTTTAATAAATGAAGTTTTATACGTTAATGTACTGAGCCCTCTCCATTGCTGTCATTATAACATGCTGTGAGAAACGTAAGCTTGGATCTATTCTAACCTTCAGGGGCCAGCTGACGACCAATCCTTATATGTGGTCCTGTTTATGTGTATATGATCCCTAAAGTGTCTGGTAAGCGACCAACCTTTTGTTTTGGAGCACGGTGATGATGCACAAGCACTTTTGATTCATTTTTGCACAAAGGACACTTTTTTCTTCTCACATGTGGGGAATCTAGAACCACATATTAAAGAGATTATATGAACTATTGCAGCACATTTGTATATGAACTCTGGAACACGTTTAATCAATTGCATTTGTTGGAGCACATTTTTATTCATTGGAATTCTGGAATATATGTTTAATTAATTGCAATTATAGCATAGTATATAAGAAATCATTGCACTTGGCACTTTATATAAAGTATGGATTATCATAATTTTTGTGAATTGATAATTATTTGATATTTAGTATGATGATTTTTTTTTTTATATATAGCTTTATATTCACAATTGCAATAGATCAACTAAATAGCGCACCATACAGTTGTACATATTTAAATACTTCCTCAGTATTCAAGGATTTTTTGAGTGCAGCAGTTTCCTATATTTTTAACAATTTGTGGCCTAGTGTTTTAGAATCTTTAACAGTTGTGCAATATATTACATTTTTGGTTTTGGGTTTGATACCGCTTTAAAATTTGAGACAGCGTGCTGGTAGACTGTTTCTTATTGCTGACATAAAATGTTTCACCTTTGGTTGAAGTATATGTTTAAAGGGGTTGTAAAGGTTAGTTTTTTATTTTCTAAATAGGTTCCTTTAAAGGGTTTGTAAAGGATTTTTTTTTATCTTAATAGCTTCCTTTACCTTAATGCAGTGCTGTTTTCATGTCCTCATTGTTCGTTTTTGCTCTCAAGTTGCTGTAATTCTTCTCCGATCTCCACACTTCCTGGTTGTCTGTTTCCTGATAACCACAGTGCTGGGAGCTTTCTCTCTGTGGTCACTAATCAAGGAGGTGTGATTACTGTGTGTCTAAAACCCCACAGCACCAATCAGTTTCGTTTTCCAAACCATCACTGCCCTGTATTGGCTCTGTGGCTCTGTACAGCAGAGAAGCAGGAAACATGCAAAAACGAAACTAGAAACTACAGGTACATTATATGATTGATTTTTATCTATTTTTAATCGTTTTTAAAAGGAATCAGTTAACTATTATGTCTCTATACCCTGTAAACAGTCATTTCAGCAAAAAAAAATGTTTTATTTACAACTCCTTTAAGCTAGTGCATTGTTGGTGGTTCACTTACCTTTTCCTTCGATTTGCCTTCTAAATGTTTTTTTTCTTTGTCTGAATTTCTTACTTCCTGTTTCTCCTCAGTAAGCTTGCCCCCATCATCCGAGCCGTTCTGGCTGGGGGTTAGTCAGCCAGAACAGCTTACTGAGGAGGAACAGGAAGTGAGAAATTCAGACAAAGAAAAAAAAACATTTAGAAGGTTAATTGAAGGAAAAGATAAGTGAACCAACAATGCACTAGCTTAAAGGAACCTATTTAGAAAATAAAAAACAAACCTTTACAACCCCTTTAACGTCTGAAAATAAAACCTGAGTGAAAAAATGCAGTAGCTGAAGATGTAATCCCATTATCCCCTCAGTGTTTGCTTTTTTAATGACTATATCAACATGAAGAACCTTGTTTTCCCAAGCTGAAAATGACAAAAGCCTAGCCAGGTTCTTTCACATGTAGTTAAAAAAAAAAAAACAAGCTTGAAAACTTAATGGTACAGTGACACTCCATAACAGAAACAGGCCAACTATATAAAGGCCAGTGTTGACTGCAGGTCTAATGCATCTGTAGTAAATTCTGAATGACCTCAGAAGCCTCTCACACTGATGTCGAATACATGCTTCATTTTCCCATCAAAGCCCTTTGACATAGTCCCTAGGCATGCCTTTCAACAATCCCTGAATTAAAGCAAAATCTTGATGTGCTTCAGATCTTAGTTGTTTTCTGCTGCTGGCTCATGCTGGTGCACTCATTGCTGCACCTGGCTTTGGCTTCTTTGATGCTTTGTCTCATGTTCTGTCTGATGTGAGCATTAGGCCTTGTACACACGACCGAACATGTCCGCTGAAACTGGTCCGTCGGACCAGTTTCCGCGGACATGTCCGACCGTGTGTAGGGCCTACCGGACAGTTTCCCGGCCTAGCGGACAGGTTTCCAGCGGACAAAAGTTTCTTAGCATGCTGAGAAACTTGTCCGCTGGAAGCCTGTCCGTCGGACATGTCCGATGGTTAGTACGACTCATCGGACATGTCCGCTGGCCCGAAATCCCGCGCATGCGTCGAATTGATTCGACGCATGCGTGGAAGCATTGACCTTCCATGTCAGAGAACGTCGGTGTCGTCTACGTCACCGCGTTCTCTGTCCGCGGGGATTTTGGTCTGATGGTATGTACACACATCAGACCAAAACCTCCCAGCAGACATGTCCGATGAAAACGGTCCGCGGACCGTTTTCATCGGACATGTCTGCTCGTCTGTACAAGGCCTTATAGTTCTGGCAAAGGGAGGCAGCAGTGCAGGACATAGGTAAGTAGTCCACTAAACACCAGTAACCCAACATCACATGGCCCCCAACCCTAAACTTACCAGGCACCAGTGCCCCCTCATTCTCTTCACAGGGCACAAGTACCAGTACCTCTCCTCATTCCACCAAGTTCTGGTTTAAGTAAGCTTGTTACATATACGTTAATAATTTTATTATACAGTACAGGATTCATATAGTGGCAACAGATGCTTGCATTCTCTTAGTAGAACAACAAAATGATTGTGCTTTACTCCTTTTCTTATCTCTGTGAATGTCTCATAGATGTTAAAATCAGTAAGTTCTGAAGATCATGTGACCCGTAACTGATATTATCTCTGCAGCTGTTTAGCATTTCCAGCACATACTAATAAACTGTAATACTCAGTCCATATAAATATAGTGTGTGAAACTAAAAAAAAAAAAGCAACCTTGCCAGAACTATAAGTTTCTCACGACACTAGTACTATCTCACGACTGGCTTCTGTCGAACGAGCATGCTAGAAAACCTGCAGCCAAATCAGCATCCGATCAGTGGTGTTAGTAAATTGCTGCCACCATTGTGTTCCGGTTGGGGGGCAGTCCCCCTGTTGGAGCACAATAGCACAGCAGGGAGATCACTGTACCAACATCGAATAGTTAGTACAGGGATCTTCTTGTGGGCCAGACCGTGTGTACCAGGCTTTACTTAGGCCTGTTTATCTTTTCCACCACAACCACCTTTCGTTATCAGGCTTGCACTGGAAAATAATAGTTCAAAACTGGTAGTTGCAAGGAGACATAGCTTTTTTTTTTTTTATTAAACCTGTTGCAGTAAATAGTGTTTCTTAATGATACCCTCCAAAGTGATGATAAACTCTTGGATGTGTACTGAGGAGCGGCTGGTACAAATGACTATATCACTTAGAGGTCTTTTTGATAAGTTTGATGCTTAACAGCATTAAACACAGGTAATACATTTTGGGGTAAAAAGCCTCCTCCTTCAAAGAGCTTGAATAGTGGGTTGATTTGAGGTAGAATGCACTAGAGGACCTATGTTAAGGATTTTAAATTTTTCCCTTAAAAAGCATTGGCTCTGTTTAATGCTCTTGTAGCCCTCCCCAAAATGCCCCCCACCAGCGAGGATATGGCACTAAACCAACATAAATATGAGAACCAGAACCTCCTTTCACACTGGGGCGGGAGGTGCATCTGTATTTTTAGTGGCTTTACCGCCAATTTCGCGGCACTATTCGTTCGCTAGCGGGGCGGTTTTACCCCCGCCAGCGGCCAAGTAAGGGTTAAATATAGCTGCAAAGCACCTCTGCAGAGGCACATTGCTGGCGGTATAGCCACGGTGTCCCATTGATTTCAATGGGTGGGAGCGTGGAGGAGCGGTATACACACCGCTCCTTCACTTTTTTACCGTCCTGCTAGCGCACCGCTTCAGTGTGAAAGCCCTTAGGCTTTCACACTGGAGACACAGCAGCGGCTGTTTAGGGTTGGTTTGCAGGCGCTATTTTTAACTGCTCCAGTGTGAAAGGGGTCTAAGTGGAAGAAAAAAAAGTTGTCAGTGCCTATAATCAGAATAGGGCCTCTGTGAACAGGGGAATTCCCTTCCTGGGGATTTATTAATTAACCATATAGATTCACACCAGTATAAAAATAATGCAAGCTTTATTTAACAAAAGAATAATATTAGTACATGCATCCAATGTAGAAACAGGAATTATCAGCACAGGGCCTAACAAGAGTTCTGGTGGAATTGTACACATATACCTGAGTATATATAGTTATTAATAAAGATACCTCCAGTTGAATGTTGTAGCAAAGTTCACTTGCAGGGGCCTCTGAGAATGATTGTAATGCACCATCCATTTTTGTTTCTCAGGCCCCGTACACACGACCGAGTTTCTCGGCAGAATTCAGCCAGAAACTCGATCGGAGCTGGATTCTGCCGAGAAACTCGGTCGTGTGTACGGGGCCTGAGACTTGAAGACAAGATCAACAGTGATAGCAAGATCCTCCTAACATTGTCCAACTGGCCTGGAATGCTTCTTCCCACCAGCTGAAACCATGGTGTGGCACTGGAACTCATTCAGACTATCTACTCTACATCTTAGTCCCTAATAAATTCTTATTTGTTATGCAATGGGACTTTTAACTATCAGAAGTGGCTGTCGGATGCCTAACCTTGCTCTAACCTAACCTGCTTTTTGAGCCCTAAGGTAAAACTAGCTATAAAATTCCAAACCAGAAGGAACAGGGTTTACTAAAATAACAAGAGCTACAATAGACACCTACTAATATACTGGAAGGTGACCTCTACACACATACAGAAGCACAGACCTAGATATCTGGCAGTGTGCATGTGAGTGAGATAAAAACAAGGAGATCTATAGACAGATCCAGAAGTTATAGTAAACTATTAAACATAGGAGCACTTGCCTATTAATCCCTTCTGATCTGGATTTAACAACAGCTCCTCCATAGACCGGCATTTGTGATCTCACACTTTCGCCTACCACTTCCCCTTTCTGGGGTTTTCAAACCAACAACGCAGAGACAGGAAGTGCCTACATATTATATCAGCATGCCAGGCATTTACAAATACAGATAGTAGAGAGCAGCAGATCCTTACACACTTAACCAATACACGTTTCAAAAACACCTTCAGTATGCATTCAAGAGTTTTTCATCTGCTAAGCAAATTCTTTGTCATGATCAGGGAGGTAGCAACCTAGGAACAGAACAAGGTCCTCACACATTATACTTTATTACAAATCTGCTTCCCTGAAGGAAAAAAATATCAAACAGAAGCAATTCTCGCTTCTTTTAAACCAACTGTTACACACCCACATCAGACTCTCTAACAATAGCAGACTTCTGTTCCTTAATGTGCATGCAGCTGGGTCCAAACTCTATTTACTGCTGCATGGGATGCCCTAATCTCAGCTGAACTCTGCATGCAAGAAATCATCACTTTGGCATTTGCATCTCTAGCATGCTCCCTGATTTCAAATTACCAAATGGGGTGCATTTCTGTTGGCTGCTGAGGCCCCCCTTAGGAATGTCTGTGGTTTTGAAATTTGGGTAAAGTTGGTTCTGGTGTATCAACATTTATTTAAAAAAAGTACAAAAAGTGTTATACTACATAGTTGTTTACTCTTCAAGTACATTCCAGTGTTTTGGATAACCTTCCTTGGATATTTTTTCCCAGAACAATGATCACAGTCATATTAAAACGGATGTTTAGGTTCAATGTACACAGGACGTTTTTACAACCTCTCCGGAATTATTTAACTTGACAGATAGTAACGTTTGCGTTTAGAAGCGTTTCTTTTTTTTTTAATAGCCAAAAACGAAAAACGCCTTTAAACGAAACGCGTTTACCGCGTTTTACCGCGTTTAGCTGCATTTAGAAGCACTAGGGGCCAGATTCACATAGAACTGCGGCGGCGTAACGTATCGTAGATACGTTACACCGCCGCAAGTTTTCATCGCAAGTGCCTGATTCACAAAGCACTTGCGATGAAAACTACGCTGGCGGCCTCCGGCGCAAGGCGGGCCAATTCAAATTGGCGTGTGCCATTTAAATTAGGCGCGCTCCCGCGCCAGACCTACTGCGCATGCTCCGTTTCCTAACTCCCGCCGTGCTTTGCGCGCCGTGACGTCATTTTTTCGAACGGCGACGCGCGTAGAGTACTTCCGTATTCCCGGACGTGTTACGCAAACGACGTTAAATTTTTAATTTCGACGCGGGAACGACAGCCATACTTTAGACAGCAATACGATTGCTGACTAAAGTTAGGGCAGGTCAAATAACGACTAAAATTGTGACGGGAAACTTGACTACGGACGACGTAGCGAACGCGAAAATCCGTCGGGGATCCGCCGTAACTGCTAATTTGCATACCCGACGCTGGTTTACGACGCAAACTCCACCCAACGGCGGCCGCGGTATTGCATCCTAAGATCCGACAGTGTAAAACAATTACACCTGTCGGATCTTATGGATATCTATGCGTAACTGATTCTATGAATCAGTCGCATAGATAGAAACAGAGATACAACGGCGTATCAGGAGAAACGCTGTCGTATCTCTTAGGTGAATCTGGCCCTTGGCGCTTAAAATGCCTCTAGACTCAGCGTCTGAACTAATTTTTTTGCTTTCCAAAACAAGCCTCTAAACTCAACTGCGTAGAAACGACTATAAAAGACCGGGGCCCAGATTCAAGAAGCACTTGCGCCCGCGCAACCATAGGTTGCGCGGCGCAAGGGCTTACTTGCTCCGGTGTAACGAGTGCTCCTGATTCAGGAACCTCGTTACACCGACTGCAGCCTAGGATGTGACAGACATAAGCCTCCTTATGCCTTCACATCCCAGGCTGCATTCTTGCGTTGGCCGCTAGGGGGCGCGGCCATTGTGATCGGCGTATAGTATGCAAATTGCATACTACCACCGATTCACAAAAGTTGCGCGGGCCCTTCTCACGCAAGGTACGGAGTTTCCGTACGGCGCCTTTAGCATAAGGCTGCTCCTGCTAATAGCAGGCGCAGCCAATGCTAAAGTATAGCTGCGCCTCCCGCTCGCGACGTTCAAATTTCACGTCGTTTACGTAAGTGAACCATGAATGGCGCTGGACGCCATTCACGTTCACTTACAAGCAAATGACGTCCTTGCGACGTCATTTGCCGCAATGCACGTCGGGAAAGTTTCCCGACGGAGCATGCGCTGTTCGCTCGGCGCGGGAGCGCGCCTAATTTAAATGATTCCCGCCCCCGGCGGGATCATTTACATTAGGCAGCCTTGCGCCCGGCTGCTTAGCATATTGCCCGCGCAATTTACGGAGCAACTGCGTGGGCGCAGAGAAAAAAATTTGCTCTTTGCCCACGCAAATATTGCGCGATTCTACTTGAATCTGGGCCCCAGTGTACATGTACTGATAGGATAACAGAGGAGAGTTCAGGAGCAGTTGAAAAAAATGCCCAACTGCTCCTAAATGTCCATTTACCAGCAGCAGTGTACATGAGGCCTAAGGCTGCATTCACACCTAAGCGACAGCCGCGTTCGCGTGTAGCGGCAGATTTGCCGCGATTACAAATGTTTCATTTTTTTTTTTTTCCTAAAGTATTCCCATTGCTGTCTATGGGAAAACGCGCCTGTCGCGTGAAAAAAAGGGTCCGGGACTTTTTTTCAGGCGACAGGCGTTGCGCGTCTATGAGATGTGAACCATCTCCATAGACGGCAATGGGAATTCTCCCCTCTAGCGACAGATGCGTCCCGCGCCGGGCGTTTTGTCGCTTAGGTGTGAATGGGGTCTAAGAGCCGGTTCACACAGAGGCGACTTGGGATCCGACTTGAAGTTGCCCCAAGTCCCCCGACATGTCAAATTACATTGAAGTGAATGGGAGCCATCTTAATGTACACTACTGAAATAGCTCCGACTTCAGAAAAGGTTCCTGTACTACTTCAATCCAACTTCTAGACGACTTGTACCTATTCATTTCAATGGAAGTCGCCTCGAAGTCGGATCCCCGTTCATAGTGAGACAACTTTACAGGAAGTCGCCCCTGTGTGAACCGGCTCTAAGGCAAACCCCTCCCTCCCACAGAGCTGGTATTTGGTATGAATCATGAGGTGGAACTCCACACCAAATTTTAAATAAAAAAAACGTCATGGGTTCCCCTCCAAGAGCATACCAGGCCCTTAGGTCTGGTATGGATTTCAATGGGAACCCCCTACGCTGAAAAAACGGTGTGGGGGTCCCCCCAAAATCCATACCAGATGACCCTTATCCGAGCATGCAGGCCGGCCAGTTAGGAAGGGGGGTGGGGGATGAGCAAGCGACCTCCCCCTCCTGAACCATACCAGGCCGCATGCCCTCAACATGGGGGGTGGGTGCTTTGGGACAGGGGGCGCCCTGCGGCCCCCCACCCTAAAGCACCTTGTCCCCATGTTGATGAGGACAAGGGCCTCTTCCCGACAACCCTGGCCGTTGGGGTTTGTGGGCAGGGGGCTTATCGGAATCTGGGAGCCCCTTTTAATAAGGGGGCCCCCAGATCCCAGCCCCCCACCCTATGTGAATGAGTATGGGGTACATCGTACCCCTACCTATTCACCTGGGGGGAAAAGTGTCAATAAAAAAAACACACTAGACAGCTTTTTAAAGTTATTTTTTAGGCAGTTCTGGGGGTCTTCTTCCGACTTCTGGGGTCTCTTCCGACTTCGGGGGTCTCTTCCGACTTTTCCGCTCTTCTCCCGCTCTCCGGTGTTTTCTGCCTTCTGCTGGGCTCCTCTGCTATCTTCTGCTAGCTCTTTTGCTAGCGGGGGCCTGGTGTTCTCCGTCGGCTTCTTCCCTCTTCTCTAGTTCCAATGTTGACTCGACGCTCCCTCCCGCTGTAATGCAGTGTGCACGGTGCGCAATGATTTTTATAGGCATGGGGCGTGGTCAACAGGTGATGTCACAGGTGACCCCCCACCCCTTATGGTGTCACAATCCCATCATGCCCGGAACTGTGACGTCACAAGGGGCGGAGTCACCAGGTTGTGTCAACATCGGTGAAAGAGAAGAGGGAAGAAGACGATGTAGAAGACCGGGCCGCCGCTAGTAAAAGAGCTGCAAGAAGACAGCGGAGGAACACGGCAGAAGGTAGGAGAAGAGAGCAGAGAAGTCGGAAGAAGACTGCCTAATAAATTACTTTAAAAACCTGTGAGTACCCCATACTCATAGGTTGGGGGGGCCGTGATCTGGGGGCCCTCTTGTTAAAGGGGGCTCCCGGATTCCAATAAGCCCTCCGCCCACAGACCCCGCTAACTAACGGCCAGGGTTGTCGGGAAGAGGCCCTTGTCCTGTGGGGACAGGGTGCTTTGGGGTGGGGGGCTGTAGGGCCCCCTGACCCAAAGCACCCACCCCCTCATGTTGAGGGCATGCGGCCTGGTACGGTTCGGGGGGGGGGGCGCTTGCTCATCCCCACCCCCTTTCCTGACCGGCCGGGCTGCGTGCTCAGATAAGGGTCTGGTATGGATTTTGGGGGAACCCCCACACTGTTTTTTCGGCGTAGGGGGTTCCCCTTGAAATCCATACCAGACCTAAGGGCCTGGTATGCTCTTGGAGGGGAACCCATGACGTTTTTTTTATTTAAAATTTGGCGTGGAGTTCCCCCTCATAATACGCCACTGGCAAAGTCCCATCCTGGAGGCGACTTCAAGTTGCTTTGTAAGTCGCCCCAAGTCGCGCTGTGGTTCACGCTCAAGTCGTGTCCAAGTTGCCTCACAAAGTCGCGCCCAAAGTCGTGTTGCCCCTGTGTGAACCGGCTCTTAGGGATGTTTGTTTACTAGATACACTGCTCCACACAGTATATACCAGTGATTCTCAACCAGGGTTCTATGGAACCCTAGGGTTCCTCCAGAAGTTGATAGGGGTTCCTTCAGCATTGGGCAATTTCTGCCTCTCAGATAAGTTCCCACTGACACCATTTGATC
Organism: Rana temporaria; assembly: GCF_905171775.1. Lineage (NCBI taxonomy): Eukaryota > Metazoa > Chordata > Amphibia > Anura > Ranidae > Rana > Rana temporaria. Next base: position 183,102,437 of record NC_053489.1, read on the forward strand.
TTTTTAGCTATCTGTAAGGAGGTAATTTTTCCCAATGACCATTAGCTAGATTCAGGATGGCGAGCGAATACTTGCGGCGGCGTAGCTTATGGCATTTAGGCTACGCCGCCGTAAGTTAGCGAGGCAAGTACATGATTCACAATGTACTTGCCTGCTAAGTTACGGCGGCGTAGCTTAAAGCGGGCGGACGTAAGGGCGCCTAATTCAAATTAGGCTGAGGGGGCGTGTTTTATGATAATTAGGCTTGACCCGACGTGATTGATGTTTTTTTTTAATTGCGCATGCACCGTGCGCCTACATTTCCCAGTGTGCATTGCGGCTAAGTCCGCCGCACGGGCATATTGATTTCGACGTGGACGTAAACGACGTAAATCCCTATTCACGGACGACTTACGCAAACGACGTAAAATTTTCGAATTTCGACGTGGGAACGGCGGCCATACTTAATATTACTATTCCATCTATTTGATGGAATAACTTTAGGCCTGCTAATGCGTTACGTAAACAGCGTATCTGTACTGCGTCGGCCGGGCGTACGTTCGTGAATATCGGTCAGCCTAAAAATTACACTTTAGGATACGAGGGTGTAAGACACTTACGCCGCTCGTATCTGAGCCTAATTTAAGTGCATCTGGTTACAAGAATACGCTTAAATTAGCGCTGACACAAATTCTGACTTAGGCTGGCGTATCTACTGATACGCCAGCCTAAGTCTTTCTGAATCTAGCTACATAAGTGTAAGGACCATTCTTCCCACTGACCATCACACTAATGTATCATGAGTTGTAGATTTCACATTTTTAGCTGGGGTTCCCTGAGACCGGAAGAACTATATCAAGGGTTCCTCTGGGTTGAAAACGTTGAGAAAGGCTGGTATATACTGTGCTATATATTTGGTGTTTCACATTCCCCAGCTCTCTACAACAAGCTCAAAATCTTGTATTCTGCTGTATGTTATAGGCTGCACACTTCTGCACAGTATATTTTTTTCCACCGTTTGCTATGCCTCTTACCAGGCAGTAAGGACAGACCGTGATTGTCAGCTCACTATAGTTACTGAGGATGTATGGACAGGTTTTGGTTCTTGGCTTACTATAGTTACCAAGGATTCACGAACAGGTTGTGATTGTCTGCTCACTATAGTTACTGAGGACGTAAAGACAGGTTGCGGTTCTTGGCTTACTATAGTTACCTAGGATGTACGAACAGGCTGTGGTTGTCAGCTCACTATAGTTACTGAGGACCTATGGACAGGCTGTGGTTTTCAGCTTACTATAGTTACCAAGGATGTAAGGGCAAGCTGTGGTTGTCAGCTCACTATAGTTACTGAGGACGTATGGACAGGCTGTGGTTCTCAGCTTACTATAGTTATCAAGGATGTAAGGGCAGTCTGTGGTTGCCTCTGGAGCCTCTGGCTCTAATAGGGTGCTTAAAATAAAAAAAAAGCTGCTGTAATTTCAGCACCCAGCATCCTAAAAGGGGCCGGACGCATTAATAGGGGGTGGCAGCGGCGATGGAAAGGGGAGGCAGCACCCATGCGCCCTTAATGGATGGGCTTCCCCTGGTGCATACCTTTTGTACGTATTATGTATTGTAACAGATATTTCTGAAGTCTTATGTCAGGAATGTTTGTACTGTCTTTTCTTCTTGAAAAAGTGTAAATATTTTGCAAAAAAAAAGTGCTTCTACACCCTAGTGATTTTTTTGGTTGTGTTTACGTTCTGCTACAGTTTTGGGGAAATATGTTTTTCCCTAGGGTTTTATTTATTTTGAAACATACTTATGTGATAGGTATAGTTAGTGTGACTTAAACATTATTGCGGTAGTTCTGCCATACAATTACTGTAGATGGTTCTCCATTTCATTTTGCTCCATTCTTATATTGTGACCTTTCTACACTGACATTTGACTTGAACCAGACATAAATACCTCTCCAGGTGCTGTATCCTTTACATCAAACAGTTCTGTGCTATGAATGTCTGTTCCATTAGGAAATGAACACCATCCTTGCATAAGGTAGCCCGTTCTCCAGGCGCATATGATTTTATTTTAGTAGTGTTATTTCCAGGGTTGTTTACCGAGATATGAAATCATGTAATGTGTTGCAAACTGGAACATTCATTTCCTATTATTTTAAGAGGATTTTACCAGCAAGAATCAACTTATGGATGTCTTTAGTATCCCATTGTCCAGGTTTACCTAATAAGAGCAATTTGCAACCTGCAACTAGACATAGCTCTCAGAGTTTGTCCTTCACTGTCTAAAGTAAGCTCCCATCTGGTGAATGTTATGGCACTTTGCTCGTACTCCTTGCTGTTTTGCATTGTCTTAAAGATAACTTCCAGGTGGGTATAAAATACCACTAACGAATCCATTTATCTCTTGCTGTTTTGGGATTCCTTAAAGCTAAACTTCAGACACATAAAATAACACCAATGAATGTAGTTGTGTATTCTTCAAAACATACTGTGAATTTTACATGCAGGCAGTGAGTATCTGAACTTCATTTGATATCAGTCGCTTGTTTTACCCACCCTGTATAGCGGCACGCAGACTAAAAGGAAGTTAGACAGTACTTGGAGCCATTCAAGTATGCCGACAGGACAAAAATGCAGTGTAAGCTAACTTTACTGTCCAGTCTCAGGCCATGGGCAAGGGGGTGACCCAGCTTTATTGTTTAACTGAAGAAGAGAAAACTAAGGTCACCAACCTGGTTCTTCTGTCTGACACAGCTATGTAATTCTTACGACTGGATGAACAGAAATCGTTTGGCAGATAAAATAGCTCCTATATGTGTATTCAGCTGTTTTCCTGCAGTTCAGCTTTGTTGTATACAGACAATAAAATACCATAAATGTAATTTCAGTTTTAGAGACAAATATATCTATATTGTTTTATCTATATATATAAAACTCAACGTGTGTGTGTGTGTATGTATGTATGTATGTATGTATGTTCCAGCATCACGTCCAAACGGCTAAAGATATTAACATGAAACTTGGCACACATGTTACTTATATGTCAGCAACAAACATAGGATAGGTGGTTTAACCCTTACCCACCCCCATTTGCCATGTTCGGGGTTTTTCTTTAAAGTCCCATTCAACTCTATGGGAAATACATGTTACTTCATGTTCCAGCATCACGTCCAAACGGCTAAAGATATTAACATGAAACTTGGCACACATGTTACTTATATGTCAGCAACAAACATAGGATAGGTGGTTTAACCCTTACCCACCCCCATTTGCCATGGTCGGGGTTTTTCTTTAAAGTCCCATTCAACTCTATGGGAAATACATGTTACTTCATAACTTCCAAACGGCTGTAGATATTTCGATAACACTTGGTCACATGTTACTTATATGTCCACTTAAACTATAGGATAGTTCATTTATCCCTTAACTACCCCCATTTGTGAGGGTCTGGGTTTTTGTTTAAAGTCCCATGCAAATCAATGGGAAATGTATGTTCCCACATAACTTCTGTACGCCTGGAGATAGTTCAATAATACCTGGTACACATATTACTTATATGCCAAATAAAAATATATGACAGTTAAATTAACCCTTACCTACACCCTTATATAAAAGATGGGTATATTTATATTACTATGATTTTCCTCCCCAAAAGGTTAAGATAGGAAGACCGGGCAACGCCAGGTGTTCAGCTAGTACATAATATAGAAATAGAAAGACACGTCCACTATACATGGAATGGCCATAGATACAATGTACAGTCAAAGTAGATAAAATACATAAGTAAAACAACTGAGGAGCATTGGAGTGGATAACAAAAAGGAAATATTTGTATAACTTGGAAAAACCACCCAATAAAAAGGGTACAGTGGCATGAGGTACATGTAAGAATATCAGAGAATAAATAGAGGAGAAATAAGAAAAGGTGACCAGAGATATTCGAAAGAGGAGAAGAGAGGGGAAAGGTGACAAAGGGACTGGGTGGATGATCATCATAATAATAAAAAATAATAATAATATAGGGATAAAAAGGTTAGCTATTTAAAGAGGGACGCTGGAGACAACATTCAAAGGGATCTCCGAGGGTGTCCGTGTGACCCAAGGCCATCTTCTTGGGAGACTAAAGCCTCGTACACACGATCAGTCCATCGGTTAACCGATGAACCTGACTGATGGTCCGTCGCGCCAACACACCATCGGTGAAAAAACCGATCGTGTCAGAACACGGTGACGTAAAACACAACGACGTGCTGAAAAAGTTCAATGCTTCCAAGCATGTGTCGACTTGATTCTGAGCATGCGTGGGTTTTTAACCAATGCTTTTGCATACTAACGATCGGTTTTGACCTATCGGTTAGGCGTCCATCGGTTAAATTTCTAATTTCTCATTTTTTTGACCAAAGGTTAAATAATCTATGGGGCCTACACACGATCGGTTTGGACTGATGAAAACGGTCCTTCAGACCGTTGTCCTCTGGCGATCCTATCATGTGTACGAGGCCTAAGTTGTTGCAATCTCAGGAGTGTAATTTTAGTTTTAACCTTGGATATGTATTTTGATTTATATCTGCTGTGTTGGCATTATACTATTCATGAAATCTGACTATGTTTAATAGTTTATTGGTTTTCTCTGGTAAAAAGACACATTACTGTATTTTTTGTGAGAGTAACTTTGCAATAACCTTCATGTCTGTTAGGTCTACGGAAAGTTATGGTTAGAGCACATCGGCAGGCCTGGTGTTGGCAAGATGAATGGTACGGCTTAACCATAGAGGACATCAGACAGCTGGAGAAGGAAGCACAACTGATGCTGGCACAGAAAATGGCACAGTTCAGCTTAAGTGAAAATGAAGGCGAACAACATGGCTCCAAAGAATCTCCTGGAGAGAAGGATACAGAGACTAAGGCCATCACCTCTATAGAAACAGTAGATGAGCCAAGTGGCATTACAGAGTCCCTGTCAGGAAGAGGCTTGACCAAGCAGTGGTCTACATCTTCCAGATCATCTAGGTCTTCAAAGAGAGGAGGTATGAGCTCCAAAAAATGTATTTCATCACACCTTTGTCCATGACATTAGTAAGAGAGAAAAAAAAAACAGTAATGGCAATAACTAATCTTATTCTGTCATTCACCCGGTGCAGCATTCTGCCACCAGGAGTTCTGATAAATAGTCAGATAGTTGTACTGCTTTACCTTTCTCTTTTATTTTACCATTTTCACAATCCAAATCTCTGCATTTATCTCTCTATGCTGTGCTCTGAAATACATGAACCTCTTATTCCAATGCCTTTTTTTCTCTGTAATGTATTTTCATTTCACATTACTGCCGGTAGCTCAGAATAAGTGGTATACATGTTGCTTCAATCGGTAATTAAATCTCCCAAGCGAAATTAAACAGTGTAAACAACCCAGTCATCATACATCAGTTGGACTGTCGTTAACATTGCAGGGGATACATAAATGCAAAACAATTCAAAGCAAAACTCTAACTTAGCTTGCATTGAAAATCCTCCTTGTAGAGACTAATCCAGCAGCTCAGCTCATGACCTGTATTGTATTGGCTGCATCTGAAAGGTGAATTATGATTCAAAATTGATATGCATGAGTGGAGAAGTAGAGCACATCGCTTGCTCCCCGCTGCCTTTTTTTTTTTCTTTCTTTTAAACCAAAGAATAAACTCTACGATTGCTGGAACATAACAGCATGAGGCTTATGCAAATAACCAGGACAGCCCAACAGTAACCAGCTCACTGCTGGCTGCCTATGGAAAAAAACACCATATTTGGGGGGCCGTTTTACTTAGATTGTCAACTGTATGAAAATGAAACGCAGTCGCAGAATTATCTGCATTTTTTTTTTACATTTAAAATTAAAATGACCGCGTGTGGGGGAAAACGTTGTTTTATGTTTTGTGAAAAACGACAAAAAAAATTGAAGCATGCTTAAATTTTTTGTGACGTTTTTCAAAACGTCGTTTTTTGTGTCAATTAAAATGATAGTGTGTGGGCAAAACGACGTTTAAAATTACGTTTTTAAACCCGCGCATGCTCAGAAGCAAGTTATGAAGCTAGCTTCAATGGAAAAGAGTGCTGAACGTAACCGCGCTTTGCTAGAGCATTTTGAAAAAACGATGGTGTGTAGGCAACGTCGTTTTTGAAAATGAAGTTTCAAAAACTTTGTTTAATTCCATGATTTAAAACGTAGTTTTTTTTCATCACATAAAGTGATGGTGTGTACGCGGCATAAATCAAGGTGGGGTCATTTTCTTTTTTTATTTCTTTTTAGGTTTACCTAGTGATATAGTCAGTGGGCCAGATTCACAGAAGAAATACGCCGGAGTATCTACTGATACTCCGGCGTATTTTCAAATTTGCCGCGTCGTATCTTAACTTGTGATTCACAAACAAGATACGACGGCATTTGGCTAAGATCCAACAGGCTTACGGCTTCGTACGCCTTCGGATCTTAGGCTGCAATACTTCGGCCGCCGCTGGGTGGAGTTTGCGTCGTTTTCCAGCGTCGGGTATGCAAATTAGCTTTTACTGCGATCCACGAAGGTACTCGCGTGCATTACGTCGTCGCAAGTCGTTTTTTCTCGTCGCAAAGTTAAGCCTGCTTTTTCATGGCTTAACTTTAGACCAGCCATGTTAAAGTATGGCCGTCGTTCCCGCGTCAAATTTCTATTTTTTTTTTCCTATGACGTCCGGGAATGCGTTACGCACGTCGCCGTTCAAACAATACGTCGGGGCGCTGTAATTTCACGCAAAGCACGTCCGGAAATTACCTAACGGAGCATGCGCAGAACGTTCGGCGCGGGAGCGCGCCTAATTTAAATGGTACACGCCCCATTTGAATTAGGCAGGCTTGCGCCGGACGGCTTTACGTTACACCACCGTAAGTTTACACGCAAGTGCTTGGTGAATCAGGCACTTGCGCTGAAAACTTGCGGCGGTGTAACGTAAAGACGATACGTTATGCCGCCGCGATTCTTTATGAATCTGGCCCTGTAAGTCTGTTATTTTCAACTTATTTTAACAGACCAGACTGTTGGACAAAAGTGACAGGGCTCATTCAAAAAAACAGTTGAGGGGCACTTAAACTTGTTTTTAGCACCCCACAACCTCTTTAGAAGCAGTAGGCGAAGTGTACAAATGCAGTGACTGGGATACTTTGCTTTGTGGCTACGGCGGAAATGATACTCTTTGACTTTTAATGAAAATGATCAATTCGAATAAATGGGGCTTCTCTGTAAGCACCCCACAACTGCATGCGTAGGGTTCAAGGGGTTAAAGCAGGCGGTGAGGAGGTGATAGAAGGCTTCTTCCTGCCTGTCAAATGGTCACTGAAGAGCGATCCCGCCAATGAGTGTGGATCACTCATCAGAGACCAATGTTAGTGTGAATGGGGCCTTAGAGTGTTGAGACATTTGACCATTGAAAGAGGTGCTTATAATGGTCTGCATTTATTCATTTGAAACCATTATCCCAAAAGGGAGAACTGAACTGAATGCAGTTTGAGTACACACAATCGGAAATTCCGACAAGAAAAGTCTGATGTGAGCTTTTGGTTGGAAATTCTGACCGTGTGTAGGCTCCATCGGAATTTTTGTGTCGGAATTTCCACCAAGAAAAAATTGAGAGCTGGTTGTCAATTTTTCCGACGGGAAAAGTTCTTGGAGGAAATTCCAATCGTCTGTATGCAATTACGACGCAAAAAAAGTCGACGCATGCTCGGAAGCATTGATCTTAATTTTTCTCAGCTCGTCGTAGTGTTGTATGTCACTGTGTTCTTGACGGGCGGAATTTGGTGTGATTGTGTGTATGCAAGATAAGTTTGAGCTGAAATTCCGTGGAAAAAAAATCCACGGATTTCTTGTCAGATTTTCAGATCATGTGTATGCGGCATTAGTCTGGCTAAATATGCTAGTACATCTAGCACATGCCTCACCCCAGACTGATTATACTGATGATGTCAAAGGGTGTCTCTGTTGCTCCCCTATCCAGAGTGAAGACAGGAAGTGTGCTAAAGGTTATATCACCAGGTGAAAATAGAAAAAAAAGGAAACCTATGCAGCCAGCAAATTTATAGATTGATGAGCTTCAGTATATATATATATATTTTTATTCTGGGTTTAATACCACTTTAACATCTTGAATAAAGTCTGCAGTTGTCAGCTATGTGACAGAATACAATGGACTCCCGTCCTCTCCCTTGGTATTCCTACATCTAGTCCGCCGCAACATTGCTAACATGTCAAATACACCTATGTAAGTGGCTGCTATGTCTTATAGCACCAGAATACAGAGTTTAATTTAACACATTTTTAAAATGTTGAATGCAAATATCATTGGAATATGATTGGATGATATCAACGCACATTATTTATTTTACTACCAGGCAAATTGTTCTATTTAAATACAACCATGAAGCTGTTCTTGAACATAGCCCAGATTACCTAATGTTTTATGTTTTTTTAAATGCCCATTTCCTCCTCCTTATAAATCTCCCTGTCATGCCGTGTACACACGATAATTTTTCGGCATGAAAAAAACATTGTTTTAAAAAAAATGTCATTTAAAATGATCGTGTGTGGGCTTCACATCATTTTTCGGGTTCTGAAAAAGGACAACATTTTTTTTTCGAAAATGCTGCATTTTTTAACGACGTTTTAAACTATGTCGTTTTTCGGGTTGTAAAAAATGATTGTGTGTGGGCTAAAATGACGTTAAAAACCCACGCATGCTCAGAAGCAAGTTATGAGACGGGAGCACTCGTTCTGGTAAAACTACCGTTCATAATGGAGTAAGCACATTCATCACGCTGTAACAGACAGAAAAGCGCGAATCGTCTTTTACTAACACGGAATCAGCTAAAAAAAGTGATCATTGGTTGCTCAAGTTTGATGTATTCTTTAACAGATGCTTTCATGCACATGCTGATTAGCTGCTGATCGGATTTTTTTTGCATGTCTGAAAATGTTGGAATTCAAAAGAATCATCATTGCGTGTGCCAGAAATATTTATTAGGCATACTTTATGTAACTACTATTTTCTGCTTTCATCTAGAGTTATCTGAAAAATGCAATTGGCGGTCTATATTTCTGAATTTGCTTGCTGTCTAACAAGGACTATTAGCTTGTGTCCATGCAGTTATTTCTACATTACTTTAGCAAGCTCCAGTAACAGCAGTAGGGCTGCATCTTGAGGAGCTAGTTGTCAGATATCCTCTAGGCTTGTCTCATGGGATTCATATATTGCTCAGTTTTTTTCATTCATATAGCTGGCTGAACGAAACAACTGAACTGATTCCACCATCCAGACATTAGAGGTGGATACAGGAATCCTCCCAGCTGTGCTCTTGTATTCTGACAGAGGACGAGTCAGCTGGACTCCTCCACTGTCAGAATACACTGATCACTTCTGCAGCCTATTGACTGCAGCACAGATCGAAGTAATGTTTTCCAGCAAACACTTTTGTGAGCAGCAATCGATAGATCAACTACTGTCGAAAAGGAATGACTATAGATAAATCACAATTCAGCCGATCCCTGCTGAAGAAGACAAATTTCTATCCATCTATATAAGTAAACCACTACATTGCAGAAGAAAGTCAGCAGGTTATAATGTATATATAGCCCAGACTTTTCTTTAGTTCTGGATAGAGTAAAACCCTACCCTAAAGTAGTTCTAAAGGCAGGAGGTTGTTTATCTTAATTCATTCTATGCATTGAGGAGAGAGAGGGAGCGGGGGGAAGCCGTGGCTCAATGTCTGAATGGACACACAGAGCAGCGGCTCGGGTGTCCCCATAGCAAGCTGCTTGCTGTGGGGGCATTCAGCAGCAGGGAGGGGCCAGGAGCGCCGGCGAGGGACCAGAGAAGAGGAGGATCTGGGCTGCTCTGTGCAAAACCACTGCACAGAACAGGCAAGGATAATATGTTTGTTGTTTTTATACAAATAAAAACAAGACTTTAGTCTCATTTTAAAACCCCTATTGGATTTTTTTTTTCATTTCTGTCTGTTTACCAGTATTTCTTATGACTTCCTGTCCCACAGATGCAAGAGGAAGTTAGAGGAAATCTCTCAAAATAGGGAGAATTCACCTCTAATGCCTCGTACACACGACCGGTTTTCCCGTCGGGAAGACTGCCATGAGAGCTTTTGGCCAGGAAAACCGGCCTAGTATATGCTCCATCGCAGTTTTCCCGGCGAGAAAACTGCCAGGAAAAAAAGAGAACCAGCTTTCTTTTTTCCCGTCGGGATTCCTGGCTGAGTTTTTCCCGTCGTGTGTATGCTTTTCCAAAGGGAAAAAAACGTGCATGCTCAGAATCAAGTATGAGACGGGAGCGCTCTTTCTGGTAAAACTAGCGTTCGTAATGGAGATATCACATTCATCACGCTGCAAAGTATTGCATCGTTTAATGCAGCGCATTGAAAAGTGCAAATCGTCTCTCACCAAACTTTTACTAACATGATCAGCAAAAGCAGCCCAAAGGGTGGCGCTGTTTGGAATTTCCCTTTTATAGTCCCGTCATACGTGTTGTACCTCACCGCGCTTTGGATGGGCAGTATTTGTCCTGAACGTGTGTATGCAAGGCAGGCTTGAGAGGAATCCCGTCGGGAAAAACTATGTTTTTTTTTTTTTTTACAAGAAAATCGATCGTGTGTACGAGGCATTTGACATTTGTCCCTGGAACAGGTGTCCACCAGGGGCGGAATGACCATTGGGGCTCTCGGGCACTGCCCGAGGGCCCCATGCCACTAGGGGGCCCCATCAGGGTTGCCAGGCTCAATAAAACCAGGGACAGTGTGTAAAAATCTGTGTTTTTTTTTACATCTGTCCCTGATATGTCTGAAACCGACATGCTTTTGATGTGAAAATCCAGAGATTTTAACTGCCCTGACTCTGCATTGCCTCCTTGCATGGTGGCCATCTGTAAGCCCGGGGGCCCCATAGTCTTCTATTGCCCGGGGGCCCCATGAGTTGTCAGTCCGCCCCTGGTGTCCACATTTGAAGACTTCAGTTTACCTCTTGTTCTGGGTACAACTCTAAAATTGTGTATTTCCCATCATTTTCTTTCTTGATGATAGTCACCAGTGCAAATGGAGACCGCAATAAAAAAAATTCACAGGGGGGTCTAACTCTTTTCTACTAAAAATACAAGGTTTTGCCTAAAGTACACTTTAACCCAGAGGTGAACAAAATCTCTTGAAACACAGATGCCAATCCCACTATTTCAGGAGCTAGTGGGTATAGTTTAGGCAGAACTAAAGTTTTTTTTACAAGTTAAAAAAAAATGCACATGCATACTTGCAAACTGTGTTACGTTTTGAATTATCCAAATATCATATTGTCCATATGACAGCTTGTAAAGACTGTTCATCGGTACTAGCGTGAGGTGACAAGAACATTATTACCATCTGGGTGATGTGCAGTGGCGGCTGGTGTTTTTTTTTTTTTTTGGCGGGGGGGGGGGGGGGCGGCAAACAATCCACCCGCAGCGGCGGCTTCTCTGTGGGCTCATCTCGGTTCCCTTCTCCTCCTGGCGGCCAATCCGATCGAATCTTCCTTCAGCTAATCGAGTGACGGGTCTCATGACCCGCTTCCTGATTGTCCAGGAAGAGAGTCCATGTTACAATAGCGAATATTCATGCGCTATTATAACACAACTGGGTGGGTGGGCTCAGAGTGCAGTGCTCTGTTCCCCCGAACCCACCCTTTTTTTAAATCTTTTAGAGCCTCTGGCTCTAATCACGTGCTTCAAACCCCCCCATTGGAACCCATGCGTCTAGCTCCCTGCATGTAGATCAGGGGGCCGGACTGGCCCCCTGACAGGGTGCCACTGGTGAAGGCCGCCACTGGTGAAGTGATGTATTTGTTCCCTCCCAGGAAGTACTCTGTAATAACCAGACATGTGACAAGGCGGGTTAAACGTTTTGTGAGGGGCTGCATTGTTCTACAAAGTGATAGTCTCTGCCTCTTATGCAAATATAGGAGCATAATGACATACTTTTTTTTTTTTTCTTCTTCTTTGAACTTTTCTATTGAATTTTTTTAGCGTTTAATATACAAAACAACAGTACCAAAGAAAAGGGAAAAAAAAGAAAATCTGGAAAAAAAGACAAAACAGTACGTTCCATAAACATATCTCACTAATGCATGTAAGATAATTGACAAACTATGTCACTTCAGCCCCATATTCCAGTATACGAAATCAAGCCATATATCACAGCATTACTGTACATTAAAAAAAAATAAAAAATCCAGAAACACATATGGATGAGTAGTAACACAAATAGAATGTAAAAAAAATAGGTAACAGTATAAACCAGCAATTGATGAACAGCAAGCCAGGGGGGCCATATTTTATAGAATTTTTGTACACAACCCCTACGTTGGTATGCTAATTTTTCTCTTTCAAGAGTTTTTTGAACCATATTATGCCATTGAAAAAATGTTGGAGGGACAGGGGCAACCAATTCTGGACTTTTTTTTCGAGCTACAAAAAGTAAATGTATGACCATTAATCTAAGCATTGGGGATAATGATGACATGAACTGCATATGGGCTATGCAGCCAAAATAGCTGAAACCAAGAGGTCATAGAGAATCCCAGGTCCTTCTAGTATGCCTGCACAAGAGCTGGGGGACCTTCTGGATAAGCCGCAAGACACAGAGGGAGATTTATTAAAACTGGTGCAGCCAGAATCGGGAATCTGGAGCAGCTGTGCAAGGCAACCAGTCAGCTTCTATCTTTCATTTTTTGATGCTTAACTGAACAAGCTAAAGATAGAAGCTTATTAGTTGCCTTGCACAACAGCTTCAAATTCCATCTGCTCCCGTTTTGATAAATTGCCCCCCATAATTTTGCAAGTGTGCGTGCGTGCATGCATGCATGCGCTATTTTTAACTTGCAATTTCTGAGTGTTTGCTTTTAAGAAAAAAATACAACTTTAGTTCTACTTTTAGGGAGTTGAGGGCATAAGATTCCATAGCTATTTGGTTTCTTTTTTTTCCAGCCCTCACTACAACATTGTTCATCACCTTTACCTGTATACATATGTTAATGGAGTTGGATATATTTAACAAAAAAGATATAAAAAATTCCATACTATGTACTTTCTGCATTGCATACATATAATTCTAGTTTCTTTCACTGACAGCTAGCCCTTCTCGACACAGTATATCAGAGTGGAGAATGCAAAGCATCGCCAGGGACTCAGATGAGAGCTCAGATGATGAGTTTTTTGATGCTCATGGTGAGTACTCCAGCATCCTTTATTACCCAACACGGTCATTCTACATTTTATTTCAATAAGCGGTTACAGTTTGGTTGAAAATGTTATCAGATCATACTGTATGTAAATTACACATCTATTAACACCTTTTCTGCAAATGTATTAGGTATATCATGTCTGTTTGTGTCCTCAACAGCGATAGGTGCATCAGTTGTATCATACCCCTTAATGGGTTTTATGGGTTCTGCAGACAAGAGCTGCTTTGTATAAAGAACTCTGAAATGCTGCCCAAGTTTTTGTCCTTCTACAGGAAGACACTTGAATTGTCTGACTACTCAGAAAACCAGTTATACTACTTATCAACTGTAAAAAAAAGCACAGGTGTTTTTTTAAATACAATAATAATATTAAAGTGGTTGTAAACTCTAGTGTTTACTTCTCTGTCTCCAAAGCTCTAAGTGTGCTTTTTCTCTGGTGCGTCGTTCCTCTGTTATCAGCATGTGTCACTTCTGAGAATTGTTCATGACACATGAGATAAGTTTGTGATGGGGAGGGAGCTCAGCACACAGCTTGTCTATTTAGAACACTGCTCTATATCCTTCCTTAAGTCCTGTGCAGTGTATAGAGGGATGTGTGCAGCTGTTGCAAAACTACAAGGCCCTTCATGCCTCTTCCTGTGGGAGTCATACTTGTAACTTTCAGACTTGCAATGCCTCATGGGACTTTTAGTTTTACAACAGCAGGAGGGCTGCCAGTTTGAGACACCTGCCCTAGAGAATAAAATGGTGGTCATTGCAATTTATGTCACACAGTATTTACGCAGGAATTTTTCAAACACAATTTCTTTGGAAAAAATAAACTTTATTAATTTTTAATGCAAAATAACACAATATATAACCCAATTTTTGGTACAATATAAAAGATGATGTTGCACTGAGTAAATAAATACCTGGGGTTCAACAGCCAGGCCGTCAAAGTCTTCAGCCTGGAAGCAGAATGGTAGATCACACCTCGAGACAGAAGGTCTATGTGATCTGGAAGAGGCAAAGGGGAGTCTGCTAGAAGCCAGAGTATGTCCAAATACCAAACCCTCCTGGGCCAGGTGATGGGACTAAGATCACTAGAAAAAAAAACATCCATTACTTAAAGGGGAGTTCCACCCACAATTTCACTTTTTAAATATAAATACCCCTGTAATACACAAGCTTAATGTAGTCTAGTAAAGTTAGTCTGTAAACTAAGGTCTGTTTTGTTAGGTTGTTACAGCATATAGACACTTTATAAAATAGAAATTCACTGGGGCCATCTTAAGTGTGGGCATCATGAAGCCAGACTGTATGACTTCCTGGATTTCAGCCTTGCAGATCTCGCACATGCTCAGTGCTTCACAAGCGATGTAATAGGTTTCAGTCAGGTTTCCATAGCAACGGGAGTGTCAGAGGAAGTTGCCGCCACCTTCTCTATGCAAATAGGCTGTTTGCAAGGACTACTGGGATACATGATGCCTATCCCAGAAACCCTTGCGAATAGCCTTGTGACTTAATAGCCTAGGCTAATAAGGAGGAGGAAGTAATGAAGGACTACAAAATAAAGGTATTTACAAGCAACAAAATAAATAAAAATTGTCCATTCTGAACACTATGAGATTAGGGCATGCAGCGCAGACAAACATAAAAAAATGGGTGGATCTCCACTTTAAGGAAACTAGCAAAAATTGAGAATAGTGATCAGTGGGAGGGCTATATAGGGGTCCTTCTGTTTGCCTGTGTTCAATAACCTGAACATAGCAACGTATACCGTAACCCATTCTTCTGAAACTGTCGCTTAAGACACTGCCTGTGTCCTGTACTGTATAATAAAGAAATAAACTTTCTGGCTATAGATGCTTTGTAACTGCAACTTTAGCCAGGAGCAATTTAGCATGCAAGTTTACAGCCCGTATACAGTGTTATAGTCTGAAATGGTTTCCTAGATAATTAGTTATAGCATGCATTTGGCTGTGTGGAGTTCAGGTTGCTTGGGGTATTCTCAGGGAAATTCTCATTAAAAAGCGTGTCTAGATATTTGCCTTCGTCTTTTTTATTCTTTGCCATCCTTGTGTTTAGAAGATTTGTCAGACAATGAGGAAATGCTACCAAAAGAAATAACAAAATGGAGCTCGAACGACTTCATGGACAAAATTGAGACAGCTGAATCTGATGAACTGCAAGGTGAGTGTAAGATTTCCATGTGTATGAGCTGCAATGGTGGCTAAGGCATACAGTAAATTTTGAAACTAATAGATAATATGTACAGTGCCTTGAAAAAGTATTTGTAGCGGTGCCCCTGTAGGAGCCCACCTGTCACCCTGCCCAGCCCAGCATTCACTTCCCAGTCACTTTTGAGACAATGAACAGTCCATGTAATTGTTTCGTATTTTTATTGAGGGATTTGAACTTGGATAAGGATAGGAATATATGGGATGCCCAGTAGAATGAACAATTAGTTCATTGTATATCAATGAGCTGGGACAACTATACACACTTAGCTACTTCAGTCTCTTCCAGCACATCTCTTGTATGCAGACTGCTACTCTCTCTCTTCAGCCTATCACTTAACTCCAGGCACAGCAAGCACATGGTTAGGCCCAACTCTGACTCAGTCAGGACTCAGCAACTGCCTTTTGAAGGCAGGGACCGTGGGTCCCTTTGATGTAGTAAAAATAGGATAGGAAGTCTTTAGTGCTAGCTGTCCTATGGTGGACTAGTGCTCCCAGTAAGTCCTCTTGAGGCCCTGCCAGCCCTCCTGACTACAGCTGCCTGACTTCACTGCCCATGACATTGCAATCCTCACTGGCTCCACACCCAGCTCTTACTGTTTCCTCTCAGTCCTCTCTGGCATGCCTCTTCAGTCCTCCAGACTGCCCGTGTCACTCACCAGCCCTCCTGGCTGAAAACCGGTGTTTCCCTCCTGAAGGTTTACCTGGCAGTACTAGCTCCCGCTGTCCTCTCTGACTGATTTCTGTGCCTCCTGTTCAGATCCTCCATGCATTCTTGAAAGGATCCGTCCTGCACCCGAGTCCCAGACCCAAGAACACCCTCCCACCCAGATTGGGGAGCTTCTTCAAAGGCCCTGACAGCCTAGTACTCCTTTCTCAGTTCTTCCACCGACAACTCCTCCCCAGCTGGTTTGACTCCAGGTAATTCAAGGAGGCCTGCCCCCTGCCAATTCTAGATGAGGATCCAGCTAGGCCTGCTTAAATTTACCTACTCTCACAAAAAATGCTAACTCTATCACTTACCTAAGTAGAGGGTGCTACATATTCATACTCATTGACATTTTCCACATTTTGTCATGTTACTATCAAAAACGTAAATGTATTTTATTGGGATTTTATGTTAAGATCAACACAAAGTGGCACATAGTTGTGAAGTTGAAGAAAAATTATAAATGTTTTTTAAAAATTTTTACAAATACATTTCTGAAAATTGTGGCATGCATTTGTATTTGGCCCCCTTTATTTTGATACCCCTAAATAAAGTCTAGTGGAACCAATTGCCTTGAGAAGTCACCTAATTAGTAAATAGAGTTCACCTGTGTGTAATTTAATTTCAGTAAAAATACAGCTGAGGATTGTTAGGGAACCTTGGTGAACAAACGCCATCTTGAAAGCCAAGGAACGCACCAGACAGGTCAGGGATAACGTTGTGGAGAAGTTTAAAGCAGGGTTAGACTATAAAAAAATATCCCAAGCTTTAAACATTTCACGGAACACTGTTCAATCCATCATCCGACAATGGAAAGAGTATGGCACAACTGCAAACCTACCAAGACATGGCCGTCCACCAAAACTGACAGGCCGGGCAAGGAGAGCATTAATGAGAGAAGCAGCCAATGGAGGATCTGCAGAGATCCACAGCTCAGGTGGGTGAATCTGTCTACAGGACAACTATTAGTCGTGCACTCTACAAATGTGGCATTTATGGAAGAGTGGCAAGAACAAAGCCATTGTTGAAAGAAAGCCATAGGAAGTCCCGTTTGCAGTTTGTGAGAAGCCATGTGGGGGGACACAGCAAACATGTGAAAGAAGGTAAAATCAGAAATATAAGTGCAGCGCTATTAATCTATCATGTGAAATATCCATTGTTATCAATTTTTATTCAAATAAATAAATCTATATAATATTGTGTTCAATTAAAGTTCATATGTTCATGACTGCTTCTAATTCTTTCTTAATAAATGTTTTTTCATAACCTTTCTGTAGAAACTTCTCTCTAAATTGGGTTGCCTGTGTTATGAATTCCTCTTTCTTAGTGCAATTTCTTCTTAGCCTCTTACACATTGTCCCCTGGACATACATTTCTATGTCCAGGAACACCGTAATATATTTATCACATTTCCAGGACAGTACTATGTTTTTGTCATTCTGATTCAACCTGTCCATGAAGGAGAGGAGACTCGTCTCATTTCCCCTCCATATCACAAACAGGTCATATATAAGTCAATTATAGCAAACCAACTCTTCAGGCATATCCCAAAAAAACATTTGTGACTCCTAGTGGGCCAAAAATAAATTGCCCACACTAGGAGCAAAGCGGGCTCCCATAGCTACTAAAAGCAAAACGCTATGTGTGGCAGAAAACTAACACTGCACATCACCCTGAACACACCATCTCCACGTGAAACATGGTGGTGGCAGCATCATGTTGTGGGGATGCTTTTCTTCAGCAGGGACAGGGAAGCTGGTCAGAGTTGATGGGAAGATGGATGGAGCCAGAAGAAAATCTGTTAGTCTGCAAAAGACTTGAGACTGGGGTGGAGGTTCACCTTCCAGCAGGACAACGACCCTAAACATACAGCCAGAGCTACAATGGAATGGTTTAGATCAAAGCATATGTGTTAGAATGGCCCAGTCAAAGTCCAGACCTAAATCCAATTGGGAATCTGTGACAAGACTTGAAAATTGCTGTTCACAGACGCTCTCCATCCAATCTGACAGAGCTTGAGCTATTTTGCAAAGAATGGGCAAAAATCTCACTCTCTAGATGTGCAAAGCTGGTAGAGACATCCCCAAAAAGACTTACAGCTGTAATTGCAGTGAAAGGTGGTTCTACAAAGTATTGACTCAGGGGGCTGAATACAAATGCAAAATGCACGCCACACTTTTACATATTTATTTGTAAAAAAAAAAAAATAGAAAAACATTTATAATTTCATCATTTTTAGACATATTGTATGTCATTCTATATCTAATTGTGCACACGGGGGTATATTTAAAGTCCCAACACCCATTCTCCCTCCTTGCATTTATCATTTTCCTTCCACAGGGTTTTCACTTTTTCTGATGAAGGAAGCACTTGTAATGGTTTGCTGTAAGTGGGTGGATCTGGAATATCAAGCGCATACTTTTTTCTTTTTTATAAATAACAAACACATTTATACCTGGAATGGAATTGCACAACACAGCCCTTATCGAGCTCCTCGCCGGCGCCCACTTTTCCTTCTTTTCTCTGTGTGCTACCATAGAAAATTGCTTTCTATGGTGGCACACTTGCAATCTCGATTCTGCATTGCGCTGCCTTCATCTTTAGACATTTAGACAGTGCAGCTCAGCCTCACTCCCTCATTACAGGATTAAGTGACAGCAGCAAGTGACAAGTAGTCAAAAGACTACTAAAGCCTCGTACACACGATCAGTCCATCCGATGAGAGCGGTCTGATGGACCGTTGTCATTGGTTAACCGATGAAGCTGACTGATGGTCCGTCGTGCCTACACACCATCGGTTAAAAAAACGATTGTGTCAGAACGCGGTGACGTAAAACACGACGACGTGCTGAAAAAAACGAAGTTCAGTTCTTCCAAGCATGCGTCGACTTGATTCTGAGCATGCGTGGATTTTTAACCGATGGTTGTGCCTACTAACGATTGTTTTTTCCCATCGGTTAGGAATCCATAGGTTAAATTTAGGTTGGCTTTTTTTTTAACCTATGGTTAAATAACCTATGGGGCCCACACACGATTGGTTTGGACCGATGAAAACGGTCCATCAGACCGTTGTCCTCTGGTTAACCTATCGTGTGTACGAGGCCTTAGCACTTAACCCCCTAAAAAACTATTTTGAGCCTGCACTGCCCCCACATGCATGTACACACGAGCGTGAACAAACCGGCAGGGGTACCTGCCCACGTTGCTTGCAATACACATGTTACATATTGCCACACACCCCAGAGTGGGAGCAATAATTTTAAATTCATTATTCATAGTGGAATTCAAACTGATTACCTGCAGTGGTTTTAAGTTCTCACCTATGAAAAATAAATGCTACTGAAGTTCAAGGTCGCTTTTTTTGCGCATGGGAGAAAATTAGAAGCTTGAAAATTACTTGGCACAACCTCATTTTCTATATTTTTCCAAAATTGGGTAATATTACATTTTCTTGCCCTAAAATTAACATTAATATATTTTTTTCCTGAAATTTTGTGCTTGATAAATGTTTGCCCAGATATCGTGTGACATAAAAATTGGAACTACTACCATTTTTTTCTGGGGTCTCTGCTTTCAGGAAATATATGTTCAGGCCTAAAACAATTTTTTAAATGTGTGCAAAAAATGTAAAAAGAGATTAAAAAGTGGCTGTGCCAAATACTAATGTGTGAGTTGTTCACGTTTAAGTGTAGACCTTTTAGCTGCTAGTAAAAAACAACATTCAGATAAAAGTGGCATGAATAAGTTGTAGTGATGATGGTAGGTTACAACAGAATATTGTTTACACAGGTAATATTCAGCATTTATTTGAGGGTCCTATAATTGCAAGTGTACCGGGGACAGCTAACCAAAATAAGTGCTCAAATAGCTCTGCTTATGAGTCCAATTGCAAGATTAATACTGATACCTTAAGCCACAAGTGTGATGACACTGTGCTAATATTAGCTGAACTAGTAGTATTTGTAATCTCATACAGAATAATTTAATTATCATTTAAAAAAAAATATTAGAAGGTTCATGACAAATTTTGTTTCTGTAATATTTTTTTTACTCTATAGTGTCTTCTGTAATGCTGTTGTTGTTTTCT
This sequence comes from Rana temporaria, assembly GCF_905171775.1. Taxonomy (NCBI): domain Eukaryota; kingdom Metazoa; phylum Chordata; class Amphibia; order Anura; family Ranidae; genus Rana; species Rana temporaria. The sequence goes on from NC_053489.1 coordinate 183,122,703, forward strand.
TTGCCTTTAGATGATTCCTTTCATGAACCAGCAGAATATACCGGCAGTTCCAGTGTGGAAGGATTAAATATAATGGAGGTATGTGATGCGACATAAATGTCTTTGTAACACATCCGCTTCATGGGACTGAATATTGGAATTAATAGTGGCTATAAATCCGCTTACTGCCATGCACTGTCAATAAATAGTAAGCCTACCCCTAGTACAAAATTCTTTGGCCATGCGCTTCTCAGTGTGATGGGTACAGTGGCCAGGTAGGGAGCACACTGCGTAAAGAGTGCAGCAGATATACAGTATAAGATGTCAGTCTATCGTCCACACAGTAAGAAAGTACACAAAAATGAAAAAAGTTCATGATATGAAACGTTCAAAGCACCAATCTTAAAGATGAATGATCCTAAAGCATAAAGATGTTCTCGTTTTTATTCCACAGGTAATATTCAAATCCACCACGGCAAATAACTTGTACATATATTTGAACTATCAGGTGCTAAAGCGGTGTGACCACATATTAACACTACAAATTAACACTACAAATACTTTGACGCAGTTGGTCAGCTTAAACATATATTTCAATATTTGTGACCAAAGAAGTTGAGTGTACGTGCTTGGCATTATATCCATAGGTTGACTTTGGGAAATAGACGTATGAATGCTGCCAGCATTGCTGCAAATGTTGAAGGGTTGGGGGGCTCAGCCTGTCAGGGCTCAGACCATACGCCGCACCCTGCATCAAATTAGTCTGCATGGCTGTGGTCCCAGAAGGAAGCCTCTTCTAAAGATGATGCACAAGAAAGCATGCAAACTGGCCCATGGAGCGGTCATGTCTTTTCAGTCCCTTAAAGAAACCTTCGCCCTGCCCAACCATATGTTCTTCCGCTACCTCCAGCTCCGGAACGCACTCAACACACAGTTTGGAGATGCCATCCCTGTTCTCGAGATCCTGCTGCCAGTGGACATTGTCCTGGGCAGGGACCCCAAGCAGCTGATCTCCCAGTTTTACGCTTATCTTTTGGTGCCCTCGGCCGCCGCCACCGCCCATCAGTTGAAATCCCGTTGGGAACCTGACTTGGGCAAGATGTCAGCTGAGGACTGGGAGGAAGCTCTCGCCAATTGCAGAACTGTTTATCCCAAGATCTCTGACCGCCTCACTCACCTATATATCCTCCACCGATCATACCTGACGCCCTACCGCATATTTAGATACAGACCCGGACACAACCCCAACTGCCCCGGCTGCGACCATCCCAGCGCCACCTTCTATCATCTCCTTTGGACATGCCCCTGCGTACAGGGGTTCTGGACCCAGGTGGTCCAGTTCCTCCATGACCGCATGGGCTCCCCACTGTCCCTCTGCCCCCGTCAGTGTGTGCTGGGGCTTCTTTCACTCCCTGAAGCCGAAAAGTACCTGAATATATTTTTACAGGAAAAATTATTCCTTGCCAGGCTTCAGATAGCTAAGACATGGATGAGGGGACCCCCCCCCCCCCACACTGCAGCAGTGGATCAGAGCTGTTAACACTACTCTACCCTTCAAAAAGCTACTCTATGTCCATAGGGGATGCCCGGGCAAATACCACAAGGTTTGGGATAGATGGCTGGGGGACGCCTCCACCTGTGATGCGCCTGACTAGTCGTGCTCCTCCCCGGGGGCCCCCCCTGCTTGCCTGACACCGTTCTGCCCTCTTCTACGCTGAAATATATATGCACATGTAATGTTACTCTTTGCCATGCCTGTATGTACATCAATGGAATTTATCCGTAATTGTAGTGCCTGTTGCACTAGATATCCGTGTGTTTGTATATTTTTTCTATGCTCAATAAACGTTGTTTTGATCAAAAAAAAGAAAGCATGCAAACAGTTTGCTGAAGACAAGCAGACTAAGGACATGGAGTACTGGAACCATGTCCTGTGGTCTGATGAGACCAAGATAAACGTATTTGGTTCAGATGGTGTGAAGCGTGTGTGGCAGCAACCAGGTGAGGAGTACAAAGACAAGTGTATCTTGCCTACAGTCAAGCATGGTGGTGGGAGTGTCATGGTCTGGGGCTGCGTAAGTGCTGCTGGCACTGGGGAGCTACAGTTCATTGAGGGAACCCTAAATGCCAACATGTACTGTGACATACTGAAGCAGAGCATGATACCCCTTCGGAGACTGGGTGGCAGGGCAGTATTCCAACATGATGATGACCCCAAATACACCTCCAAGATGACCAATGCCTTGCTAAAGAAGCTGAGGGTAAAGGTGATGGACTGGCCAAGCATGTCTCCAAACCTAAACCCTATTGAGCATCTGTGAGGCATCCTCAAATGGAAATGAGAGTGAAGTGAAGGGCGCTAATCAGCAAATAAATGTGCAATGAGTGACCATTAGCAAATCAATAATTAAATTAAATGAGTGTTAGTGAATTATTTCACTTTAACAAATATACACAAATTATATAAATCCAATACAGAAACTGAAAAATATCCTATCCAACACTGTGCTTAAAAATTATTACTGTGCTCTAGTTTCCAATTAGTGACTTTCCACCCGAGGTGACAACGCTGACTGCCCAGCAGTGTGTAAAATGCTCCCCGGTATTTGCGTGTTAAACCTCGTTTCTATGCACTTCGCGTTCCAGCACATGTCATCAGGAAGTGACTTCCAACTGACTTCCTGATGACGCGTGCTGGAACGCGAAATGCATAGAATCGAGGTTTGACAGGCAAATACCATCACTTCCGCAAGGGAGCTGTTTGGGCATTTTACACACTGCTGGGCAGTCATTGTTGTACGACGGACTTCCATCTCACTAGGCTGTTCCTCATCTGCCGATGCACTCCCTTGCTGGAGAATTGTAAGTGACTTTTATCTAATAAACAAACAATACTGCACTATATCTGCCTTCCCTGGCTTTCTTTTGGCGGAGCTCACTTTGCAGAACTGAATAATTTGAGCGGAGGATATACAGATAACATTGGAGGAGGTGTCTAGAGCCTTGTTATTCGATCAAAACTACATCATATATGTGAATGACTGATTGGAAGGAGATCTGTGAATGTTTTTTGTGGAAAGAGGAGGTTTAATCTTCATATTTTATGGTCACTGGCTGACCAGAGCCATCTGGTGAGCATATTTTGTTGTCACTTCGGGTGAAAAGTCACTAATTGGAAACTAGAGCACAGTCATCATTTTTAAGCACGGTGTTGGAGAGGAAATACCAAATAACATTTGAAGAAATTTGAGCTGTTTTTGGATTTTTAATTTATTTTATTTTTCACAGTTTCTGTATTGGATTTATATAATTTGTGTATATTTGTTAAAGTGAAGTAATTCACTAACACTCATTTCATTTAATTATTGATTTGCTAATGGTCAATCACAGCACATTTATTTGCTGATTAGTTAGCACCCTTCACTTCATTCTCATTTTCATTAGTCTATTACTAATTTAACCACTACAGTCCCGAGCCTATTTCTGAGATTTGGTGTTTACAAGTTAAAAACGGTTATTTTTTGCTCGAAAATTACTTAGAACTCCCAAACGTTATATATATTTTTTTTCTAACACCCTAGAGAATAAAATAGCGGTCGTTGCAATACTTTCTGTCACAGCATATATGCGCAGTGGAAACTGTCGAGGAACTCAACGAGCAAAAAAGAGAACAAGTTCTCTTTTTCCTCGACGGGAGTCTCAATTTGCTCGTCGTGTTCGTCGTCGGGCTGGTTTTCGACGAGAAACTTGAACGTGTGTATGCTAAGAAACCCGCGCTTGCTCAGAATAAAGTATAAGACGGGAGTAAAAGTATCATTTGTAATGGAGATAACACATTTTTCAAGCTGTAACAGCCTGAAAAGTGCAAATTATCTCTTAACAAACTTTTACTTAACACGCAAACACATGAGATTAGCAAAATCAGCCCCAAGAGTTGTGCCAGTGGAATCAAACTTCCCCTGCCATTGTATTTGTTGTATGTCACCGCGTTTGAGAACGAGGAGATTTTGTCTTGACCGTGTGTACGCAAAGCAAGCTTGTCAAGTTCCTCGACAAGCCTAACAAGGAACTCGACGAGGAAAATGATGTGTTTCGCCCGACGAGTTCCTCGGTCGTGTGTACGAGGCCTCACACTTGTCAGTATTCATCTTCAGGAACACACGGTACTGTCCTGTCTTTATCAATCTCATCTGTGAGGGAGGGTTCCACTTCCCTCTAATGGTTTGTGGACATTAATGGACTTAGACTACCCATCTGCACAACTAAATGTGGGTTTATTTATAATGCAATATTGATAAAGCCGCAGAGGCATCCATCATGAATGTCCCAGTAGTGTGACTTCACAGAGGATTAATTCCTCCTTTCACACGAAAAGCAGCATATTTTGCATTCATCTGATGTGTCTTTCCCTCCTTTTTCTGTTTAATACTGCACTTGCCTGAGGAAAGCGAGCAGAGAACATTTGCAGATTTGATTTGTTTGCAGATTTGTTCGCTGAATGTAGGTTTAGCTGGGTAACATAAAATGCAAGCTGTGTCATCACTACTAGGAGAGGTGCTGAGAGAAGCTCTCACATATATAATATGCTGGGAATTCACATTTCACTCCTTTTTTATGTTCTGAGTTCTCGGGGGAGGGGAATATATGTCATCTTCAGCAGCCAGTCAGATGTTAGTGTTCTTTTTGAAAGCCAAATTCTAATTACATTTTTTTTTTTTTTTTTTAAAGTATGGAAGGAATCAGTGGCCTCAATGGGGAGATTCCTATGCAACTGGTATCAGAGTACAAGAGGTGTGAAGTTTTTTTTTTTATTGGTTGGGAAAAGTTTAGACAATCTTTTGGGTTTTCTGTCTCAAGCACTTCCTTTCCAGGGAACAGGTGTCAGAACAGGAAGTGAGAGGAAATCTTTCCCCTTAACATGCAAACAGCATTTAAGGGTACACTCACACTGAGCATGGTTGAACTGAACTGAACTGTGCCCAAGTTCAATTGTCGCACTCGGGCCAGTTTAACTGAACCAAGCTTGAGATTGATTGCTAACAAGACCAGCAATTCCTGTTTTACTACACAGTCCTCTATGGGGAGAACTATGTTCTGGCATGGTTTGCACTTACACTGCAGCAAACTGTACCGGATCGCTGAACTACCTGTTCCAAATGGTCCCGGACATGACACACTTAAAGTGAATTGTATAGGTTCATATAAAAAAACAAACATGTCATACTTACCTACCCTGTGCAGCTCGTTTTGCACAGAGTGGCCCCGAACCTCATCTTCTGGGGTCCCTCGGTGGCTGTCTCGGCTCCTCCCCGCATCAGATAACCCCCTCTGGGAAGCAGGGGGTTACCTTGCGGGCATGCTCTCGAATCCAGCATTTGCGTCCGTAGACACGAATGCCGGACTCGGCCCCACCCCCGGAGCCCACGTCATTAAATTTGATTGACAGCAGCGGGAGCCAATGGCTGCGCTGCTATCAATCTATCCAATGAAGAGCCGAGAAGGCCGAGCCGAGATCAAGCACGTTCTCGATGCGGGACTTTCGAAGGCTCAGGTAAGTAAACGGGGGGGGCTGGGGGGCCGGGAATTATAAGATGTTTTTTCACCTTAATGCATAGGATGCATTAAGGTGAAAAAACGGGAAAGTTTACAACCCCTTTAACTGGTGCTGGGCGTTAGTTAACTATAAATGTGCACGTAAACACTTTCTTGTGAGTACAAACCAGTAGGGGAGGCAGTCAAGCTCAGTGCCCAGTGTAAGTGCACCCTTACATCATTTAGACCCCAGTGATCCCTGCTTCTGTGCTCATTGATCTATGGAGAGTTCTTTGCAGTCCAGGCATGTTTTGCATTTACATTGAAGTGAACTGTTCCATGCCACAAGTGGACCACCATTTCCAAGTGCAGCTTGGAGCACTCACTCTAAACAAGTGAACCAGACCAAGGGAATAAACTGTGCCCAGGCACAGTTAAAACTGTCAGTGTGAGTGCATCCTAAAACTTGACTGGGGGTCTAACCCTTCTTTTTTCTACCTAAAACTGGAAGTGAACTTTTGAAAATCTCAAGGCTTGAAGTGTCCTTTTTTCATTTGAATAAGAGCTTGTTTGCAATTCAAAGCATGCGTTCAAACACAAAGTGAAGGAAAAAAAACGAGTTTGACCTGCTTTTGCCTACAGTGTAAATGTCCCAGTCGGGTCTGCTGTGTCCAAAGGAATGCAAGCAAGCAAGTCAAAAGCAGCCTTAAAAATGTAATCTATTGCCTCGTACACACGGCCGGTTTTCCTGCCATGAAAACTGCCAAGTGAGCTTTTGGCTGGGAAAACCGGCCGTGTATATGCTTCCTCTCAGTTTTCCCGGCGGGAAAATAGAGAACCTGCTCTCTATTTTCCCGCCAGGATTCCTATCGGTTTTAAAACCGGCAGTTTTCCTATGGGGAAACACTGCGAGGGAGCATACACATGGGGAAAGTTACCGAGCAGGTTCTCAGGTTTTCCGTCAGGATTCCGGGCAGACTTTATACCGCCGGGAATCCTGGTCGCGTGTACAGGGTTTATGCTGCACTTCTGAAATACGAATCTGCTGTCCTGTGCTTGATGTGCACTTCTAACCCATCTAGAAAGCATATCAAATACAAAAAAAAAACAACACCTATCTACTCAAAACCAAAGACTATACCACCTAGTGTGTTTTTTTTTTTTTTTTCCATTTGACCCTTTTGCTTTATATCTGCAGTTCTTGTTTCCAGACTATAATCTATGGAGACTGAGTTGTGTTTGTGCTTTTCTGTGCAGAGGCACACAGCTGTACTCCATGCACAAGTCATTCCTGGCATCCCAACTGTCACTCTCACAAATGTCATTACAACTTCCACAGTTTTGGCTGCAGTAAGTACAGTAGAATGTGGCCTCTCTAGGTCAGATTGGGGTGTTTTCTGTTTGAAGTAGTAAACTAGTTATCAAACTAACTCCCGGCATGAAACAATGCTACATTAATCTCAATTGTAAAATTAAGGTTTCTTTATAACTTCTAACAATGCATGTGCATTTGCTCAGGTGAGCTTTACAGATTTGTGTACAACAATGTCACACATTTGTTATTAAAGTCTTTTATAGGCACACCCTATGGCGTCTAGGGTACACGATTTGTTACTTTTTTCGGATTTTAGGTCGATTTAAGAATGAGTACTGTTACATTGCTTTCTTGGAACATTAGGGGTGTTCAGAGCCCCCTGAAACGTACCATGGTTACTACTATTTTGAAAAAGTACTCCCCTGCTATCTATGTTCTGCAGAAGACTCACCATGTGCCGGACACGATTTCTTGCCTGGGTTTTTCTTGGGTGGGTTGGGCCTACCACTCGACCCATACCTCCTATTCGAGGGGGGTGAGTGTGCTGGTCCATAAAGCCCTGGAGTTTCTTCTGCTGGACAAACTGATAGATGACGAGGGACGATATGTGGTCTTACTGTGTAAAATTGGTCAATTGAAATGTATATTAGCTGCTATATATGTTCCCCCTCCTTTTAACTCTGAGGTACTGCGGATTTTGTTAATGTACCAGTTGGACCACCCGGATGTACCGTTTGTTGTCATGGGTGACTTCAACTGTTATATGGATCCTGTCATGGACAAGCATCCACCTCCGTTGGCTTCCCGCAGCAGAGCTCGAACGGCACTGCGGAAATTCACGGAGGAGGTGGGGTGGGTTGACCCGTGGCGCAGCCGGAACCCACAGCAAAAGTTGTTCTCCTGTTTCTCTAAGACTCACCTTTCCCTGTCACGTATTGACCTATGCATCTGCTCGCCCCAGACGGTCAATCTGTTGGAGGATCTTCGATACCTGGTGAGGGGGGTGTCGGATCATTCCCCTCTTTTGGCATCCCTGGTTGTTAGGCCCGCTACGGATCTTCCTAGGGCTCCTTGGAAGCTCAACGCCTTCTGGCTCAATTTGTTCCCTTCCCATGTGCAAGTAGCGGAGGAGATTGCTGGGTTTTGGCGGCGTCATGAGGGTCACCCGGATTTGGGATTGACCTGGGAGACGTTTAAAGCGTTTCTCAGGGGAATCTTGATAAAGGAGGTCAATGGTATCAAGGCCAAGACGAATGGGGTACGGGAGCAATCTGAAGTGTTGGTGAGCAGGCTGGAGGCAGAATTTATTGCAGATCCTTCAGATGCAGCTAGAGAGGCGTGGATAGCTGCACAGGAGGCAGTGGATAGGATTACTAGGGAGTCAGCTGATAGAAAACGTTTTTTCAATAGACAGGCTTTCTTTGAGGAGGGGGAACAAACAGGCCGTTTGCTTGCAAAGATAGTGAAGGCGTCCCAAACTTCCCCATCTATAGGCGCACTACAAAAGGAGGGGGGTGGGCTTGTAAATACTCCCGTACAAATTATGGAGGAGCTAGTTAGGTTTTATTCTGATTTATACAGGTCCCGAGTGACTTATTCAGACTTGGAGTTACAGGAGTACCTGCGGGGAATTGAGCTGCCTAGTTTGTCGGCTAGCCAGAGGGCACTTCTGGATTCTCCGATCAGGTTGGAGGAACTGCAAGAGGCTCTCAGTCTTTTTCCTAACTCCAAGTCTCCGGGGGATGATGGGCTGCCCATGGAAATTTTCAAACAATATGGGGGGATAGTCTTGCCACACTTGCTCAGAGTTCTTAATTTTGCCAGAGATCGACAGTATCTACCAGACTCCATGACCAGAGCTTGCATTGTTCTCCTTCTAAAACCGGGTAAAGACCCGCTTGACCCGGGTTCGTATAGGCCGATATCGCTCTTGCAGAGCGATATTAAAATTTTAGCGAAAGTCCTGGCCTTGAGGCTCAACAAGGTTATCTCCTGCATCATCCACTCGGATCAGTCCGGCTTTATGCCCCAAAAATGCACAGCCATCAATCTCCGCAGGCTTTATTTGAACATTCAGACGAAGTCGGAGCATATGGGAAATAGGGCCCTATTGTCATTAGATGCCCACAAGGCTTTTGACAGTATAGAATGGGGTTACTTGTGGGCTGTCATGGCCAAATTTGGCTTCGGTGAACAGTTTATGTCGTGGGTACAATTACTATACTGTTCGCCCAGGGCGGTGATTAGGGAGGCGGGCCATGTCTCTAAACCGTTTACCCTGCATAGGGGTACCCGACAGGGATGCCCGCTGTCCCCGCTTCTCTTCGCCGTGGCCATTGAACCCATGGCAGCCTTGATCAGAGCGAATCAGAGAGTGAGGGGTCTACAATATGGGGAGATCCAGGAGAAGATTATGTTGTACGCCGACGACACCATGCTCCTTTTGGGTGACACTGATGGCTCCCTGGAGGAGGCTATGGAAGTGGTCGGCAGGTTTGGGTCCTATTCTGGCCTAGTCATCAACTGGACCAAGTCCTCGCTTTTATTGCTGGACGGGGTCCAGGGGGGCGAGGAGAGGTTGATTCACAGGGTACCGGTATCTGCAGGATTTAAGTATCTCGGTATCCAGATTACCCCTGAACCACGGGATTTTATTGCGCTTAATTTGACACCGTTGCTGAACAGAATTAGAGATAAAGTTAAGATCTGGTCTCGCCTTAAGATGTCCCTAGTAGGCAGGGTCAATCTTATTAAAATGATCTTTATGCCCCAGCTCTTATATATCCTGCACAACACTCCAGTGGTCATTCCTCTGAAGATGTTCAGGATTATTAATTCCCTTTTTAGGACCTTTATCTGGCAGGCCAAGTCCCCTAGGGTGAAGCTGGAGCAGTTTCAGAAGCCAAAGGTGGCGGGTGGCCTCGCCCTCCCTAATCCTTGGGTATATTATTTGGCGGCTCAGGCGCAACACATCGCCAGGGCTATGCCAAAGGGTCAGGTTCTAGAGGGTGGCGAGGGGCGGTCGGATCCCATTAGGGCCCTGATGTGTTATGCCACTGGCTTCGATAGCGTACCTACTGGTATGGAGGCCCTGGCATACGCATTATCTAACAAAAAGTTTCCCACGTATGCGCTGTTGCAAAAAATTTGGAACAAACTTAGACAGATGCAGGAGGTAGAGGGGTTCACGGGTTTCAGCCCGATCTGGGACAATAGGTATTATGAGGAGTTACTCTCATTGGACTGTGGGGCGCGGTGGAGAAGACATGGTGTTACGCTTCTGAAGCATATTTTTGTTGAGGGTGAGCTAATCCCCTTCCCTGAACTGAGGGAGAGGTATCGCCTTCCACAGTCTATGTTTTTCCAGTACATGCAGTTAAGACATGCGGTGATGGCGCAGGCAGGGGGGGCCCCGTGGGTTCTTTCGAAAGCGCCGATATTCAAATTTATGGCTGAGGTGTCCCAGTTTAAGGGTTTTATCTCTGACGCTTACTCAATGATCCTCAATATCTACCTAGATGACTTTCCTCTTGGGGTGTCCGCGAAGTGGGAGAGGGACGTGGGGACCTTCGAGGACGAACAATGGGAGGAGGCACTTCAGGCAGTGCAGCTGTGCTCCCTGAACGTGGCCCAGCGGCTATCCCAACTGTATATTGTGCTCAGAGTGCATTATACACCTGTCAGACTATTTAAAATGGGGGTAAGGTCAGACTCCAATTGTACTAGATGCGCAAGGGACCATGGCGACCTAATTCATTTACTATGGCGGTGCCCCAAGCTTCACTTATTCTGGTCAGGGGTCGTGGCTCTCCTTAACAGTGTTTATAGGACTAACATTCCTGTTGACCCAAAACCGTGTCTTCTTGGAATTATAGATGATACATTAATGGACGATAATAGCAGGCAAGCCTTGTTGAGAGCTCTGTTTCAGGCCCGTAGGTTAATCCTTCGGCATTGGAAGTCGGTTGATCCTCCAACGTTGAAGGAATGGATTGCTCAAATGGGTGACACCATAAGATTGGAGAAGTATGTTTATCAACACAGGGGGTGCTCTGGAAAATTTGAGAAAGTGTGGGCTCCATGGTTAGATTCCCCTGGCTTATCTCCAGTAGATCTGGTCATGGATAGGCTGCTTAGATAGATGGGGGGGTAGTCAGCCATAGGGGGCAGTCAGAAAGTGGGGAGGTTGATTCTCTGGAAATTTGCTGTGTATAGCATTTGGAGGATGTGGGTATTCCAGTGGGGCTAGTGCCTTTTAAACAGTTGCCTCGGACTGAGGTTGTGTGTTGTATGGGAGTCTGCTGTACTATCTGTGTGAACTGTCATCTGCACTGGCAGAATGTTTCGGTGATGTGTCTATGAGCTGTGTACTTGCTGTGATTTTCTTTTCTGTTTAAGAAAAATGTTTTTGTTTCTTTTAATAAACATCTTTGATTTAAAAAAAAGTCTTTTATAGATTTGCCATTTTTTTGTGACATTATTGTGTATACAGTATAAAGCCTTTTTAGACATACATTGGGATTGATTTACTAAAACTGGAGAGTGCAAAATCTGATGCAGCTGTATATGGTAGCCAATCGGCTTCTAAGGCCTCTTTCACATGGGGCGGATCAGTGATGATCCGCCCCGTGTACCTCCGCTTGCTCAGCGGGGATCGCTCCATTGATCCCCGGTGAGCCGGCGGATGACAGGGCCCTGTCTTTTCTCCGCTCTCCTCTATGGGGGGATCGGATGAACACGGACCGTCTGTCCGTATTCACCCTATCTGATCCTCAGACGGATGGAAAAATAGGGTTTTCCTCCGTCTGCAGAATCGGAGGATTGTTCATCCGCTGACACCCATGATCTCATAGGGACCAATGTATGTCCCTTTTTCATCCGTTAAAAAAGATAGATGAAAAAGCAGACATACGGTCCGCCCATGTGAAAGAGCCCTAACTTTAGCTTGTTCAATCAAGCTTTGACAAAAAAAAAGAATAATCTTGTTTCTATGCAGAGCTGCATCAGATTTTGCACTCTCTAGTTTTAGTAAATCAACCCTATTGTGTGTTTGTGTTATAGTTTGTAATGCCATATGAACACAAGAGAAATCGTATATATTCATTACATGCTCAGGCTTTACTTCCTGCTTTGCAAGGCTACACAGTGGTTTTACTTTGCTGGTAAGCAGCACGGTTGATTGAGGTACAGAGCTCCCTCAAGTGGTTAACCTACAAATCTTTATATATAGTGAACATAGAGAGTGTGTCACCAAAAAAGCATCACCTCTTGGACCTTGAAGAAGGGGAAACACCCCGAAAAGCTTGTCCTGAAAAATTGTAGTTAGTGCAAATAAAAAAAGTATCACGGACAGTACTCAATTTTCTCTGCCACCTCTTGTAGAGAAGACCTGAAATTTGGCTTATTATCTGAGAGCAGACTTCTGGGAAAATCACTGAACCAATGTTACATGCAGGAATCATATGTCTGGGGGCATGCTGTACATCACATCAACAGTGTACACAACACCCTCAGGCCGCGTACACACGATCGGTCCAAACCGATGAAAACTGCCTGAAGTCCAGTTTCATCGGTCCAAACCGACTGTGTGTACGGCCCATCGGTCCGTTGTCCTTCAGTCAAAAATTTTAGAACTTGCTTTAAAATCGAACCGATGGACCGCTGCCCCGATAGGTCCAAACCGATGGTTAGTACACAAAAGCATCAGTTCAAAACCCGCGCATGCTCAGAATCAAGTCGACGCATGCTTAGAAGCATTGAACTTCATTTTTTTCAGCACGTCGTGTGTTTTACGTCACCGCGTTCTGACCCGATTGGTTTTTGAACTGATGGTGTGTACGCACATCAGACCATCAGGCCACTTCAGCGGTGAACCGATGAAAACGGTCCGTCGGACCATTCTCATCGGTTTGGATCGACCGTGTGTACGCAGCCTCAGGTCTCCAAATTGCAAGATAGTAACATTTTGTATGTGTTGTTTGTTTTTTGTTTTTTTAATAACATCTACAGATTGAAGTGCAAAGACAACTTATAATTACGAGAATTCCAAAATAGTTGGTGTGGCATTTATATACATTTTTTTTTTTTTTTTAGCTTAAACTATATGTAAACCCAATGACGTAAATCTCAAAAACGTTCACGTAATTTCAGCAGTTTTTTTTTCCAGTTTTTTTATGTCAAGAATGCTTAATGATCCTGCCATGAAGATTCTTGTTCAGGCACTTTCTGCTGAAGATGATATCCATCTGCCAGTTGTGCTCTGCATTGTCACACTGTTACGTTCTCACCTGTTGGAGACCAGAAGCAGCCATGCTTACAAACTTTGCACAGTCATTGTCACTCTTAGGAAGCCTGTCCAGAGTAATGTTATGCAACTGACCCTGGAGCGAGGCTCTGTAGAAACGGGAAAGCAAATGAAAGATGAAAAACGTATTTTATACTGTATAACATAGAATCATGGCAAAAATTTCTGATGCAAAGTGCCAAGTTAAATGTCATCCAGCTGATACTAAAACTATTTTATTTGTAGCTACATAAAGTGATTTTTATGTGTGTGTGTGTGTGTATATATATATATATATATATATATATATATATATATATATATATATATATACACACACAGTTGTGCTCAAAAGTTTACAGAATTTATTATTTATTGGTCACTTTTTTAAGAGAATATGAATGATAACACAAAAACATTTCTTTCACTTATTGTTAGTGTTTGGCTAAAGCCATTTATTATCAATCAACTGTGTTTACTCTTTTTGAATCATACTCACAACAGAAACTACCCAAATGACCCTGATCAAAAGTTTACATACCCTGGTGATTTTGGCCTGATAACATGCACACAAGTTGACACAAAGGGGTTTGAATGGCTATTAAAGGTAACCATCCTCACCTGTGATCTGTTTGCTTGTAATTAGTGTGTATGAAAGGTCAGTGAGTTTCTGGACCCCTGACAGACTCTTGCATCTTTCATAGAGTTTGGAAAAATGATGAACAAAGCGCGGTGACGTACAACACGTACGACGGCACTCTGAAGAAGAAGTTCTATTCGCCTTTGGGCTGATTTTAGCTGATTCCTTGTTAGTAAAAGACGATTTGCGCTTTTTTGTCTGTTACAGCGTGATGAATGTGCTTACTCCATTATGAATGGTAGTTTTACGAGAACGAGCGCTCCCGTCTCATAACTCGCTTCTGGGCATGCGCGGGTTTAAAACGTCGTTTTAGCCCACACACGATAATTTTTTACAACCCGAAAAGCTACATTTTAAAAAACAACATTAAAAAGTGCAGCATGTTCGAATTTTTTTTTTTACGTTTTTCAGAAGCCGAAAAACGATGTGAAGCCCAAACACGATGATTTTAAATGACGTTTTTAAAAATTTCATTTTTTTTCATGACGAAAAACGACCGCGTGTACGCGGCATCAGTATTGGGGAAAGCAAAAGAATTGTCAAAGGATGTGCGGGAAAAGGTAGTTGAACTGTATAAAATGATATCCAAGGAATTGAGAATGCCAATCAGCAGTGTTCTGTTCTGTTGAAACCAAACCACGGTCAGGTAGACCAACTAAAATTCCAGCCACAACTGCCAGGAAAATTGTTTGAAGAACCAAAGAAAAACCCACAAATAACTTCAGGTGAAATACAGGACTTTTGATCAGGTTCATTTGGGTAGTTTCTGGGTAGTTTATGTTGTGATTATTATTTAAAAAGAGTAAACAGAGTTGAATGATAATAAATGGCTTCAGCCAAACACTAACCATGAGTGAAAGAAACGTTTTTGTGTTATCATTCATGTTCTCTGAAAAATGGCCAAGAAATCATAAATTCTACCAAGGTATGCAAACTTGAGCACAACTGTATAAAGCAGCGGTGCCAATGAACAATGGTCACTTATGTTTGATAAGATAAACAGATGTCCACTAGCCAGAAGGAGGGAGAGTATTTTCTCTAGTAGCCAGCAACCCTAAGGCCCTGTACACACCATAGAATCTATCCGCAGATAAATCCCATCGAATGGGTTTCAGCGGATAGATTCTATGGTGTGTACACTCCGGCGGATATTTATCCGCGGATATTTCCGAATTCCAGCAGATAAATATTTGTCGACATGCACAGAATATCTATCCGCTGGAATCGGATCCCACGGATGGATCCGCTCGTCTGTACAGACTCACCGGATCCATCCGTCCAAAGGGATTCCCCGCACGCGTCGTAATGATTTGACGCATACGTGGAATTCCTTATATGACAGCGTCGCGCCCGTCGCCGCGTCATAATCGCGGCGACGGCGCGACACATCATCGCCAGAGGATTTCAGCGCGGATTTCAATGCGATGGTGTGTACACTCCATCGCATGAAAATCCGCCGAAATCCTCGAGAGGATTTATCCGCGGAAACGGTCCGCTGGACCGTATTCGCGGATAAATTCTCTCGTGTGTATGGGGCCAAAGGCTCTTGTAGGTTAGAAGGGACATAGGATAAAAAGGCACCACCATGTGTGGTCACCAGAGTCACCAGATCATTGCCTTATACTCTTTGCCTAGCTTTTTTTTTTCTAATTTATTTAATTTCTTCAACATAATATACATTTTTTTCATACTCGAATTACATGTACTCTGTACAGCTAACTGTGTCTTAGAAACAGACAAATGTAGGGCCGCTTTGCTTTATTCACAGATTACCATGGTTCTATTTTCGATTTCACCATTTGTGCTTTCTAAACAACGTTGTTTTTAAAGCCAATGGACTTATAGAGTCTGTCCCTTGTGTGTTTGTCCTTTCACTTCTTGTCCCGAAAATATAACAGATCATGAGAAAACATCCCCCCTCGTAGATTGCTATTATTGGAACAAGTTGTCCCCATCGGAAGGTTCCCCTCACCTCCTATTCTTGTGACAAGTGTAAAATCACAAGGACAAATCGAGAGGGTGAATCTTTTTGCAATGGGGACACAGACTGCAATATAAATCTGACAGATTTTCTAACTCTTCTCTACACTATCTGAACTAAAGATGGCTTTTCATACACGTAAAACTATTTGAAATGCAAAATTATCAGTCATTGCTGTTCATTTAGGTTGTTTTTTTCTTTCCTTTCCCATCTTTCTCATCACCTTCAGCCATATGACACGGTTTTCAATTACTGTAACTATTGTCTGAATGCTGTTGTGCGTTGCCTTAGGGGAAGGATTGGTACGTGGCTTTGTCCGTGTGCAGCTGTAAAAAATGAAGGGAATGTTGTGAAGCTTGTTTTAATAATTTATCTGACTTGTTGATTATGTAAAATGTTTGCTTGCGTGTACAAAAGTGTATATACAGTATGTCACTACACCCCTCACATTTTTGTAAATATTTTATTATACCTTTTCATGTGACAACACTGAAGAAATTACACTTTGCTACAATGTAAAGTAGTGAGTGTACAGCTTGTATAACGGTGTAAATTTGCTGCCCCCTCAAAATAACTCAACACACAGCCATTAAAGGCACAATTTTTTAAAATGACATACATGTTATACTTACCTCCACTGTGCAGATCGTTTTGCACAGAGTGACCCGGATCCGTGTCTTCTGGGGACCCTCGGCGGCTGTCTCGGCTCCTCCTCGCAAAAGCTTTCCACGTTCATGCGAGCTCCCTCGCATGGTGGAAAGCTTTTGCGAGCGTGCTCCCGTGATACAGCAGCGGCCATAGCCACCGACTGTATCACTCGGGCCCCCCCCCCCCCGGCACGCCGCGTCATCCGCTGTGATTGACAGCAGCGCCAGCCAATGGCTGCGCTGCTATCAATCCGCCCAGCCTAGCCAATCAATGGCCAGGCTGGGAACCGAGCAAGATGACAAGCACGAGCACAGGACTTTCGAACGGTGAGGTAAGTAAAACGGGGGCTCGGGGGGGGGGGGGGGCGGTGCTGTCAGATTTTTTTTACCTTAATGCATAGGATGCATTAAGGTAAAAAAACTTTTACCTTTACAACCCCTTTAATGTCTAAACCGCTGACAACAAAAGTGAGTACACCCCTAAGTGAAAATGTCCAAATTGGGCCCAAAGTGTCAATATTTTGTAAGGCCACCGTTTTTTTCCAGCATTGCCTTAACCCTCTTGGGCATGGAGTTCACCAGAGCTTCACAGGTTGCCACTGGATTCCTCTTTCACTCCTCCATGAGGACATCATGGAGCTGGTGGATGTTAGAGACCTTGCGCTCCTCCACATTCTGTTTGAGAATGCCCCACAGATTCTCAATAGGATTTAGGTCTGGGGACATGCTTGGCCAGTCCATCACCTTTACCCTCAGCTTCTTTAGCAAGGCAGTGGTTATTTGGAGTTTTGTTTGGGGTCGTGATCATGTTGGAATACTGTCCTGCCCTGCGGCCCAGTCTCCGAAGGGAGGGGAACATGCTCTACTTCAGTATGTCGCAGTACATGTTGTTATTTATGGTTCCCTCAATGAACTGTAGCTCCCAGTGCCGGCAGCCCTCATGCAGCCCCAGACCATGACACTCCCACCACCACGCTTGACTGTAAGCAAGACACACTTGTCTTTGTACTTCTCACCTGGTTGCCGCCATACACTCTTTACACCATCTGAACTATTATAAGTTTATCTTGTTCTCATCAGACCACAGGACATGGTTCCAGTAATCCATGTCCTTAGTCTGCTTGTCTTCAGCAAACTGTTTGCTGGCTTTCTTGTGCATCATCTTTAGAAGAGGCTTCCTTCTGGGATGGCAGCCATGCAGACTAATTTGATGCAGTGTGCAGTGTATGATCTTAGAAATGACAGGTTGACCCCCCACCCCTTCAACCTCAATGCTGGCGGCACTCATATGTCTATTTCCTAAAGACAACCTCTGGATATAATGCTGAGCATTTGCACTCAACTTCTTTGGTCGACCATGACAAGGCCTGTTCTGAGTAGAAACAGTCCTGTTAAACCACTGTATGGTCTTGGCCACTGTGCTGTAGCTCAGTTTGAGGGTCTTAGCTATCTTTTTACAGCCTAGGCTACCTTTATGTAGAGCAACAATTCTTTTTTTCAGATCCTCAGAGAGTTCTTTGCTATCATTTAGTGTTACTTTAAAGGGGTTGTAAAGGAAACTTTTTTTTTCATAATAAGCATCTTTTACCTGCAGACATTCCTCTTTTCACTTCCTCATTGTTTGTTTTTGCTCAGAAGTTGCTCTATTTCTTCTCTGTTCTGTTCACTTCCTGCTTGTCTGATTGTTACTCACCACCATGAAGGGAGGCTTTACTGCGGTGGTCAGTGACGTGCTCTCCCCCTCCTGGGAACTACATCTGTGCGGCAGGATGCTCTCTACGTGTTAGAGACTTCAAGGAGGTGTAAATTACTGGGCGTGCCGCAATGCATACTGGGAAATGTAGTTCTTACATGAACGAGCGCTGCAAACCAGGAGGTGAATGAGAGAACAGAGACTAGAACGCCGGAGGTGATATAGATGAAGGAATTTAATAGGTATTTACTCGTTTTTAACAGAATCATTACACTATTCTGTCTGTCTACCTTGCAGACATTAATTTTAGGCCATTTTTTTTTTCCTTTACAACTCCTTTAACGCATTTGTTGAATGTGCAGAGTTCTTGGACTGTGCATAGTAATCAGCACCACCAAGCCATTTTACCATAAAACAAGGAAGTCGTTTGGATTTTCTGCTCAACCTCTGTGAGAGATAAAAGGAAGATAATGAGCTGTTACTGCGCTGTATTACAGCCACTGGTATGATAAGCGGACCATGAACGCCTTGTGTGTGCCATCATGTTCAGTTTCTGCAGAACACCAGATGTGTTTCTTCATGGCAGCAAATTTCTTATCTGCTGCTTTACACATTCTCTTTGTGTAAATTACAAAGCACGCTCCATATAAACACAGAAACTCACTTGCGCCAGAAAACTTTTAACTGCTTGGCCTTTGCTTTATCTAACAGCTGCAGAAAATCGCAGCTGGCTTTCTTTAGATCAGCCCAAATTTTATGGTTCAATTGTATAATAAATACGTATGCGCTCCCATGATGCTTTACTGGCAGTATGGAGCTTTCTGTACCTGTGGTCACAAAGCTTTGAGGCCAACCAGCATTTGTAAAATGGTAATGGTCAGCAATGGTGGGAAGTTCAAAGATGCCCTAGACTCAGTTTTCGTTATAATGTCAACAAAAGAAAAATAATGAGAAAAATAATGAGAACACAGTATTTTATTGTTTTTCCAAACTTTCCATAGTATTTTATATAGGGTTTTCAAGTGAAGATGCATGTTTTGGTCCTTCTAAATGTGAATGATTTAGGTATATTTTTCGTATTGGTACTAAGCATTACAAAAACCATGCAAAATATTGCTTCTATTCTTTACAGGATGAATCGGCACAAACCTCCTTGCAGCCATGTAAAGTCCATGTACTCATACTGGTGCTTCATGGTGGAAATATCCTGGATACAGGCAGTGGAGATCAGAGTTCCAAGCAGGGTGACGTCAATACCATCAAGTCTGTGTTTGACACAGTGATGAGGGTGCATTACCCAGCAGCATTAGGACACATTGCAGTCAGGCTTGTTCCATGCCCAGCCATCTGCTCAGAAGCATTCTCATTGGTATCCAAGTAAGTTACTTTGTACTTTTTCATGCACTTATTTCTTACCTGCTATCTCTGCCTTTGTGTCTAATGTGCAGATTTTACTTATGTTAAGATACTTTCAGAACAGGCAATGGAAATGAATGGACTAATAAATCGGACTTTTGGCGGTACAGGTAGTTATCGTATTTATCGGGGTATTGCGCGCTCCGGCCTATAACGCGGACCCCTATTGTAGACCCGAAATTCCTGTAAAAAAAAACATTTTAATACTTACAGTTTTGGTGTCTTGCCCGGCGTCCATCGGCGGCCTTGTCCGATCCGGCGTCCGTCTGCGGCCTCGGTGGTGTCCTCCCGGCTTCTCCCGCGCTGTCTCCGAGTCGAATCCCCGCTTCCCGCGCTCAGTCTGAACGCCTCCGCCGACGTATACTGAGCGCAGTACACTCGGGCACGTTCTGCCACGCTCGGCTTCTCACGCATAAACATCACAGAGCGTGACCACGAGCGAAGCCGAGCCTGGCCGAATGTACCCGAGTGTACTGCGCTCGGTATATGTCGGCGGAGGCGTTCAAACTGAGTCCGTGTATCGGCGTATATCGCGCACCCACAATTTTCCCCTTATTTTGAAGGGAAAAAAGTGCGCGGTATACGCCGATAAATATGCTAATGTAAAAGATCTATAAATATTTTTTTAGAAAAAACGCATAGATAGAAAATTGTATACACAATTTCATAAGACAATGTCAGCATATGATTTCAGTCCATCTAACACAAAGTAAGAAAAGGGTTTATACTTATGCAAATACATTCATAACATAAGAACGCAAAGCATCAAAAAGGTATGTAAAAAACTCTTAGGCCGTGTACACACGATCAGTCCATCCGATGAGAACGGTCCGATGAAGCTGACTGATGGTCCGTCGCGCCCACACACCATCGGTTAATGAACCGATCATGTCAGAACGCGGACACGTAAACCACGTACGTACGACGGCACTATAAAGGGGAAGTTCAAATCCAATGGCGCCACCCTTGAGGCTGCTTTAGCTGATTTTGTGTTAGTAAAAGACGATTCATGCTTTTCTGTCTGTTACAGCGTGATAATTGTGATATCTCCAAAACGATTTCTAGTTTTACAAGAACGAGCGCTCCCGTCCCCTCATTTAGTCTGAGCATGCGTGGATTTTTAACCGATCGTTTTTGACCTATCGGTTAGGCGTCCATCGGTTCAATTTTAAAGCAAGTTCCTATTTTTTTAACCGAAGCTTAAATAACCTATGGGGCCCACACATGATCGGTTTTGACCAATGAAAACAGTCCTTCAGACCGTTGTCCTCTGGCTATCCTATCGTGTGTACGAGGCCTTAGTGTTTGAAGCTGAATCCAATATGCGTAATAGTAGATCTTGCTTTTACTCTCGACATGTTTCGCGTACAGGATGCTTCATCAGGAGCATAGGAGTGAATCAATCAAATCTCAAAAAATACGTCGATCCAGCCACTAATAATGGGGTAGGGAGTGTACAACGCTTTTTCCCTAACCAGCCTCTTGGGCATGTGGTAGGTGCTCGTTGTGTGTAGAAGTCAAAAGGTTGGGCTATAACACAAGCTGTTGGTAAACAGTGAAAATGGATAGGCGTAAGGACCACCACCGAAATCCCTCTGACAAACCCTAGGCTTGAATAGGTTCCAAATGACAGTTTGCCAAATGGCCAAGCATTGGAGAGGGGGTAACCACCTCAGCACCGACAGAAAGAAAGGTAGTTCTATCAGAAGTATAACGTATAACATTCTGTCAGTGCTTGTGTTATAGCCCAACCTTTTGACTTCTACACACAATGAGCACCTACCACATGCCCAGGAGGCTGGTTAGGTAAAAAGCGTTGTACACTCCCTACCCCATTATTAGTGGCTGGATCAACGTATTTTTTGAGATTCGATTGATCCACTCCTATGCTCCTGATGAAGCGTCCTGTACGCGAAAACATGTCGAGAGTAAAAGCAAGATCTACTATTACGCATATTGGATTCAGCTTTAAAAACTAATGCCGCGTACACACAATCGGTCAAACCGATGAGAACGGTCTGATGGCCCGTTTTCATCGGACCAAACCGAACGTGTGTGGACCCCATCGGTTATTTATCCATAGGTTAAAAAAAAGCAATCTTGTTTTAAATTTAACCGATGGATACCTGACCGATAGAAAAAAAAAACGATTGTTTGTAGGCACGTCCATCGGTTAAAAATCCACGCATGTTCAGAATCAAGTCGATGCATTCTTGGAAGCATTGAACGTTTTTTTCAGCACGTCGTTGTGTTTTACGTCACCGCGTTCTGACACGATCAGACCGTTTTCATTGGATGGACCGATTGTGTGTACAGGGCTTAAGAGTTTTTTACATACCTTTTTGATACTATGCATTCTTATGTTATGAATGTATCTGCATAAGTACTGTATAAACCCTTTTCTTACTTTGTGTTAGATGAACTGAAATCAAATGCTGACATTGTCTTATGAAATTGTGTATACAATTTTCTATCTATGCGTTTTTTATAAATAAATATTTATAGATCTTTTACATTAACTACCTGTACCGCCAAAAGTCCAATTATTAGTGCATTAATATCCATTGTCACTTTATCGGGACGTTGGTACACTAAAATAGGTGCATTCACCCATTTAAACTTTCAGAACAGAGTTTTACGGCTGTTTCTGTCATCAAGGTTTCAGCAAAATGAAACTGCCACATTCATTTTCAGAAATCACGGATAGCTGAGGGTTCATCCTTCATTGGACTGCTATGGTCACTGGGCATACAAGCTGTAAAATAGATGTCAATAAAGTAGACCAATGTTTTACAGATACCACCACAATTTTTCATATATTGAAACTGCCACAACCATAGCTGTTAACACTGCAGAGGTTTTAAGATTGCTGCTTCTGTAGACCACTCAGGTATTAAAAGGTGAAAAGGAAACTGTGGGTGTTGCCAAGCCACACTGTGTGCGTTTTTATTAGGGGGAGCTAGAGGGGAGCTGCTTGTAGAAGGTTTTATCATCTCAATGCAGAGAATCCACTAAGGTGCCTTTTAAAACACTTTAACCACTTAAAGCTTGGACCAATATGCAGGTTAAGGACCTGGCCCCTTTTTCCGATTCGGCACTGCGTCGCTTTACCTGATAATTGCGCGGTCGTGCGACGTGGCTCCCAAACAAAATTGACATCCTTTTTTTCCCATAAATAGAGCTTTCTTTTGGTGGTATTTGATCACCTCTGCAGTTTTTATTTTTTGCGCTATAAACAAAAATAGAGCGACAATTTTGAAAAAAAAAAGTAATATTTTTAACTTTTTGCTATAATAAATATATCCAAAAAATATATAAAAAAACATAATTTTTTCCTCAGTTTAGGCCGATACGTATTCTTCTACTTATTTTTGGGAAAAAAATCGCAATAATCGTTTATTGATTGGTTTGCACAAAAGTTATAACGTTTACAAAATAGGGGATAGTTTTATGGCATTTTTATTAATAATTTTTTTTTACTAGTAATGGCGGCGATCAGCGATTTTTTTCATGACTGCGACATTATGGCGGACACTTCGGACGCTTTTAAAACATTTTTGGGACCATCATTTTCACAGTGATAAGTGCTATAAAAATGCACTGATAACTGTCAAAATGACAATGGCAGTGAAGGGGTTAACCACTAGGGGGCGCTAAGGGGTTAAGTGTGCCCTAAGGGAGTGATTCTTACTGTAGGGGGGCATGGCTGGACGTGTGACGTCACTGATCATCGTTCCCTATAACAGGGAACACTGCCACAGAGAACTGGGAAGTTGTGTTTACACTCACCCCTCCCCGTTCTTCAGCTCCTGTGACCCGATCGCGGGACACCGGCAGCGATCGGGTCCCGCGAGCGCGGTCACGGAGCTTCGGAACGGGTCGCGAGCGCACTGGCGGCTTAATTTTACATTCCCAGTTATAAAAGGTGTGCACACTTATGCAACCACACTATTTTATTTATTTTTTGTTTTTCAACTGAGTTGTATAGTTTATAGGTCACATTAAAGGTGGAAACATTTCTGAAATTAATTATATTTGTCTCATTTTTTTTACATCACAGAAAGCTGACATTTAACAGGGGTGTTTAGACTTTTTATATCCACTGTATATAAGAAATAATTAGGACTGCCATACAAAAATAAGAACAAAATCATAATGTTACAGGGGAAAGATATATAAAACTTTTATCTTTGTAATAGTCATCCACCTTACAAAAATATATATATAAAAAAAAAAATTCACTTTAGCTTTTTTGAATCTAATACATCTCTTCTTCATGAGCTCTACAAAAGGCCACCTCCATATGACATCATAGCCTGTCACATTCCCAGCAGGAATAGACTGTAATGTCAGGAATTTAAATGCAGCTGACGATAGTTTGTGACGCATTGGTAGAGTTCTGGTTGTATGCAGCACATATTCCGGCTATAGATGTAAACAGAGAATAAATCTAAGGCCTCGTACACACGACAGAGTTTCTCGGCAGAATTCGCCGAGAAACTCGGTCAAAACCCGGATTCTGCCGAGAATCTCTGTCGTGTGTACACTTTTGGCTCGATGGAGCCGCCGAGGAACTCGACGAGAAAATAGAGAACATGTTCTCTATTTTCTCGTTGTCCTCGTTCTTCTATGGGAGAAGCCGGCCCGCCGAGCTCCTCGGCGGCTTCATCCCAAAACTCGACGAGGAACTCGACGTGCCAAGCACGTCGAGTTCCTCTGTCGTGTGTACGGGGCCTAACGTGTTCTTTTATTAGAGTCTAGCGTAAGATTTTATTCACACTAATAATAAAGTAGGAAATGTAGACTTTTGGTTCACTTTATCAATTCTCAATGATGTCTGTTAGATCTCAGTAATACAAAATGTTTGGATTATTAGAAAAAAAAAATCAGTAGACTATTTTTTACTTTTTTCAATTATTTTTATGTTTATAGCCTTTGCGTTTGCAAGTCATGCAGCATTACTCGTGTCACAGCTGGTAGGATAAGATGATCACAAATTAGAGAGGCCTGGCCTGGATTCACAGACATCTTACGCCAACGTATCTGTTGATACGCCGTGTAAGTTGTAGTATGCGCCGTCGTATCTATGCGCTCTATTCAGGAAACCAGATACGCCTGAATTTCTGCTTGATCCGACCGACGTAAGTCTCCTTACACCGTCGTATCTTGGGTGCATATTTACGCTGGCCGCTAGGGGCGCTTCCGTTGATTTATGTGTCGAATATGTAAATCACCTAGATACGCCGATTCACAAACGTACTTGCGCCCGTCGCAGTATGCTACGCTGTTTACGTAAGGCGTACGTCCGGCGTAAGTTTACCCCTCATAAAGCAGGGGTGAGTCATGTTAAGGTATG
This sequence comes from Rana temporaria, assembly GCF_905171775.1. Lineage (NCBI taxonomy): Eukaryota > Metazoa > Chordata > Amphibia > Anura > Ranidae > Rana > Rana temporaria. Next base: position 183,147,545 of record NC_053489.1, read on the forward strand.
GACGTCGGAAACGTCTTAACAGCCGTCGTATTTTACGTCGTTTACGTAAGTCGTACGTGAATGGGGCTGGGCGTAAGTTACGTTCACGTCGTACGCATTGAGCCGTCGTATCTTAGAGAGTATATGTAACGTGATTCTGAGCATGCGCGCGCATGCGCTGTTCGTATATCCATGCATTTACATGGGGTCACGATTAATTTTAATACAACACGCCCACTGCCTTGCTACTTCGAATTAGGCGGGCTTACGCCGGCCATTTTACGTTACGCCGGCGCAAGAAAGAGAGCAAGTGCTTTGTGAATACAGTACGAGCCTCTCTATGTTACGTCAGCGTAGCGCATATCAGATGCGCTACGCCGCTCTAAAGATACGCCGATCTCTCTGAATCCGGCCCAGTGTTTTTAATCAGATAAAGAGTGAGGAACAGTAAGGTGCAGCCACTTTGCAAAGCTATGAAGCAGAACCAACATGAACATTGGGCAAATATAGCTTTCCTCAGAACACATATCACATATCAATATAAATGATATTTAGAAATGTGGTTCTTAGAAATATTACCAAATAGTAAGTAGTCCCATGGATTCAAAAGGGAGTTGCCCGACACCACATTCCAAAACTAACATAGAAAAGTAGCTGTCTGAGGAGCTGTCAACAAAAGGTACTGGGGTACTTTATCGGTGTATTACCTCTCAAAAACAAATTAACATACATAAGTTAAAATAACTTTTTATTTTTTATCAACTTAACCTAGTATAGCCAGGTTGAGTAGTCAGCTACTTTTCTTTTTTCTTTTTATTCTATTGGGCATACCCCGGCTACATATACATCTTGAAAAAACATACATTTAATAACAACTCTAGTGCCATTACTGACACTAAACCAGTAGTACACTCCAGTAGCCACTAAAGGATTGCTACAGAAATGTTGTGATTTACTCAGAGTCTAAAGTAAATTAGGTAAAGATTGAAAATCTCAACTCTATAGATGCTCTTACATTAGCTTAAGACACAGGAGGGTTGAGTTATTTAGCTGAAAGGTCCTGGGTCTGCATTGGTAGAGGGGGCCTCAATCCAAATATCCCACACTTTGTGAATTTTTTTCGGGCATCCCCTTTAATGGTATGTGGATCTTTGCAGCTGAGAGTTAATTAATTGTTTCAACTGAGTTGAAGTGGAAGCAGATGTGGACTTCCATTGGAGCATAATAAGTTTCCTAGCATAAAATAGAAGCAGTCCAACTGGGGTTCTTGGGATTCTGCAGTGGGATAGGGGGTCCACCAGGCCCAGCAGACAGACCTCTACTGTCTGAGGCATCCTATGCATTAAGGTGAAATAACTTCTATACAGAGAAGGGCTTTGTTGCTCTTCTCTGTATTTGCTCCACTTCCAGTACATCCTTCTTGAGAAATGGTGCCCAGAACTGGACAGCATACTCCAGGTGAGGCCGGACCAGAGTCTTGAAGAATGGGAGAATTATCGCTTTATCTTTTGAGTTAATCCCCCTTTTAATGCATGCCAATATTCTGTTTGCTTTGTTAGCAGCAGCTTGGCATTGCATGCCATTGCTGAGCCTATCATCTACTAGGACCCCAGGTCATTTTATATCCTTGATTCCCCCAGAGGTTCTCCACCCAGCGAGTAGATTGCATTCATATTTTTGCCACCCAAATGCATTATTTAAAATGTTTCCACATTAAACCTCACTTGCCATGTAGTTGCCCACTCCATTATTTGTTCAGATCTTCTTGCAAGGTTTCCAGATCCTGCAGAGAAGCTATTGCCCTCTTTAGCTTAATGTTGTCCACAAATACAGAGATTTAACTGTTTACCCCATCCTCCAGGTCGTTTATAAACAAATTATACAGGATTGGTCCCAGCACAGAACTATGGGGGACCCCACTTCCCACTCCTGACCATTCGGGGTATTCCCTATTTATAAAAATAAATAAATACTGCGCAGGTCTAAACAATCATAAATAGTGTGAAACCACTTACATTGGATGAAAAAAACGTGAAAAATAAAAAATGCAAAATGAAAATAAAATAAAAAATAAAACAAAAGGCTGCTGCAGCTCAAAATGTCAGATAAACATATAATGCAAATAATAAAATTAGAAGCTGCGCTGCAATGTGAAAAAGTCAATATAACAATCAAATTATAATGTGTGTGATGCACACAAATCACTAGTGCAATCTAAAATGAACAAGTGAAAGTGCAAAGTCCATATGAATGGATGAATCTCAGGGAAAATCAAGATGACAGAAAGTTCTCAGAGTGTGTGAAAGGTATCCAAATAGTATCCAGTGAATCTGTATAGCAGATGAAAGTATCCTCCACCGTTAAATCCTAACTGCTTACCAAAATGATAAGTTAATCAAGCGTGTAACCGTAACCCAGAGAGAGCTGGAGAGACAGAAGTTGCTTGCTTCTCCGAACCTCACAGTCCTGACTCCTGCTGCCTTTAGTCGTGGAGAAGGACCAAGTCAGTGTCACCAAGCAGGGAAGAAAAGACTCGGGACATCTGAGGACACCAGGATAATAATACATGCCTTTTCTCTTTTGGGTCACAATATGGAGAATGAATAGTCTGATATGTGAAACTGAGATAAGGTGAAGATATATCCTGGAATCCTGGATCTGGCAGTTACGGTTACACGCTTGATTAACTTATCATTTTGGTAAGCAGTTAGGATTTAACGGTGGAGGATACTTTCATCTGCTATACAGATTCACTGGATACTATTTGGATACCTTTCACACACTCGGAGAACTTTCTGTCATCTTGATTTTCCCTGAGATTCATCCATTCATATGGACTTTGCACTTTCACTTGTTCATTTTAGATTGCACTAGTGATTTGTGTGCATCACACACATTATAATTTGATTGTTATATTGACTTTTTCACATTGCAGCGCAGCTTCTACTTTTATTATTCCCTATTTATCACCACCCTCTCAACTCGCCCTTGTAGCCAGTTTTCAATCCATGTACTCGCCCTATGGTCCATGCCAACGGACCTTACTTTGTACAGTAAACGTTTATGGGGAACTGTGTCAAATGCTTTTGCAAAATCCAGATACACCACATCTATGGGCCTTCCTTTATCTAGATGGCAGATCACCTCCTCATAGAAGGTTAATAGATTGATTTGGAAAGGACGATTCTTCATGAATCCACTGCTAATGATACATTTTTTATTACTAAAATCTTGTATATAGTCCCTTGTCATCCCCTCCAAGAGCTTGCATACTATTGATGTTAGGCAAACTGGTCTGTAATTTCCAGGGATGTATTTTAGCCCTTTTTTAAATATTGGTGCTACATTGGCTTTTCTCCAACCAGCTGGTACCATTCCAGTCAGTAGATTGTCAGTAAAATTCCATTGCCAATTCCAAAAAATATAAATAATAGTCCATATTTTAGCATAGTGGGTGGAGAAAACCAGATATAAAAGAAACCATTTGTGTGGCTCAGCTCTATAAAGTTAGGTTGTATCTGTGCTATAACACCAATGGTTCTTGATGTACAGTTTACCAAGTGGCAGAAAAGAAATGATCTGCGTAGTTCTGCCCACAATCCTTAAATGTGGAATAATTTCTTCTTTTTGGTGTTGATGTTGGACGTGTGGCTAGATACTTTCTGTTCTGTAAAGGTTTTACTCTCCTTTGCATTGGTCTTTGTATAACTTCTGGATAAGCAAGATTGTTGCCCTAGGAGTGAGAGCAATTTTATATAAATAAACATAAAATGCTATTTTTCAGGTTTTTAGAAATATTAATGTTGCAGTTCTCAACCTCTTTCCCATACACTTTAGGAAGCATATCATACCTGTGATAACGATCACCAGCAATAGTTATCCTTTAAATACAACTGGATGTTGGTTTGCTGTACTCTGGCCATAGGCTGCTAAACTCCAAGCTCCCCTGACATATAAAGCTTATTATAATGTGCTATACTGTGAAAACACATTACAGTATGTGTTATACAATAATGTGTAATCACAGTGTGACACACTGTAAACAACTGTACGTGCCAAGAATCCTGTGAATCTGGAAACCAGTAATCTAATGTCATATACAGTACAATGTGCTTATAAAATTTAAATATTTTGTTTTTGTATTTTTTTTAAATAAGTTTTGAAAGAAGAAATAAATCAAAGTAAGTGCTATACTATAAAATCCATATCTATGTATAGATGCAATATAATAAACAAGATGTAGGAGGACTGAAACAACCTAAATAAGAAAGAGATTCAGTAAAGTCAGTGTAACATTTAAAAACATTCGAAGAGTTGCTCATGCTATTGCAACAGTTTACAAGAAGAGCAGAAGGAAGCAAATAGAGTAGAGAGAAAAAAAAAAGGTTGGAAAAATAGGGTGGGCTGGACTAATTGATCTGTAGCACTCAGGGATGTGAGGGGATTAGATCTGGTTTCAAAGTGGAAAGCAGATTGCCTGTAAATAGATAAGTGATGAGTTTCGGCCTCCTGGAATTGTGGCTTTCAACATCTCAAGATTTTGCAGTGTAGGATACTGTAGATCATACAGGTTAATGTCTTGATAATTGGAAAGACATTTGCTTCCCAGAGATTGGGAAAAGGCAAATTCCGTGATTCAGGGATAGTTTGATTGCTTGAAATATAAAGCAAAAGTACTTTGCGTTTTGCATTAAACAGATTGTAAACTTCTAAATTTTAGCCAAAACGCTAAAAAATTTTAATATCTTGCTGTTTCAATGTTTTTTACAAAGAGGAGCTATGCTGCATAATTTTAGTTTAATGCTGATGTGCTTGTTAAACATGCTGTCACAGTACCCATGGCAATTATTAGGCCTATTCTGTATAAACTGAAAGAAAGTTAAAGGGATAGGTAAAACCTGTAGGACTTGTCTGCTTGAATTCATGTTTTAAACCAAAGGTTTCCAAACTGCAGCCGTGGACCGGATGTGGTCCTTTACTTACTTTATCCGGCCCTTGGACACTATTCCCCCTACTTTCACCAACAACGGGGTGCTATTCCTCTCCTCTCACTGATATCAGAGATGGGGAACTAATTCTCCCACTGACACCGATGATGGGGCACTATTTTTCCCACTGACACCACTGATGGGGCACTATTTTTCCCACTGACACCAATAACGGGGCACTATTCCTTCCAATGACACCAGTGATAGGACACGATTCTTCCCGCAGACACCAACTATGGAAATTATTTTACTCCCACTGACCACCAAGCCTACGGCATTTTTTACTCCCACGGATGCCAGGGCATTCTCTACTACCACTGGCCATAGTCTGGTCCCCCTAAAATTTAAAGGGCAGTAAACTGAGTTTTTTTTTTTGAAAGTTTGGAGTCCCCTATTTTAAACTATAGTAGATAAAATAATTCCCAGACTCTCTTTTTAATTATAGACCAGTACTTTGTTTCTTGTGTTTTTGCACTTCAGAAAATGACAAATTAAATGTATTGGATTTTTTTACTTAAACTGTATAAGCAATTGTTTGAGAAAGTTTTCTAATATTAGTAATGAAAGGAAGATTCTCTCTTTATAATAGCAGCTTTTGTAACTTTATATGAAAGCCATAATTGATGACCGTTAACTGTAACTAATTATTGTAATATTTGTTTGCAGTTTAAGCCCATACAGTTACGATGAAGGTTGTTTATCTAATAGTCAGGACCACATCCCTCTAGCTGCTCTCCCTCTACTGGCTACATCATCACCTCAGTACCTGGAATTTGTGGCAACAGTCATTCATCGAGCCAACCAGGTGTATGCGGACTTCACTAAGTCACAAGAAGGCATGTCTTTCACTGGGCAGGTGAGTTTAGGGTTACAAGCATTGCCATGCTCTTGTGTATTTAAATTAAACTTCTGTCTCAGTGGTTATTATTGACAATGTAAGGGGAAGGTTGTTACTAGAGCAGTAGGAGAGAGGAATTTTCTCAGTGATGATACCTTTCACAGTGGCAGCTGTCAAAAATAGGGAATTTGCTCTCACTACCTGTTGTATCACTCACACAAGAAGGGGAAATCTGCCTAACATGGTTCACACAATAAAACAGAAAAACAAATATTCCTGCATATGAGTGTAGTGGCTAGCGCAATAATGTATAATGGTCCACTCCTTAATGGATAATGTTTCTTTGCCTTGCTGCCCTCTAGGACTGGGATGTCCTAATTACAGCCTTGTGCATTATCCCAAGTACATTTTTTTATTTAAAAAAGATAAAAATTACTTACAAGCATGTGAAAGTTAATACGCATAAACAGGCTTCCACCCCGTGGTGAAACAGTCCTGGAATCTGATCTCCAGATCATAGGGGAGACCATTTAGGGGTCTCTGCTGGCTAACAATTTTTGAAGGTAAACCTTCTTCCTCAGAGCCTAGGACTGTTTCACCACGGGGTGGAATACTGTTTATGCGTTTAATTTTCACATGCTTGTAAGTGAATTTTATCTTTTTTATATAAATAAATGTACTTGGAATAATGCACAAGGCTGGTGCGCCCTCTTTTCTTTTATCTTTCACACAATAAAAACCTGACTCTTCTGAACTATTCAAAATGGCAATAAAAATGTTTTGCCTGGAGTATGCCTGTTGTTTAGCAAGATGTATTTACATAGTTACATAGTCAGCAAGGTTGAATAAAGAGACCAGTGCATCCAGTTCAATATTTATTTTAGTACATCTTAATTTTTTTTGTATATTACATTATTGATACATGTTTCTACTCCAAAAAAAAGTATGTTTATTGAACACACTAAAATATGTTCTAGTAAGAGACTGTTTTAAAAAAAAGCATGCATATACCAGATTTCACTTTTAATACCGGAGCAAGCCTAAAGAATGTTGGGGGTAATCCACAAAGAAGCGGCGCAACGTAATTTTTCCTATTTAAGTTACACCGCCGCAAAATTTCTACCTAAGTGCCCGATCCACAAAGCACTTACCTAGAAATTTTAACTTAACTTAAATCCGGCCGGCGCAAGGCGTTCCTCTTCTCCAGGGGGCAATTCCCATTTAAATGAGGCGCGCTCCCGCGCCGGCCGTACTGCGCATGCTTGTGACGTCATTTTCCCGACGTGCATAGCGCAAAATTACGTTACGTCGGGCTTTGTGGATCGCGACGGGACAATAAAGTTGCGTCGGGTAAAAAAAAAGATACGGCGGCAAAAAAAATTTTTTAAATTAAAAAAAAATCGCGTCGCTAGCAAGAAAGGTCTGTTTTTGCAAGGTGTAAACAGTTTACACCTTGTAAAAGCAGCCCTAATTTTGCGTTTGCAAAATAAAACTTACGGAGAAAAAACGAAGCTGAAAAGCTTCGTGGATCTCCGTAAGTCCTAATTTGCATACCCGAGGCGGCATTTCGACGCAAAATGCCCCCAGCGGCGGATGCGGTACTGCATCCTAAGATCCGACAGTGTAATTCAATTACACATGTCGGATCTTCTGCCTAACTATGGGAAACTGATTCTGTGGATCAGTTCCATAGTTAGGACCAGGGATACGACGGAGTAACAGCAGTTACTCCGTCGTATCTCTTTTGAGGATTTGGCCCGTTAATTTTAGTGGAATCTTTGTCTACTGAAGGTGCCTTGGTGTCTCGCAAGATGTTTGTGATGGATTTATCAAGTAGGGACAAAGCAGTCATTATACATGAGATTAAAGTGTGCTCTGTATCCAAAAGGTCTGCAATTAGAGAGCAGAACTGGAGTATATGTTGTAAGAATTGAAAAAGGCAACATAATTATTCCTCCAATTTTTATATATGGGGCTTATTACTATGTGTGGTATGTGATATTGGGAAGTGTAATCATCATCAAAGCTAAGTACCTTAAAGTTACTTTCAGTTACTTCAACTTTTAAGTGATGGAAGTAATTTATCATAAAGAAATTACCATGGAAGTCTCTGTGGGATTTAAATCATTAGGTAATAAATCAGGAAGCACTCTTCAAGCACTTAGTAATTACAGACTCGAGAGCATTGCCACAAATGCATTAACACTGTAGTTAAGCCCTGTCCTAGTGAAATTACCAGACAGATGTTGCTCTATGTAACTGCTATCGAAAGTATTGTGTGTTATCCTGCAATGTTTCCGCTTTGGTTAGGTAAGATTATTTCCTTTTGTTTAGAAAAATAAAACTAGAACAGCATGTTCTGATAAGGAATAGGCATTTCTGATTAAATTGATTTAGGATTCAACATTTGTGGTTATAACAGCCATGGTAGCATGGCATGGAACAAGACTTGTTCTTTGAGATCCACATGTTACTTTTTAATCACTACAGTTTATACAGTAATATATAATAATACATTTTATTTCCTTGTGTAGGCAGATTACTTACGCTATTTCAGTAATAAACCTCAAACAAAGGTTTGCGTTAATACTAGGCTTTAACTTAAAGAGGAGGTCCAGCAAAAAATAAATAAATGTAAAAGTCAGCAGCTACTGACTTTTAATATTAGGGCACTTACCTGTCCAGGGAGCCTGCAATGTCTGCCGCTGCCATTACTGGTAAGGAAACTCGGCATTGAAGTAGCATGCGCAAAGCTCGCTGCGCTTTCTAATTGGTCCGGCTGGGGGAAAGAGGAGGGGGGCCGAACTTCTGGGTGATCGGGCCACGGCCCATCTCCCGAAAGTAGGGAAGGGGACCTGTCATAAATGGGTCCCTGTCCCCCCCTCCCCTCTGAAAGGTGCCAAATGTGACACCGCAGGCGGGGAGCATATAACCAGTAGTTCCACTTTTGGGTGGAACTCTGCTTTAAGATCCCCACTGCAGATTGTGATAATCATCCTGCTAGTTTTATAGGGCCTCAAATATACCCACTAACTTATTGTTAAGGGTTAGACCTTCATACATTTATATTACTCAACCAGCCTCCAATTATATACAGTAAATAGAGTTTAAAGTGATATTAAAGTCTTGTTTTTTTTGTTTTTAAATAACAAACATGTTATACTTACCTGCTCTGTGCAGTGGTTTTGCACAGAGCAGTCCAGATCCTCCTCTTCTCGGGTCACTTGCCAGTGCCTTTTCCCCTCCCTCCTGCCTCTTGCCCCCATAGCAAGCCACTTGCTATGGGGGCACCTGAACCGAGCCTCTGCTCTGTGTGTCCATTCAGACACAGAGCCGCTGCTCGGCCTAGGGAGCCAGTGTCTGGGCAGCTACACCTTTCATCATTACATGGGACGTTTATGATCAGTGGGTTTTCTTTTTCACCTGAACTTCGGCTTTGTCAGTAACCAGAGTGCAAAGCTGTGCTCAGTGTGACAGTTTGCATAAGGGTTAGAGTTAACTGTCAAAGTTGGTGTAAAATAAAGCCAGTGGACATGATAAAGTGGAGGCAGCAGAATAATGGGATGTTAGGAAAGATGATCAGACAAGTGTACTGAGCCCCTGAGTTTTACATTGTTTTTTTCACTCCTCTGTCTGGAGTTGGAACACCTGAATTCTGATCTTCTTTTTTATTTGCAGGTGTGTTTAGTTGGTGACTGTGTTGGAGGGATTTTGGGATTTGATGCCTTATGTTACAGCAATCAGACTGTGTCTGAAAGTCAGAACAGCAGCCGCAGAGGAAGCATTGTGAGTGTTCAGGTATTATACTTTGTTCTATTGTTAATTGACAAAAGGTAGATTTAATATTTGTGTGCTTTACAGCCCTTACTTTTACTAGTCATTTACAGAAAGCAAAATCATGTTGCTTCTGAATCTAAGGCCAGCTATAGACAGTTCAACTTACTGAACCGGCCGAGGTTTGAACCTTATATGGACAGACTTATGCCCTGTACACACGATCGGTTCATCCGATGAAAACGGTCTGATGGATTTTTTCATCAAATATCCGATGAAGCTGACTTTCATCAGTCGTGCCTACACACCATCGGTTAAAAAAACTATTGTTTCAGAACGTGGTGACGTAAAACACAACCACGTTCTGAGAAAAATTAAGTTCAATGCTTCCGAGCATGCGTCGACTTGATTCTGAGCATGCGTGGATTTTTAACCGATGGACGTACCCACAGACGATCGTTTTTTTCTATCGGTTTTTTAACCATCAGATAATTTTAAAACAAGTTCCTTGTTTTTTCACCAATGGATAAAAAAACGATGGGGCCCACACACGATCGGTTCGTCTGATGAAAGCGGTCCATCAGACCATTTTCATCAGACGAACCGATCGTGTGTACGCTCGTACGATCGTAATGTACAAAGTTGATCGATCAACTTGAGTACAGACAGCCTGCCAAATTTACCTGCAATTATGCAATCACTGTCTTCTCCTGGCGGGGACGGCTTCCCCCACCAGGAGAATGACTCAGCAGGAGGGATTCCCCTGTCAGCACTGACTGTGTTCATAGGGCAATCATACAAATTTCTTTCCTGTAACCGTGGTTGCAGGAAACAAATTTTCATCGTCTATGGCCTGCCTAAGTTGACATGTTTTCTTTGATATATTTGAATTTAAAAGATAACAAGTCTGTGGCATTGTATCTTAGCTGGGGTTCGAATATTCGTGTGTGTAGTGTTGACATGAGATTGTAAGCTATGTTGTAACATAGATTAACCTCTTGACCACTGGGCACTTAAACCCCCTTCCTAACCAGACCAATTTTCAGCTTTCGGTGCTCTCACAATTTGAATGACAATAACTCAGTCATACAACATTGTGGCCATCTGAAATTGTTGTCCTTTTTTTCCTACAAATAGAGCTTTCTTTTGGTGGTATTTGATCACCTCGGGGTTTTTTATTTTTTTGCGCTATAAAAGGAAAAAACACTGAAAATTCTGTAAAAATAAAAAAAGAATTCTCGTTTCTGTCATATTAGCAGGTATTGCGGAGTATTGGGGGTATTGCAGAGTATTGGGAGTATTGCAGAGTATGGGGGGTATTGCAGAGTATGGGGGGTATGGCAGAGTATGGGGGGTATGGCAGAGTATGGGGGGTATGGCAGAGTATGGGGGGTATTGCAGAGTATGGGGGGTATTGCAGAGTATGGGGGGTATTGCAGAGTATGGGGGGTATGGCAGAGTATGGGGGGTATTGCAGAGTATGGGTGTTATTGCAGAGTATTGGTGTTATTGCAGAGTATTGCGCAGGGAGGGGTGGCTGGATCTGTGACTGCATTTGTCACAGATCCAGCCCACAGCAGCTGCTGCCACCCGCTCTCCCCCCTCTCCTCTCACACTGTACCGATCGGTACAGAGAGGAGAGGGAGGAACCGGCGTCATGACATGACGCCGGTTTGTTTACAAGTGATCGATCCGTCAGCGGCAATTTACCGCGATCTGTGATGCGCCGGGTCTTATAGTCCCGGCGCTCACAGATGATTCCGGGAGCGCGCCCCAGGGGGCGCGCGAGTGAAGGATTCTGGGAGGACGTCCCAGGGACGTCCTCCCAGAATAACTCCACCGCGCTGTAGACGTCTTTTGTCTATGGCGCGGTGGGGAAGTGGTTAATGTGAATGGTGCTGTGTTCTCTACATTACATGTGCTGATTATATAATATAATCTTCTGCTGTCCATACAATAATTTATACAGTACATATTAAAATTGCACAGTCAATCTAGAAAAATATTGTGACTTGTCAGTTACCCTGTAAAATTTGCAGATTTGTTGTGATTAGTTGGGCCTCATACATAATTTTGTCCCTATAGTCTGACAGTCTCTTTACGTCTACGTCCAGCATGTGGATGCATGACAAATGCGTTAAGGCTGCATTCATATTACAGTAGCTCATTCACAAACGCACCTAAAAAAAATCACTGAATGCTCAAAAAGATACTTCTGCGCTTTTGTCACATGTAGGGCAGCCTATTGAAATGAATGTGCTGCCCTGTGCATGGAGTGCAAAAATGTGCATTCACATGATGCGCTAGAATGAGTTAAGGAACAGTTTTTTTTTTTGTTTTTTTTTTGCGCTTAAGCAGAAAAAGTAAATATTGTGTTACATATTACAATAAATGAGGACTTAAGGGCTTGACTTAGTCAAGTATTATCCTTCTCACAAATAGATTACATTAGATGAAGCTGATTGAATTACTCCATAATAGCACTGTGGAAAATAAACATCAAGCTATTCTCTGAAAGCTCATTTGGGATCAATTCATATTAGGAGGCTCATAAAATTATAGTATGGCGTCGCTATATGTTTTCTAACATAAATAAACTTTTAGACACAGATTTACAGATCATACATGCATAGGCGTGAGGATTTTTCGAAAAGGGTTTAGCAGTTAATACTCTGTTTACAAGACAGCCCGAAGGGTTGTCATTTTTTTTTTTTTTTTTTATTGCTAGTACTTGTATTTTTGGTACATGTTCTGTAAACTTTGCAAAAACTTTAATAAAGATAGAATGCAACAAAAAAAAGGTGTTCAGCAGTGGCATTTTACTACTATTTGTATATATAATTACTTACATACAAGAGCCACATTCATATGACAAGCAGAGTTGAGCTGTATTAAAAAATGTAAATCTCTGGCATTTTGAACACAGTGATGTTTGCTAGCGGCTATAGCTCAGACCTTGCAGGCTCCAGGTGTCAAACACATAATGGCTGCATTGAGAATGTTTTCTATTTGAACTTTGCACAATTATTCTATGCTCTGCAAAAAGTTTTTTGTCTCTAATCTCTCAGTGAAGAGACTTATTGTTACTTGCTGCACAAGAATTAGGCCTACTTGGTAAAACCTAATTGAAAATAATATATATACTGTGTGTGTATATATGTGCGTGTAAATGTGTATGTGTATACATATATATATATATATATATATATATATTCATCTGCTTTTTTAGTATCTAATACCATCATAGATCTTAATCTTTAGACTATTACAATCAAGCAAGACAAATCAGTCCTTGTGCTTCTGTCCCTTCCTTGCTTGTTAATGAGATACCTATAATATCTAAAAATTGCTGAACACTAGAAATGCAACAACGTGTCCTCAGTGATAATTCCATACCTTAGACCAGGCATGTCCAAAGTCCGGCCCGGGGGCCAATTGTGGCCCCCGTTCCAGTTTAATGTGGCCCCCCTGGTAATTTGGATATATACTGTATTTATCGGCACTGCCTCGAAGGGGACAGGGAGAGGGGGAACGAGTGCTGTCAAATTGCATACAGGAGAATCTCCTGTTTACTCAGTGACATCTATAATAGGAAGTCCCGTCTCCTGGTCTGCCATTGGACAACTCCTCTGTCTATCATAAGAGGTGGGAGAAATTGTATTAAAGAGGCTGCTGTGTAAACAGGAGATCATCCTGTATGTAATCTGTTGGTGCTTATCCCGCCCCCCCCCCTCCAAGGCTGCAGATGGACACAGATCAGGCTGCATTAATGGCAATGGAGAGGATGCATTCATGACAATGGCGAGGCTGCAGATGGGCACTGATTAGGCTGCATTGATGGGCAATGACCCTTATTTTGCATCACAGTTTTTTATTTACATTTTTTTTCCTGAAACTTCCCTCCTAAAGTGAAGGTGTGTGTTATACGCCGATAAATGCGGTATATCCAAATAACACGCCCACACTCATCTCTTCACCACACACAGCCACAAAGGCAAGAGAATTTGTGTTGTGCAGTGTATTAGTGCTCGAACGAACACACTTAGACCAAATTTTAATGGTTCAAAGAATGTCAGGCAAAATGGTCGGCCCTTACGCATGTTCACTTCATCAAATCTGGCCCTCTTTGAAAAAAGTTTGGACACCCCTGCCTTAGACACATCCGCCAGGCAGGGTTTACATTAGAACAATGTATGGAGATATATACACAGTGAGGGGAAAAGATATTTGATCCCCTGCTGATTTTGTATGTTTGCACACTGACAAAGAAATGATCAGTCTATAATATTAATGGTCGGTTTATTTTAACAGTGAGAGACAGAATAACAACAAAAATATCCAGAAAAACACATTTCAAAAAAGTTATAAACTGATTTGCCTTTTAACGAGTGAAATAAGTATTTGATCCCATATCAATAAGCAATATTTCTGTTTCCCAGGTGTCTTCTAGACAGGTAATGAGCTGAGATTAGGAGCCCTCCCTCAGCCAGGGCATTGAAAATGAGTCGTGGATGGGTATTCCAGCATGACAATGACTCAAAACACACGGCCAAGGCAACAACGGAGTGGCTTAAGAAGAAGCACATTAAGGTCCTGGAGTGGCCTAGCCAGTCTCCAGACCTTAATCCCATAGAAAATATTTGGAGGGAGCTGAAGGTTCGAGTTACCAAATGTCAGCCTCAAAACATTAATGACTTGGAGAGGATCTGCAAAGAGGAGTGGGACAAAATCCCTCCTAAATGTGTGCAAACCTGGGGGCCAACTACAAGAAACCCCTGTGATTGCCAACAATGGTTTTGCCACCAAGTTATTGAGTCCTGTTTTGCGAAGGGGTCAAATACTTATTTCACTCATTAAAATGCAAATCAATTTATAACTTTTGTTGTTTTTCTGTCTCTCACTGTTAAAATAAACCTACCATTAAAATTATAGACTGATAATTTTTTTGTCAGTGGGCAAACGTTCAAAATCAGTAGGGGATCACATTATTTTTTTCCCTCACTGTGTGTATATATATGTGTATGTGTGTATATATATATATTTATGGTCGTTACCCTCTGACCGAGAGAGATGTGGATCACATAAACACGCGACAAGACTTACAACATAACAACATAAATAGACCTGAAGTGTGCCTTGGTGGTCTGGTCAGTATGCCAAGAAAAGGGGGCATACCCAAGGTAAGTAATGGGTAGTTAATTGAAGAAGGATATGCTGAGAAGTGCCCTGAAAAAGGGAAGGGCGGGAGGGTGTCGAATGCGATTGAATGCGCAGACTCACGGACATGAGGTGAGCTGGAAAGAGTCGGCCCAGTGACGTGTAGTACCGCACACTGAACCGACAAAGAGCATGTGTGAGTGGGCTGCTTAAATACCCTCCGGGCTCCTCCCATAAACTCAGGCCACCATACTGGCCTTCTTATATATATATATATATATATATATATATATATATATATATATATATATATATATATATATATCCCTGCTCTTTTATTGCTTTCTGACATTCCTACTTTTTCTTCTAGGATACAGATCTCTTATCTCCAGGTATTAGTGTTAACAACAGTTACTGCTCTAGCAGTTCAAATCTTGAGACTAGTCGACACTTAAGCCGCAGCAACATAGACATACCTCGGAGCAATGGTGAAGACCCAAAAAAACAGCTTCCTCGCAAGAGAAGTGACTCTTCAACCTATGAGCTGGATACCATTAAGCAGCACCAAGCTTTTCTCTCTAGGTATCTGTATAACATACACTGGTGGAGAATAATCTGTGGGTTTACTAGAAGAATGTCTATAATGGTGTCTATAGCATCTTAGGCCCTGTACACACGACCGGTTCATCCGATGAGAATGGTCCGACGGACCGCTTTCATCGGTCCACCGGTGAAGTGGCCTGATGGTCTGATGTGTGTACACACCATCAGGTCAAAATCTGATCGTGTCAGAACGCGGTGACGTAAAACACAACGACGTGCTGAAAAAAACAAAGTTCAATGCTTCCAAGCATGCGTCGACTTGATTCTGAGCATGCGCGGGTTTTGATCCGATGCTTTTGTGTACTAACCATCGGTTTGGACCGATCGGTCAGCGGTCCATCGGTTCGATTTTAAAGCATGTTTTAAAATTTTGGACCGAAGGACAACAGACCGATGGGCCGTACACACGGTCGGTTTGGACCGATGAAACTGAACCTCGGTCCATTCTCATCGGTTTTGTCCGACCGTGTGTACGCGGCCTAACAGTATGTATATATATATATATATATATATATATATATATATATATATATATATATATATATATATATATATATATATATATATATATATATATATGGTATAGCTTAGCTAATGGGGACTTCTGGCAGGGCGGCTGTCTTAATTTTGCTCAGATGCAGAAGAAAAGAGATATTGCATCTTGCATATGTTTTTCATCTAAAAAGATTTGGAAATCAATCACAAGAGTACATTATATGTAAATAGACGAGGCATTCAATTTTTACACCATACAGAATAGCGTGGAATATGAGGGCATAGATTTAGTATTAAAGAAAAGATAATCAAAAAATATTGCAAGAAAAAAAGCCACTCCAGGTGGGTAATCAGGTATCCATCCAATGCATGTGAAAGTGGAAGTGAAGGTGATAGCACAGCTTGCCTGCAACTGCACACTAAATAAAGAAATCTGGAATTTGCTGCAATTCTTCATCTTTATTGAACTTCTTATGAAAAATGCATCACAGACAATGTGGGGTACAGCAAAAGTTGACGTACACTTAGCGCTTACTCATAACCTTAACTCTTGTTTGTCTCCAAATATGATGAGTGGTGGGTGGATCTAGACCCCTGTTGCCCAACATGCAGCCCTTTAGTACTTATTGTAACCTCTACTAGCCTTATGTAACATGTCCAAAGCCTGTTATCTGTAGCATGTTCATGTTAATGTTAGGAACCACAGCTGAGGCCCCATATACCTTGTAAGCCAATAACCACTGTTCTAGACACTATAAACATGTATGTTAATTGGAACAGGCTTTTGTGAATACAGTTGTTAGGTAATCAGAATGTCTATCGTATGTAGCGTAAATCTGGCCATAGACCGTAAAAAAAAAAAAATTCATTCACCCATGGGAACATTTTAATTTAAAATCATGATTTCTGGTCAAACGTTTGTCGTAAGTTAAACCTTGAAAATCAGTTCAATAGACAAAGTGAACTGTGGTGTAACTGCACAAATATTTTCAACCTGGTTATCCCTTTAGATAGAAGAAGATCCTGGACTGCCACACTCCTTAAAACGATGTCTTTATTGTACAAATAAAATCCAAAAAACAACCAAAGCGATGCAGTAAAAATTAAGTGAACAACAGGAAAAGGGTGGTTGACATGTTTCGCAGCTACGAGTAAGCATCATATGATGTGAAACATGTCAGACACCTTTTTCCTGTTGTTCACTTCATTTTGACTGCATCACTTTGGTTGTTTATTGGATTTTATTTGTACAATAAAGAAATCGTTTTAAGGAGTGCGGCAGTCCAGGATCTTCTTCTATCCAATGCACCTGTGCATAGCCAGCCCCCTTTTGGTTTATGGGACGGAAGCAAAGTCAAGGGATCAGCAGTTTATAGAGCGGTATAGTCTCTCACTTCAACTACCTGGTTATCCCTTTAGTTGTATAACATGGCAGCCTAACCTTTATATCTTGATGCTGGGCAGTTCCTTGGAGACCGGAGCATAAAACAATACTATCACATTTTACTTGCAGCACCCAGTACTTCCTGCACCCAGTGCTAAATAAACAGATATACAATATCTGGAAGGAGATAGCCACACAACCCTGAACTTGCAACAAAAACGTGCTGTCCATGATACTTTTTACATACAACTTTTGAGGACAGTCTTTCAGGATGTACCCCCTTCTTTAAGGTCCAAGTAGTACTAATACACACGTTTTAGCAGAATGTTAATAAGATAATCTCTGAGGGAAAAAAAAACATACAGACATACACAGCAATGGTAATTAAACTTGGATAGTTATTGCGATAAGGCAGGGAGACACAACCCTTGTGGCTATAACTCTCTAATGCTCAACTGAGCTGTAAGGAAAGTGGACATGGAATAGTACAGTACCAGCAGTATTTCCATAAAGCATTTCTGTTTGTTTCCAGTTTACATGCAAGTGTCCTCAGAAATGATACCGGGTCTCGAAGGTCAAGCAGCTCTACAATGTTGGATGGAGGCAGCATTGGAAAATTTGACTTTGAGATTACAGACTTCTTTCTCTTTGGCTCTCCTCTTGGACTAGTGTTGGCTTTGAGAAAAACAGTGATTCCAGCGCTTGACAGTAAGTATGATATAAATAGATCAATGCTTCTGGACTGCATTAGATCGTTTTTTTTGTACTTTGCAAGTATTAATAAACTGTGGCTGCAGCTCTGTTATACTTTACTTTATATATCATGGGTTCCCAATTACTGGTGCTGGCGATGTCTATAGAGATCTACTTCCAGCATAATAAAAATACAGGACATGGAAAGGGTGAAACCATACACTGAGCTGTACTGATTTGTAAATCTGTGTCCCATGTACAATGTCAGATTTATGCTTACATTACAAACTAGTTTACATAGTATCTTTCCAGTCTTTATCCAGCCATATTATACTAAAGAGTATGCCTGTAATTAGATGTCTAGGAAAATCATAAAGTCCATTGCATAAGTGGATGGGATACAGATGGAGATTCTGTGGCATCTGTATATAAATAGTGGTACGGCTTCTATGGTTGCAGAAATGTTTTTTTCTTTTTTTTTGACAGGATGGTGTAGTAGGGTCTTTATCTGCATGTGATGCTAACAAATGGAAATGCTAACCTTGTCATAATCAGGGGATTCTTTTGATTACAGGACTTTCCACTTGGGAAGGCCTACAAAGGTTTCTAATACAATACTGGCATGGCCTAAATCACTAATGTAACAGGGGTACATTTCTTGTTACACTTGTTTATTTAACAGGTTCCTATGATTAAGCTTTCAGATTTGTGGATGTAGTACAATAGTTTAAATAATTTAAATAATGCCCAAATACTATATTAATGGAAAATGTTTTACTTCAGTCAGTTAAAGATTAAGTACAGATAATAAACTGAATAAATACTGCTTCAGTTCAATCCAGGGAGACCCTCAACTTCTGGAAACATCAGAAACTCCCAGGCGGCGTACACACGGTCGATCCATCCGATGAGAATGGTCCGACGGACCGTTTTCATCGGTTCACCGCTGAAGCAGACTGATGGTCTGATGTGCGTACACACCATCAGTTCAAAAACCGATCGGGTCAGAAGGCGGTGACGTTCAATGCTTCCAAGCATGCGTCGAAGCATGCGCGGGTTTTGAACCGATGCTTTTGTGTACTAACCATCGGTTCTGACCGATGATCAGCCGCCCATCGGTTCGATTTTAACCACTTACGGACCCCCCACTGTATATATACGTCCTCTTTTTAAACATGGATATCTCAGTAACGGCAGCAGCTGCTGCCACAACTGAGATATCCATGTTTTCAGCTGGCGGCCGTGTAAACGATAACGGCGGTCTCCGCGGCGGATTCGCCGCGAGATCGCCGTTATCGGTGGCGGGAGAGGGGCCCCCCCCTCCCGCCGCTTTTCCGCGCCCTCCGCCGCTTACCGGAGCCTTCGGTAGCGGAGGAGGAGATCCGATGCTGCCGCCTGGAGAGTGAGGACTTGAGTGAGGGCAAGATGGCCCCCACCCGTCCTCATAGCTCTGCTGGGCGGAAGTGACGTCAAAACGTCAGTCCCGCCCAGCCTCTTAAAGAGACAATTTTTTTTCTGTCATTTTTTTAAATGACAAATTTTCCTTTTTTTTTTTTTTTTTTTGCATTTAAGCCTAAATATGAGATCTGAGGTCTTTTTGACCCCAGATCTCATATTTAAGAGGACCTGTCATGCTTTTTTCTATTACAAGGGATGTTTACATTCCTTGTAATAGGAATAAAAGTGATCATTTTTTTTTTTTTTTATATTTTAGTGTAAAAAATAATAAAATCAATAAAATTAAATAAGAAAACATTTTTTTTAAAGCGCCCCGTCCTGACGATCTCGCGCGCAGAAGCGAACGCATACGCGAGTAGCGCCCGCATATGAAAACGGTGTTCAAATCACACAAGTGAGGTATCGCCGCGATCGTTAGAGCGAGAGCAATAATTATAGCCCTAGAGCTACTCTGTAGCTCAAAAAATGCAACTTATAGAATTTTTTAAACGTCGCCTATCTAGATTTTTAAGGGTAAAAGTTTGACGCCATGCCACGAGCGGGCGCAATTTTAAAGCGTGACATGTTGGGTATCATTTTACTCGGCGTAACATTATCTTTCACAATATATAAAAAAATTGGGCCAAATTTATTGTTGTCTTATTTTTTAATTCAAAAAAGTGAATTTTTTCCAAAAAAAGTGCGCTTGTAAGACTGCTGCGCAAATACGGTGTGACAAAAAGTATTGCAATGACCGCCATTTTATTCTCTAGGGTGTTAGAAAAAAAAATATATAATGTTTGGGGGTTTTAAGTAATTTTCTAGCAGAAAAAAATGTTTTAGTCTTGCAAACACCAAATCTGAAAAACACCTGAGGTCTTTAAGTGGTTAAAGCAAGTTCTAAAACTTTGGTCTGAAGCAGAAAAGTCCGATGGGCTGTACACATGGTCGGTTTGGAGCGATGAAACTGGACTTTGGTCTGTTTTCATCAGTTTGGACCGGTCGTGTGTACGCGGTCCCAGAGTTGACAAATTTTACAAAGTACTAGGCACATTCACCAAGATGTCCCAGATCAGGCTTCTTTGTTCTCCTATATATATGTGAATCTTATTGAGGGGGCTCCCAGGTTAAGACTAGTTTTAACAAATTCTACCAAACAACTGGTTTTAACCAGTCATTTGGACTTATAATTGTCTCGAAGTAGGGAATGTGATCATATGTGGTAAGGTCACAAAGATCACAGTATACAGAAGTAGCCATATACAGAAGTACCTCTAAACTGTTATAGTTAATAGCATAACGGCTAAATATCAATTTTTTTGTAAATCAATATTTAATATAGACCCACACTTCAAAATCTTAAACTCAGATGCTTGTTAAGATCTGTAATAAAGTTTTCTAAGATCAGTGGCAAGTATATAGCAGATCTGAAGAGTATTGATTTTATTTTTCCCCAGTAAACACTGGACTTTTACTTTTGATACCTACATGTTTGTCAATATCAAACTACCCTGACAAACCTAATTCAAAGATTGATCACTCATTTTTTTTGTGGAATGAGGTACAGTGGAAGTTGAGATGTTGATCATTGTTAGGTGTGCAGTTTCCATTTTTTGTGGTCCCACCAATACTAGTACCAATCCCTCTGGCACTATGATGAATGTGAATTTCTTGCCTTGCTAAAGGTTTTTGGTTCCTCAAACATTTGTAATACTCATTCTCTGATTTATTTGTCATGTTCAGTTTATCAGCTCCGACCTGGCTGTCAGCAGGTCTACAACCTCTTCCACCCTGCTGATCCTTCTGCCTCCCGTGTAGAGCCACTTCTAGAAAAGAAGTTCCATCTGCTGCCTCCCTTTAATGTACCTCGATACCAGAGATTCCCTTTGGGGGATGGAAATTCCGCTCTCTTGGGTAAGTAGTGACTTTTGTTTGTCACCATGTTCTCTTAGTATGTTCATAATCAGGTAAGCTAGTGTTTGATCCTACCTTCAAGATGTTTACCAAAACCAAGGGTTAATTATGAAACCAAGCAATTTGTACTGATTCATATGTGCCCTCTTATAGATACATTTTCTTCTTTAGCACCAACTTACTATACATAGCTATAAAATAAATTAACTTAAAAAAAAAAACACAACTAGCAGCTTGACTCATTTGCCCTTAACATTTCTTATCTATAACTTTCTTCTTATTGCCAGTAAGTAGGGTACAAAACTTAAAAGCTAATTATACGGCAGCATATGCACAGTGAAGATACTTATGTTACTAAACCAAGCTAATTCTTGCAACAGTAGTTTAATTATATCCTAGCACTTAAGTCAATGCCTGTGTTTGCTTTAGAAATACATCTTGCCTCATAAAAAATCTCAGGTAATGCGAACGCAGTGCACGCAGGTCAAATGCAGATCAGCTGCAGTTGATTCTGAATGATTTCAGAAGCATATAAACCTAAATGTCAAAAGCATGCTACATTTGCCCATCAATGCCCGTCTACGCATGCCCTTAACCTGACCATACACAGGGGATATTAGGATGTTTTTAAATTTTTTCTTCTTTACCTGACATACATATTCATGCTTTTCAGCCCAATGAGGATGGCATTGCTGATATTTGGGGGGCCAGGGGGATTAATCCATGATTGTACCAACATGTTATATACAACTGTATATGTATTCTGGCCAGTCTTCAGTTCAGCCTATAGGCTGAGCGAAAAAATTAAACAGATTCCTCCATCACTATACATTGCCTGTTGTATTCTGACAGTCATCTACAGAATATTCAAACAGTGACTGCATCTGATTAGACACAGCTACTGTTCGGCTAAAAAATGTCCATATGGCTCCTTTAATTTTTTTTAATTGAAGGATATCGAACTAGAGTTAGCTGAATTTTTGAGGGCCAGTGAGCATAAGCCATGATTGTACCAACCTTGTTACGTATAACTGTTTCTGTTCTGGCCAGCCTTAGCCTAACAGCCTTAGCCACTCTTAGCATGAATGAAAAGAATCTTAACAGATTCC